>NC_056750.1:487727108-488072108 GCF_019279795.1 Protopterus annectens | reverse complement strand
GGTTCATAGGTTGGTACTAGGCTATCTGCCCAAAGGCATTTATAAGCCTAGCCAGAATGTGTTGGCTTTGGCCAGCCTCTTAGATTAGATCCCTGTGCTTCTGTCCAGCAGAGCTACTGAAGTGATCCCTTTGGTAAACTTTCTGTTTCCCATCCACTGGTCAAGGTTTCTTTTGAAGAGTGTTAGTGAGGAGCTCAGCCTAATGTAGACTGGGATCTTGTTCCAAAGCATGGGAAGTCTCTGGGACAGGAAACCATCCCTCCAGCATGTCCTATTTATTGTTGTTGTGAGTTTTAGATCCCTACAGTGTGTGGCTCGAGAGGATAAGGTTTTTTTAAGTGGAGCATGTCCATCAATTCTGGGTTGGACATGGCCTTGTATGTCAGGCAGAGATCACCTCTGAGTAGGCGGTATGCAACCGAGTACAACTGGAGTTTCTTCAGTCGAGCTGCATAGGGCATCTGTTTGAGCCCAGTGATCCCCTTGGTGAGGTACTTCTGTGATCTTTCCAGCTTTTGCAGGTGTCTTGTAAGGTACATCCCAAGTGGGGTGTTGTACTCTATGATGGGTCTGATGAGTGATGAGTAGAGGTGCACAATGACCTCTTTTGATCTGGATGTGAACCCTTTTGTGATTAGGTGGGCCATGTAGAAGGATTTTCTAACCACTTTGGCAATGTGATTATCAAAGGTGAGATTACTATCTACTTGGGTCCCCAGATCCCTTATTACGTCTTCCATATTTAAGGGACTACCACCTATGTGGTAGTTTGTGGCTACTTTGTTTTTTCCAAAGTGGATGACTATACACTTTTTGGCATTTAGCTTGAGGCCATGATTTTGACACCAGGTATCTGTCTCAGTGAGACCCTTTTGGAGGATGCTGTGTCAGCCGGAGAGTCAATTATAGCCCCTAGTTTGCAGTCATCTGTGAACTTGGTCAGCCATAGTCCTCCTGTGCTTGCCTGTACCTCTGAAAAGTATATGCCAAACAGGAGGGGTTCTAGGACTGAGCCCTGGAGAATGCCACTTTTAAGTGGTTTAAAGTTGGACCTAGCTCACCCAACTCTCACCATGTGGGTTCTGTCCGTGAGCCAGTTGGCAACCCATCTTGTGATGTAGGGGTTTATTTTTAGGCTGGTGAGCTTGTCTATAATACCAAAATGGGGAATGGTGTTGAAGGCCTTAGTGAGGTCTAGGTATGCTGTGTGTACCACCTTTCCCTCGTCTATAGCCTTGGTAACCATCTCAAAAAGTCCACCAGGTTTAGGAGGCATGATCTGCCCTTAACAAAGCAAAACTGGGTAGGGTCCAGTGTTTGGAGGTCCCCAATGTCTCTGTTAATGAGTTCCATGATGATGCGCTCCATAGTCTTGCAGACCAAGCTAGTCAGGCTTATAGGGCGATAGTTCCCGGGGCCTGTTGTGGCTCCACCTTTCTTGAGTGGAATAACCATTGCTGTGCACCACTCTATGGGTATGTAGCCTGTGGAGAGGCTGAGTTTAAACAGTGTGTTGAGGGGAGGGGTTAGTTCATCTTTGAGCTCATGTAGGACGCAGCCTGGGACACCGTCTGGTCCCATTGATGCTGTGTTTTTGGCTTTGGAGGGCTGTTTTAACTTGAGTTTCTGTGATTTCAGGGACTCTACATTCTTCTGGTATGGTTATGGGCCCTTTTGGGGGTGAGAGGGGGGGGCAAAGTTTGCGCTGAACCTGTCTGCCAGGATGTTGCCGATATCTGTCGGTTCAGTGTATTTCGTGCCATTCTGCACCAACTCTGAGCAGATTTGAGCATTATCACTTGACATAGCTAAAGAATGCCTTGTGGTTATCTTTGGAGTCCTTGGCAATTTTTCTTTCAAAGCTCACCTTGGATGCTTTTATGAGGGATCGTAGTTTCTTGTTGATACTGATCAGGGATGGCTTCCCTTCTTAGAATTTTACTCTTTTCTGTACTAGTTTCCTCCTTCTGTTGTATAGCTTGTTTATGGCAGGAGTCCACCAGACTGGTTTCCTTTTCTTGGAGTAGTGAGTCTTGGTTTTGCTTGGGATGGCACGATCCATGCATTCTTGCAGCTGCACACAGAATGCATTAGTAAAGGATTTTGCAACTTGGACAGTGTTATCCTTCAGCATGGGGGCTTTGAAACTTTCCACCTTGGTCTTAAGTAATGTGAAGTTTGCTTTTGAAAAGTTTTTCATGGTGGTTTTCTTGTCCGGGGTGGTGGCAGAATATGGATATCCAAAGTGATTTGTTTATGGTCAGATCTAACCAGCGAGGGGTTGACCTCTGGTGTAGAACACCGGTACCCATGTTGGTGATGACCAGGTCGAATATGTTGTCACCTCTGATGGGAGTGTTGACCAGTTGAACCAGGGCGTTTGAGTTTATCAATTATTGGAAAAGTTGGGCAAGGGAGTTAATACTTGAGTAGTTCTCCCAGTTAATTTTTGGGTAATTGAAATCACCCAATATTAGGGTGTTTGGTAGGACCTTTATGTTTCCCAGTGTTTCCAGAAATGTGGAATGGGGGTCCTGGGAAATGGTGGGTGATCTGTAGCAAGCTACAATTTGAATTGCAGTTTTTCCCATTGTTAGTTGCACGTGGATGATCTCTGAAGCATTGTGATGTGCCACTAAACTGGAGGTGTGGGTATCCTTGATGAATATGGATATGCCCCCACCTTTTGTATTTTGGTTTGGGTTCTGTGGCCGAAATGTATGGTACGAGTGGCAGCCTGGTAGTGCTCGGGTGCTCTCTGGAGCCTTAAACCAGGTTTCTGTTACTGCACATATGTCGATTTTCTCCATACTGAGGAGTGTGTGCATTTTGAGGTTTAGACTTCTGGTATTGAGTAGCATTACCCTCAGTTTTTTGTTACTTGTGCTATTTATGGTGGTGGGTTTGTCTTTTGAGCCTTGCCTAAAAAAGGCACTATGGGGGTGGCAAGAGCCTTGGCCAGTATTCGAAAGCCTAAGGGTGACAGGTGCAAGCTGTCTCTAGCAGCATGGCTTGGCGAGCATGTCATCCCAGGTGGACAGACACTGTATTCCCTTTGAATGACACCAGAAACTTAGCCAATTGTTGAAATCGAGAATTTTTTTCTTTATACTGTGGTATCATTCTTGGTGAGGGCAGGATGCTACTCAGGGTCAGGGTCATACTGGCCTGGGCTACGTGATCAGAAAGCTCTTCCATGTCTCTCTTCATGTAGTCCAGGGAGGTACGGCTCAGGTCATTCATACCAACATGGACAATGACAGAGTCATATTTGTACTTGTTCTGGAGTGACCTGAGTGCTTGTGTTATATGGTGGATCTTGGCACCCGACAGGCAGATAACAGTAACCTTCTCCTTATTCAGCCTAGTGAGTGGGACGTCAGTGTGCCTGACTATAGAGTTACCGATTACTGGTATGTTATTTTGCCTTAAGGGCTGTGATTGCATGGCACACTGGTTTTGTGAAGTATGTGTTTCATGGTTTGTGTTGGGGGTGGAGGTTGCTTGGATGTTTGCTTTGGAGGTCTCTGTTGGTTTTGCAGATTTTTATTTAAAGCCTCTGAGTATGTTTTCATGTATTTATGTGTGTGTTTTGCTGGTGCTGGTTTAATGGGTCTATGTAAGTCTGGTGGTGTGATGCAAGTATTTCCCTTCTCCTCTTGACTGTCTGATCCAGTCTTGGGTTGAGAGAGCTTAGCCTCTAGTTTGGCTGTATAACTGCATCTCTCGCATGTATTAGTGTTTGGTGGTAGGAGGAGGGGGTTGTCTGTGTACATGAGGCAGTTGTAACATTGCAACATTGCCTCAAAATGCCCATATTCACCAGTTGGATTGGAGAGTACACCTGAAACTGCCCTTTGGACATGCCTGGATAGGTACAGTGAACTGTTTTACTGGATGGCTGGTAAGGTCGAATAGAGAGCATTGTCCTTCTGTACAGTATAGGAGGGTCTAGTGCTAGGGTTTATAAGTGCTTGCTATAAGTTTTGAGCAAGTGCCGGGCTGAGAAATGATTGGTTTGAGTGCTTAAGTTGAAAGTTTGTCTAGTTCCAAGGGAAAAATTGAAGAGGAGACTTTGTGGAGCCGGTGACAGTTTTACCCTAGCTAACCGGCGCGCAAAACCAGACAAATATGGTATTTACAGCAGGGAAATGAAAGAGAGAGAAATTAGCCCAAAATGGCCAATAAACTACTAATTTCTAGGCTGAAACCCTCCTCCAGGGACAGATAGGCTGGTCAAAGCTCCCCTCTCTCACAGGTGAATAGAGAAACTTCCTTCAATCCAAGTAAGGTATGGGCAAACACAAAGATTTGTAACACAGCCCTGAATTCAGCACTAACCTGAAAACTGGACTATACTAGCTTAGAAAGGCAGGAAGCAAGTATATATATATATATATATATATATATATATATATATATATATATATATATATATATATATATATATATATATATATATATATATATATATATATATATGTATTATATTTTTTGTTATTTTATTTTGTTTTCAGAAAATAAAGCAGATACACTCAAAAAACAGTTTAAAAGCACAGAAAATGATACTTATTGCTATATATTACAGATCAGAGTTGTAGTCAATGCCCCCAGTAATAAAGTAGGAAGAAACACAAATACAGTAAAAGCAGATGAATAAAGTGCAATATGTATATATATATATATATATATATATATATATATATATATATATATATATATATATATATATATATATATATATATATATATATATATATATATATATATAAAAACAACAGACTGCGGTGGTGGTGCTGCGGTAGCGTTGTCGCCTCACAGTTAGACGTTGCACATTTGATTCTCAATTAGAGCGTCTTCTGTGTGTCGACATGCATGAATGGCCGTTCCTTTATTGAAGGTTGTGCGTTAGGCCCGGCAAGCCAGCATGTAAAAATCTACTGCCAATCATTAGTGGACCGGAGTTCCGCTGTGGTGACCGCTAACCGGGAAAAGCCGAAAGACAGTTTTTATATATAAAACAATAGAAAATTAACAAACTGACTTATACAAGTTACCCAATTAACCAGAAAAAAGCTCAGAACTGAGCCCTGTTCCAGCAGTCTTCAATCAGACAAGTTCTAACTGCACACCCCTGCTTACTAGGGTGCAGGGGAACCTTCTCCAAAAAAAGATGGCCTGGATCAATGCTCAAGTTATACAAACAAAGCTAGATTCAGCAGGCCTGAATCTGGTCTATGCTATAGCAACAAAGCACACCAATTTCAGAAACAGTTCAAATAAGCAGTCACAATAAGCCTGTGACCAGAAATTCCCAGCTCAGAAGGGCAGAAACCAGCCTCTCCTCCCACAAGAGTGCAGACCACAAACCTTCTTAATGTAGAATAACTGGCCTGAAGCCCAAGTGATTAAGCCAGAACTAATACACTTTTAGAATAGCAGACACTGAGCCTTCAATCAGCAATTCCCAGCATAGAAGGATGCAAGTTACCTGCCCTGCCACAACAGTGCAGATCACAAACCTTCTTCATGTAAAACAGCCTGTATGAAGCCCAAATGCTTAAACCAAAAGACTTAGAATAACAGCTACAATTTACTATAGGGAACATATGTACTACCTTTGAACTAAAGATATGAGAAGCACCTTCCTAAACATGGTATAGATCACGGTGAAGATCATCTGTTTAGTTTTAGAGTACTAGAGAAGTTAACAATGAGTGAAGGGTGATGTCAGGAATTTTATGAAAAGTCGAGAGTTGTATTGGATTATAAAACTACAGGCAGATAAATACCCAGGTCTAAATGGCAGGGTTTCTTTAAAACCTGCCTTGAAAGCAAGATATCTTTTTAAAAGTGATTTTAGTATTCTACTTATGCATGGTATTGCTTGGTTAGTTTTAGTAGCTATTGTAGGTTAACTGGATGATAATGAATTACTTTTTTACATATAAATAATCATCATGTTGTGTGTTTTAGTATGGTCTGAAGAAGGACTTGAAGGAATGTGAAACCGCTTACTAATTCTAAATAAAGAATCTTTGATTTGCTTGCCTGTGTTTCTGTGCTACTTTTCTTTTGTGATGCATGAAGTTTGATTTTACTTAACAAAAGCACTTACAACATTTTCAATTAACTGGGGTCCTATTTGGTACAATGCATAACTTCACGTTTTTTCATGTAGCTAGCACTGGTAATTTTTCTCATCATATAATCCAAGGGCATGCCTCTCAAGTTAATCATCCCCACAAGGAGCTGACCATGTCATAAGTGTGCCTGAGGGAAGGGACTTGAATGCCTTGATAAGGTGTCATACCTTGACATCTGAGTTACAGCTAACTTTCATCCTTTATTTCTCAGCCTGGTGAGTGGGTACAACTCTGCATCTTATTATTGAATCACTTAAGTGTAGGACATTACCAAATGAAGTGGCCAATAGTAGCCAGTACTAGATGCCATAGGGAGTTATGTATGGTATTTTGATGATCCTCTTTATAGTGCCAGGGTTAGATGGCAGTATTTATACTGCTGGAGGAGTGTCTTTGTCCTAGTGAGGAATTTCTAAGCTAGGCCTATACCTTAGAAATCTCTGATATTGGAGATTTCTTAAATACTTCAGCATAACCGAGTTTATATTTTGGTGAGTGACACACTGATGTTAGGTGATTGTGAGTACTGACAACCTCGTGGACATTGCCAATATGTTTTCATGAGAGGCTAGCCTCCATTTTCCATGAGTATGAGCACCTCTCACATGTGCATTCATTGTAAGGTAGCAAGCAGTTCTCAGTAAGCAGGAGGCAGTTTGCATAGCGTCTTAGTTTGCAGATAGTATAAGGGTAGATTGCAGCCACATGTTTCTAGAAGCTGGTGGTGAATTAATAAGTTCTGTTTATGTATTAAGATCATGCTTAATAGTAAGATACTAAAAGAATATTATTGAAAGTTTTAGGAATGTATCTGTTTTATTGCAATTTATTTTACCCTAGACACAACTTTTAGTATAGAAATGTGTTCGCTTCCCTCTGTATCTGACTAGAATGATGCTAGTAGGCATCACTAGGATTTACAGACATTTATTTTACTAATAAGGTATTATTTAGTTTCTTATTTTGTTTTTGCTAGTTGGCGATTACCTGAGATTTATGTTTGTTTCACCCAGGGTCCAAACTGTCTTAATAAGGAGAATGCATTTCTGTACTATGAGAAGGGGGATGGGTGCAAGAAAGTGTTGGCTCTCACAGATAACAGATGGAGGTTGCAGTTTAGAACAGCCATCTAAACACTATGGTAGGAAATGAGCAATTTTGCAACCTTAAGTGGGTGGTTGTGGATAAATCTACGAGGTACAGTTAAGGAACAGAATCTATGGTTGACTTTACACCAAAAGGCTTATGACTATCGAGTTCACTGTGCCCTATCACTGTGTGATGAGAAGCTCAAAGCAGCCAAACAAATGGAGTACAATGGCACACATATTGAAGCAATTAAAATGTAGTAAACAAGTTGTCCAGCCAGTTGGCTATGTGGCGATAGTATGCCTAGAATAGCAACAAAATGCTTTGTCTCCCCAAACTGTGACATATTGTTTTAAATTCAAGGCTAGTATAGTAGCCAATGCAAATAAGTGCTACTATTTAAGTAAATAAGTTAATAAATATAATGCCACTTCCTTTGATGCAGCTGGGAGCAGAAGAAGACCAAGACCAATGATGAAGTAAATTGTTAAAGCAGCAGCTGAATGCTGTTGCAAAGCACAGAGTAGCCCAAATGAACGCAGCATGCTGGCACACCACAAAGCAATTTAAACTGTGCCAAACAAGTTCTCAAGCCATTTGGCCATCTGACTATGATAGCATGCCCAGATCATCAGCAAAATGCTTTCTGCCACAATGCACTGACAAATTGCTTTAAATTCAGCTGCAGTAGTAAAGTAACCTATACATTCAACAAGTGGTACTACCGTACCTCTCAACTGTTAAGATTTTTGCCTCATATTTTGGTCTGTTCCCATAAAATTTGTGGTTTTCTGGCAAATCACTGAAGAACAAAGTCACTAAATAATGACAAAAGTTTAAATTTCAAACTTCATATCCCTCAGAAAAAGCATGCTAACACAACACCTTTCATTGTATCAATTGCATCAACTTTCTAAGTTTATAAAATCAATATTTACAATTTGTCCCTATTTTTGGGCCTTTATTCCCCCTCCCCATTATTTTTGGCTTTGTCCAGATTTCTTGTGCTAAGAGGTTGGGAGGTATGGGTACTACTAAAAAAAAAAAAAATCAAAGATGCCACTTACCAATGAGATTCGACTACATTAATATTCATGCACACAAATAAAAAATACAGATTTCTTATAATTAGGACAGTTTTAGAGAATCATGAATATATGATGTCATGACTGATTTTACTGTAATGGGGGGATTTATCATTGGCCTTGTTGCAGCTGTATAGATATTTTAAATTTTCCTTACAGTTATGAACATTTTGTTCCATAGTGAATATGCTTTCTTCAGGTACTGATGCAAAGGTAGGCTTTTCTAACTTTAGAACACTATGACTGATAATAGCTGCACAAGGACTGGTGATTGTAATGCTTCTTACCCTCTGTGCTTTAAAAATCATAGACATGGCCTTTAGAAATCATAGCAAAGTGCCAGAGAGAGGAGCACTTACTTATTTTTCACAATAGAATGTCATTATATACTAGACACAGTTCAGTTAATAATAAGAAATCTTTGTGTAGACTTTGTTTATTTTTAATGAACAGGTCTGACTTTATGGGGGACATCAGTAATTTAGGAGGACCGAGGATAAACTTGAGGGCCAAAATCATAATGCTGTGCCTAAATCATAGCAGTTGAGAGGTACAGTGATTACAGTTAATTAATAAGAGGTAAGGGATAGTTGCGATAGCTGAGACTGAATGTGAGTAGGTGTGGTAGTCAGGTGGAGCTGGCTGCAACTGAGATAGATTTTTTTTCATAAAGAAGTAGTAATGCCCCCTTGAGACTGATAGTGATAGCAAATTACTTGTTTGTGCTGAGCAGTCTGCAGAATATTTATATTTCGAGAAGAGATGAATGTTATTAGAGGTAGGGCATGTTTGAGTTTGAGGATCAAACTTCAACTGCTTATGTATCTTCTCAGTTCAAAGAAAGTTGCCAAAAACACACACTCACACACATATATAATATAAATATATATATATATATATATATATATATATATATATATATATATATATAGATAGATATATACACACAGGGGTCTGTGTGTCTTCTCTTAAACACAAAACAATGCCATGCTTTTTGCAGGATCTCTTACCCACATTTCCAAACTGCTTAATTTCTACAGTTCCTGGAATAAAATGACCTTTATGTTACTTGTTCTACATAATACAGCCACTCTGAAGGGTCTTGGCATTAAACAAATTAGCCTAACTCTGTTTTGTATGTAAAACACCTGCACCTGTCTTTTCTTCAGTAGTTTGTTGACTGAAAACATTTTGTCGAGGCAAGCTTTCAAACAGCTTTGAAGAAATTGATTTTTATGGCATGTACAAAATGCATACCCCATATTTTACTTTAACAGCAGTTTTCATTTAACCTTTGCAATCTTGTTTTGCCACTGAGTTGTGTTTACAAAGATTCTCCACTGCCTCTTCACTAATATTTCACCAGCAGGCTATCGCCATTCTTGTGCTTTATACAACGCTTTAAAGGGACATTTGCGATTCTGGAATGTTCAGTAGGGCAGATTACTATTACTTGGCTCACGTTTTCTTTTCTGCATAACCATAATGCCACATCAGTATGGGCTTCAGTATTGCAATCAGTACTCAGATTTTAACTGTATGGTCTGGTCTCAGATATAATCATATGTCCGTTTGTTAGCAACTGCCTTATATTCAACCATATTGTCTGTATACTGGCTTTATGTCAAGACCTGACTTTCTGTGGTTCTTGACAACTTTCTGCAATTTTGTTCATCAAGCACAATTTAGAAATTTCATTTTTTTTACACACAGATGGTTTTAATTTCTAAATTCTTCAGTATTATACTGTTCCTTATTCAAATATCAGCATTCAAAATGTAAAAAGAATGAAACTGAAGTAGAAGAGCAAATCTCAGACGTTACTGTTCTTTAAACTTCTTTACCCCCATACACCAGAACTTATACAGCTTCCCTGATGCACTACAAGCAGCTCAGTTGTGCATTTCTGTAGCACTGCCACACCTATTATCCACAGACTTCAATTGAACAACCCCTCTTAGTCCCTGTGCATAAACTGGTCAAACTAGTCCACTTCCTTCCCTAACAGCACATACAGTAAAAACCTGCTATAATGGATAGGCAGTTTCCCATCATTTCTCCGGCCAGCCTGATTGACAAGAGAATACTGAGGCAATGTAGTAATTGCCTAATGCATACTGCCAACCACAACAAACACATACCCTATGTGAGAGATGTAAATTCACTATGAAACTGGACTCACTTCTCTCACGTAACAACAAACCGAATACCAGTCAAGTTGTCAGCTCAAACTCTTCACCTCTCACACTGCTCAAAGTAGAAAAAACAAATCTCTCAACTGGTCAAAAATGCTCTATTCTTTTTCTGCCTCTAAACTATGGAATGCCCTCCCTTCTTCAATCACCTCCATCAGCAATCCTGCTCTCTTTAAGAAGTCACTCAGACAATATCTCTCCTCACTCTCTGGCTATGCACATGTGATAGAATAACTCTCTCTCAAACCTAACGCCTTCTGCTATAACCCATACTGCTCTCTGGCTATGCACATGTGATAGAATAACTCTCTCTCAAACCTAAAGCCTTCTGCTATAACCCATACTGCTCTCTGGCTTGCACATGTGCCAAATAACTCTCTCTCAAACCTAACGCCTTCTGCTATAACCCATACTGCTCTCTGGCTATGCACATGTGATAGAATAACTCTCTCTCAAACCTAACCCCTTTTGCTATAACCCATACTACTCTCTGGCTTGCACATGTGCCAAATAACTCTCTCTCAAACCTAAAGCCTTCTGCTATAACCCATACTGCTCTCTGGCTTGCACATGTGCCAAATAACTCTCTCTCAAACCTAACGCCTTCTGCTATAACCCATACTGCTCTCTGGCTTGCACATGTGTCAAATAACTCTCTCTCAAACCTAACCCCTTTTGCTATAACCCATACTTTACTCCATCTTTTCATTTATACAGCTCTCCATTCTCTCACTTAACTAACTACATAAGCTTTTACTCTGCCTTGATAAGTGTCTACTGCTTATGCCTACAAATCTCTAAGAGTTAATAATCACCAAAACTGATACCCAATTTGTACAAATCTTTAGCAGTTAATCACAAAACTAATTTTTCTATTTGCAAGAAGTTAACAGTTAACATTACACAATGTTGATGTGTATTATGTGTAAGTAATCTGTACTGTTGTGCTCATGTTATGTCCATGCTTTGTAACTGTATATACTCCATATTGTCTGTTATGTCTTGTATGTATTTCTATTTGTATTGTTAATTGTATGTAGAGCTTTTCTTCCTAGGCCTCCATTGAAAATGGGTTCACCTAGGCCCAGTGGACCTTCCCGGTAAACAAATTCAGTAAATAAAGACATGAGACACAGACCCACTTACGCAGAGGTAATTACTAGAAGTTTACCAAAAGATCAGAGACCTCACAAAGGCAAACAACATGCACACACCACTATGCAAATAGAAATCATTACACAACTCATACAACTCTGTCTCAGTAAATAAGCCCCTAAGGCAAAACACCTCTAAACCTAATGTCCTAGTCATTGGCGACTCCACAGTGAGACACACTGATGTTCCCCTCACCAGGCTGGACAAGGAGAAGGTCATGGTCAGCTGCCTGTCTGGTGCCAGGATCTGTCAAATCATGCATGCACTCAAGTCATTCAAGTACTGTTATGACTCTGTCATAGTCCACGTTGGGGATGTACCTCTCTGGACTATATGAAAAGACACATGACTGAACTCTCAGATTATGTGTCCCAGGCAGGTATGGCCCTAGCCCTAAGTAGCATTCCACCTTCATGCAAAATGATGCCACAATATAAATAAAAAATTATTGACTTCAACAATTGGTTAAGCTTTTGGTGTCAGTTCAGGGGGATCCAGTGAGTATCTGTCAGCCTGGGATGACATGATCAACAGCCCATGCTGCTTTGCAAGAAATGGTCTGCATCTGTCCCCTCTAGGCTTTTGGTTACTGGAAAAGGTGTTTGCTTCCCCCATAGTGTCTTTTTTAAGCAGGGTCTCAAGAACAACATTTCCGATATGAAAATATCTCTCACAAATAAATGAAAGGTCACGCTGCTAAACACTGGGAGTTTAAATCAGAAACTGCACTATCTGGAAGCACTCCAGTCCCTGCAGGATGTTGATACTTGTGCAGTCACAGAAACATGGTTCAGGGCCACAGAGAGTACAGGACTTTGCAAGGTAACGATGCCTTCCACACTTTCAGACCACAAAATTAATATGTGAGAACCAGAGGAGGAGGAGTATCCATCTTCATCAAAGATAAATAAACCTCTAAACTGGTTAGACAGGAAAACTCAATGGAGTTACTCCAAGTTCAACTAACTGTGGGTAAGACCCCACTTTAAGTCACTGTTAGCTATAGGCCACCTTCAATGAACCAACATACCCAAACTGTTTATTTGGACCTACTTGAGTCAATCAATTACAGGCAAGCACTCTAGTCATGGGCGATTTCATCCCTCCATTGAATGGGAAACTTATACAAGTGCCAACATGCTCACACAAAGTTTCCTGGACTTTAAAACTAATGCCGTGGAACAAATAGTATGCAACCCCACAAGGGGCTCAAATATTCTCAAGCAGATGACCACTGCACCACCACAAGTATAGGACCCTCGCTGGTTAAATCTAATCACAAATCAATCACATTTGAAGTAACTATAACACCTGAACCCCTCTTAAATGAAATCAGGATAAAACATTTCAACAAAGCTAATTATATCCTCTTGAGGGGATGGCATAAATACTATCCAAGCTCCTGTTCCCACATATGGAATTAACAACTATACTAAAGTATACACAAATGCCCTGTACAAACACTTATACAAATGTATTGACACGTGTACCTGAAAGGATCAGAACAAGATCCTCAAGAAAAAAACAAGCCTTCCTGGTGGACATCTAGCATTAATAAGTTATACAACAAGAGGAAGAAGTTGCTGTGTCAGAATAAAAAAGAGAGGTCCCAGCACTGGAAGAACACCCTCCTCTGCTTGAACAAACAAATTAGACAACTTGTAAAATCATCTAAGGGCAACTTAGAAAAAAATGTAGTAACCATAGCTAGGGATAACCATAAAGCATTCTTCAGCTATATCTGTATCATAAAGGTAGGACACAGACATGTGTTGAACTAGCTGTGAATGGCAGCACATACATTGATCCTGTGAAAATAACTGACCTATTAGCTGACAGGTTTTGTGAAAATTTCACTCATCCCCTCCAAACATTCCATAGAGCATTCCCACTACATCACCCCCACCTTGCATCTCCAACGAGCAAGTCATTAATGCTCTCTCCAAGGCCAAAAACACAGTCTCTATGGGACTGGGTGGATCCCAGGTTGCATTTTAAATGTTCTACAACATACGTTAGCAACTCCGTTAGGTATTCTATTCAACTCACAGCCTGAGTACTGGTTTTGTCCCTGCTGAATGGAAAACAGCAACCATCATCCCCCTTCATAAAAGGGGTACAGCAACAGACCCTAGGAACTACAAGCCCATAAGCTTAACCAGCCTTATCTGTAAGGCCATGGAATTAATCATCATGAACCTTATAAATAAGGATATAGGGGATCTCCAAACCCTGGATCTGACACTGTTTGTTTTTTGTCAAAGGCAGGTCATGCCTGTTAAACCTGGTGGACTTCTTTGAAATGTCACCAGAGCCTAAGGCACATTTGTACATACAGCCTACCTTGACTTGGTCAAGTCCATCAACACAAGCCCACATTCAGGCATCATTGATAAACTCTCTCAATTGAATATCAAACTTTATGTCATCAGGTGGGGTATTAACTGGCTCACCGACAGATCACACTCAGTCAAAGTTGGGGACTTAGCTCAACCAACAGACCTGTCAGTGGGGTTCCACAGGGTGAGTGCTGTGCCCTCTATTGTTTGGAATATACGTCTCAGACACTGAAGCCAAAACTGAGGAGCTGTGGCTGACTAAGTCTGCTGAAGCTTCAAATTAGGTGCAATCATTGAATCCCCAAACAATGTTAATATACCTCAAGAGGGACTTACACAATCCAATGACTGGTGCCAAAGCCATGGACTCAAACTCAGTGCAAAAAAATGCATCATCATCCCCTTCAGTAAAACAATATCCCTGCAGACTATTATATAAATAATAATACCCTAAGTAACAACTCAGTAGTGAGAGACTTGGGAATGCAAGTTGACTGTAGCCTAAACTTGACCACCACACGTCTATTGTGGTAAGGAAGACATTCTATGTCACACATCTCATTAGCAAAGGCATTGCCTCAAGAGTGAAAGAAGGCATAACACCCCTGTACTCAACCCTCATCAGGCCAATAATAATTGAGTACAATACTCTCTTTGGTATGTATTTTACCAGGCACCTGCAGCAAGTTGAGAGACCTCACATTTCTAACCAATAAAATTTAGGGTCTCCAGCACATGTCATACATTGACAGACTGAAGTCATTGCCACTGTACTCAGTAGAGTACAGACTACTTAGAGGAGACTTGTGCCTGGCAGTCTACTGAGCAATCACAGCTCCAAGCCTAATGGAAATACTGCACATTTGCAAGCCAAATGGGGCAAGGGTCACCCACTCCAGGGACCTTAACCTGGCCTGCGACATGAATAGAACCTGCTGGACAGACAGAAATGTCTCACAGAGGTTGCCACTCCTCTGGAATATGCTACCAGTTCACATCAAACAAAGCCCCTCTATGACCCTGTTTAAGCGTAGCCTGGATGACTGGATGGGAAACAGTATGACCCTCTTAGATATGGGTAGTCATTGCTAACTAAGATCTCAAGTTTAGCCAAGATCCTTTATACTGGGCACACATGGCTAGTCTTATAAAGACCTTTGGGTTAATAGCCTAGTAACCACCTATGAACCTATACTATCAAGTGCTTTTTTGTAACATGTCCACGCTATACTTAGATTCTTCCCTTTTTTTACAATTCTCTGTTATGGCTTTATTTAGCAAAAAATGATCATTTGTTCCATATGACTTTCTTTTGTTACCCTTTTGTTCTATTGCCATGGCTGAGTTTTTTTTTTCTTAAAGACTATAAACTCTGCATCAATTCCTATATATAGTTTGTATATCATCAAAAGGCAAGTTATCGGTCTATAGTTTTTTGGATAACTTACAGGTTCACTCGTAAAGAGCAATGCCATTTTTCCTGTTGTTAATCAGGTTGATGTGTGCTTGTTCATAGGTTCATAGGTTTATACTAGGCTATCTGCCCTAGGGCATTTATAAGCTAGCCAGAGTGTGTGTGGCTTTCGCCACCCCTTGGGATGAGCATACTATGCCCATATAGGGTTTAGTTTACTGTGCCTCTATCCAGTAGTGACACAGAGATGACCCCCGGGGTAAACCTACGATCCCCCATCCACTCGTCAAGATTTCTCTTGAAGAGAGTCAGTGAGGGGCTCTGCCTAACATGGACTGGGATTCTGTTCCAGAGTGTAGGGAGCCTCTGGGTTATGAATCTGTCCCTCCAGCATGTCTTATTTATTTCTGTGTTGAGGTTCAAATCTCTTGCTCTCGTGGCTCTGATGGATTTGGATTTTCTGAGGTGGAGCATGTCCATTAATTCTGGATTGGACATGGCCTTGTACGTCAGGCATAGATCACCTCTGAGTAGGCGGTATGCGAATGAATAGAGCTGGAGTTTCTTCAGCCGGGCAGCATATGACATATGTTTGAGACCCTTTATCCTCTTGGTGAGGAACTTTTGGGGTCTTTCCAACTGCTGCAGGTGTCGGGTAAGATACATCCCAAATGGGGCATTGTACTCAATTATGGGCCTGATAAGAGAAGAGTACAGGGGCACAATGACCTCTCTTTGATCTAGATGTGAATCCCTTCATGATAAGGTGGGCAATATAGAAGGTCTTCCTAACCACCTTGGCAATGTGAGTGTCAAATGAGAGGTTACTGTCAACTTGGGTCCCTAGGTCCCTGATTACCTCTTCCGTACTTAATGGATTACCACCTATGTGGTAATTTGTGGGTACCTTGTTTTTCCCAAAGGGTATGACTATACATTTTTTGGTGTTCAGTTTAAGGCCATGGCTCTGGCACCAATTATCTGTTTCTATGAGGCCTCTCTGAAGGATGCTTGTGTTTGCTGGAGTATCAATTATGGCGCCCAGTTTGCAGTCATCTGCGAACTTTGTCAGCCACAATCCTCCTATGTTTGCTTGCACCTCGGAAAAATAAATGCTGAACAAGAGGGGTCCCAGGACTGAGCCCTGTGGGACACCGCTTGTGATTGGCTTAAGAGTCTGACATGGATCCAGCAGTTCTGACCTTGTGGGTTCTGTCCTTGAGCCAGTTTGTAACCCATCTTGTGACATATGGGTTTACTTTTAGGCTGGTGAGTTTGTCTATGATGCCCGAGTGGGGTATTGTGTCGAAGGCTTTTGCAAGGTCAAGGTAGGCTGTGTGAATTGCCTTACCCTCATCAATGGCCTTAGTGACTGTTTCAAAAAAGTTGACCAGGTTCAAAAGGCAGGATCTGCCCTTGACAAAGCCGAATTGGGTAGGATCCAATGTCTGTAGGTCCCCAATGTCTTTGTTTATGAGTTCCATAATGATCCTTTCCATAGCTTTGCAGACCAGGCTCATCAAGCTTATGGGGCGGTAATTTCCAGGGTCCTTAGAAGCACCTCCTTTGTGGAGTGGGACCACTGTTGCTGTACGCCACTCTTTGGGTATGTATCCTGTAGTAAGGCTAAGATTAAACAGCAGCCTTATGTGCGGGTTTAGTTCCACTTGGAGTTCATGTAGCACGCAGCCCAGGACACCATGCGGTCCCATTGATGCTGTGTTTTTAGCTTTGGAGAGGGCGGCTCTCACCTGGGCATCTGAGATGTTAGGGAGGCAACACTCTGTTGGGATAGATATTTCTCCTTTTGGGGGGGGGGGCGGAGAAATTTGCACTGAACCTGTCTGCCAGAATGTTGGCAATGTCTGTGGGTTCAGTGTATTTTGTGTCATTTTGGACTAACTCTGAGCATATCTGGGAGTTTCCACCTAGGTTTCTAACATAGCTAAAGAAGGCCTTGTGATTGTCTTTTGTGTCTTTTGCGATTTTTCTCTCAAAGTTGGCCTTGGATGATTTTATGAGTGATCATAGTTTTTTGCTAGTACTGATCAGAGATGCCTTCCCTTTTAGGGATTTTGCTCTGTCATGTAGTAGCTTCCTCCTCCTGTTGTAAAGTTTGCTAATGGCTGGGGTCCACCAGACAGGGCGCCTGCCTTTGGGGGAATGGGTCTTGGTTTTATTAGGGATTGCATGATCCATGCATTCCTGAAGATGTCCGTAGAAGGCATTTATAAAGGATTCAGCGGTGTGGGCTGTGGTTTCCAATGGCCCAGGGGTCTTGAAGGATAACACTTCAGTCTTAAGAAGTGTGAAGTCGGCTTTTGAGAAACTCTTCACTGTGGTCTTTTGTGCAGGGGGTGGGGACGGGATGTGGATTTCCAGTGAGATTAATTTATGGTCAGATCTCACCAATGAGGGGTATACTTCCAGTGTGGAGCATTTTGTCCCCATGTTTGTGATGATCAGGTCTAGTATATTATCTCCTCTTGTGGGAGTGGTGACCAGTTGTTCCATCGCATTTGAGTTTATGAATTCTAGGAACCTTTGGGCTAGGGTGTTGGGGCTTGAGTAATGTTCCCAGTCTATGTTTGGGTAGTTGAAGTCTCCCAATATGATGGTATTTGGAGAGACATTCATACTCTCCAGTGTCTTCAGGAAGGCTGTGTGGGGTTTCTGAGTTTGAGAGGGTGGTCTGTAGCATGATACAAACTGTAGGGCAGTTTAGCCTATGGTTAGTTGCACCTGGATGGTCTCCGATGCTTCGTGCGTTGCCACTAACCTGGAGGTGTGGGTATCTTTGATGAATATGGATACTCCCCCTCCTTTTGTGGTTCAGTCCAAGTTTTGGGGCCGGAAAGCATGATATGAGGTATAACCTGGTAGTGCTGGGGTGCTCTCAGGAGCCTTGAACCAGGTTTCAGTCACTGCACAGACATCAATGTTTTCCATACTGAGGAGAGCTTCGAGAGCGTGCATCTTGAGGTTTAGACTTCTGGCATTGAGCAGCATTAGCATATAAGTAATTTTTACTGAGGGCTAAATCTTTGTCTAAAGATGTTAATACTTTTAGCCAGTGTTTTAATTTTTCTATTACTTCATCCAATTTCATATCCTCTATAGTTGAACTCCTTAGTGTTTCTTTTAATTCTTCTGTCCATTTAGCATCTTTGTTTATGTTCTACAGATCTTCTTATATATTTCACTTAAATGTGTCTTTCTTCTTTTTTTGGTGTTTTTACAGTTCTCTATAAAACTTTTTTGGATCATTAATTGCTTACCTTGTACTTTGCCTTTATATTTACTGGCATATCTTCAAAGTTTTTCTGTCTGCGCTATCTTCAGTTTATTATATGCAATAGTGTATGATAGATCCTGGTCTGTTCTGATACTGTGCATTGTTTTTACCAAGTCTACTTTTCTAAGTATTTTGTTGATCTGTTTTCTCTTCTATATTCTTCTAACAGTGACATTTCTTAATTGCTTTAACGTTTTCTCTATTCAGTGCTTTCATGATGGCACTTTATTTCTTCCCATTCTTGCTCTGTATTTTTGAGGTAAGCCTATCTGTTATTAGTTTAGCTGTAGAGTAATGTATCCTAATGACTTCTGTTATGTCACATTACTTTCTGTTTATAGTCTTGATTATTGTGCTCATTTGTTTTATCAGACTTCTAACAGTTTGGGTCTTATTTATTTTCTGCAATCTAATTTGTTTATTGAGCTTAAATGTCTCTTCATGTCTTTTAAATCAAGTAACTCTTCCCCTAGATCATTTTCCACTAAAATGAAGTCACAGTCTTTGCTCTCAGTTTCATGTGGGCATTCTAAAGAAAGTTCCAGAACAATGTCTTGTAATATATCCTCTTCAACTGCATCCTGTGTTATGTGCTGCTTCTTCATATTGGAAATCATTGGCCCATCACTCCACAACATTTCCTGCTCCTTCCCTTGCTGTGCAACTTCAGCTGAACTTTTATACAGGTTTTTTATTGAAGGTACCAGAGCATCATCTTGTGAAAAGCCATCAAGTGCCTTCTGTTTCACCTGTTTCTTCTTAGTATAGGCTCTCATTGTTTCATCATGCTGTGGCATTACCTGTGCTGGATTTTTTACACTAAATCTTTCACTTCTTGGGTAATCTGTAACTTCAGTTTTGATTTCTTTAACTTCTTCTTTTCTATTTTCCCCATTTTTTATTTTTTATATTGTGAAATGTTCCATACCCAGGTGTCTTTGCCTATACTTCTCTTCAAATATCTTTGGTGTTTTTTTTGTATTGATTAGTTTTGCTTTCTGCTTTGCATAAATATTGCACCAAATCAAACCTTTCTTTCTTTTCCATGTCCATCTTGCTTCTTCAGACGTGTCCTACTCCATCTGTTACTCCTTAATTTGGGGTCTCATTGTTCCATCACTACTTGTGTTGGATTTTATACACTACATCCTTCACTTTGCAGGTACTCCATAACTTCAGTTTCTATTTGTTTATCTGGTTCTTTGCATAAATATTGTATCATATCAGACTGATTTTTCTTTGTCATGTCCATGTTTTTTTTATACCTTTCAAAAAGCTCTAGGTTTTGTGCTTTATATGTACACATTTTCTCTGTCGCTTTGTCTATGTAATGCTTTGCATGGGTCTGTTGTATTAATGAATACAAATTAGCATTTGAAGCTTTTGACAGCTTTTCTTATGCAAGTATTTTTCTTTCCTCTAATTTCTCTCTTACTCTTTCTGAATATATTCTGGAAATTCTGTCTTCTTGCATAATAGTGGCAATAAACAATTCCCTCCTTATCCTCAATAGTCCACCGTGTTATCTTTATGGCCTGTCATTTTTTGTGGACTACTACGTCCTTCTACAACAGGGGGGCTATCCTCCCCTTCAGCTTGGCCTAACACCACTGTAGGAATATTTTCATGTCTTGAGGATTCTACAATGCCATTTTTCTATTCCTGGCACCAGTGCACACACCAGGATTGGGCACTTTTTATGCTGGGACTTGTGCACAAGCTGTCTCTTTTATTTTTCAGCTTTTCTCTCTCTAGGATATATGCTATGTAAAATACAGTCTTATACATATGTGTCATCTTAATGAGGTTCTGCGGAAACATGTTCCATCATGTGAAGATACTAAGACTTGAAAATGAATTCACTTCTAGCAATACTGCCCTTCTTTTCTTGCTGATTTCATACCTCCATTCAGACATATTAACATATGTGTGTGTATGTCTTAAGTGATATTTTATTAAAGATGTTTAAAAAAATGAATTACATAATGTGATTTAGAAGGATATGTATCATGATGCTGTTCAACTGTAGCAAAACAGTTACCGCTTTTTCTTGCCTAGGCTGTACAGACATCATGTCTCATCAGACTTAAGCATGCTCCATGGCAAAAGAATGCAAAGACATACCTCTCAAATGTACAGATTTTTGCCGAATGTCCAGATGTTTGCCTCAAATATTTGGCCTGCTCATCATGAAATCTGTTGTGTTTTGTTTGGCAAATCATGGATAATTGAAGTCACTAAATAATGACATATATTTGAGTTTCAGACTTCATATCATTCAGAAAATGCATGCAAACACAAATCCTCTTACTCTAGCACCTTTCTAAGTTAAGAGCAATATTTAAAATCTATCCATATTTATAGGCCTTTGTCACACCATTATTTTAGGCTTTGTCTAGCTTTCTTAATCTTAAGAGGCTGAGAGGCATGTCAAAGGGCAGGAGGTGGGTCCCTGGTGATGTGGAATTTAAAGAAGAAAGGAGAAATTTCCTTCCTTTGTGCGCAGTAGCTAGTTTGCACTCTGCCATCCACCCTACCATATTTAAGAAAAGATGTATGTGTTGAGTGATAGGAGGCAGGGCAGCATGATGAAAGCAAGGCCAAGAATGGTATGGGTGATTTGTGCTTAGCATGCCTCATAAGCTAGTAAAAAAGCTGATAAGCTTTATCATTTCATGACAGGTGAGCAAGCACAATGAGACTGTGCAGAGATAACTGAGGTAATTAAAAAAAAAGAGAAATGATTTTAAGATCAGAAAATTGTTAGTGCAAAAATAAAAGAGTAAACAAATGATTAGATGACTTAAATAGCTTGAAAATTGAAGTTTGTGGCAATAATCTTGCAATTTAGCACTAGTTCTAGCCAAATAAACATGTGTTGTCTATGTGCTGGAGTTAGCTGCAGGTCATATTTTGATAAATCACCAACCTGCACAGCTGAAGATGGTGGTGCAGGAGAGGACACACAGTGATGTATGTTGTTGGTTATGCAACAGTCAGGGGAAGAAGGGATTGTAAAAAGTAACAGGAACAGAAAACCTGCACTGTTTGGCAGACACCTTAAGAGACTCAATCTGGCAAGAGGCATCTATCTGAGAGAGAAAGAAAAGGAAGAAGGGATCATTTCCCAGTTTTGCAGTACCGCTACTCAATAATGTATGCTCCGGGAAACTCAATCCAGGAAATTATAGTCCCATCAGCCTAACTAGCCTGATCTGCAAGGTCATAGAATGAATTATCATGGACCTCATTAACATGGACAATGGCTACCTCCAGACACTTGACCCCACACAGTTTGGCTTTGTCACGGAGAGGTCATGTCTGTTAAATCTTGAGACAGTCATCAAAGCCATGGATGAGGGTAAGACAGTGCACACCGCCTACCTTGACCTGGCCAAAGACTTCAACAATATTCCCCATTCGGGCATAATAGATAAACTCTCTCAACTAGGCATCAGTCCATATGTTACCAGATGGGTAGCAGACTGGCTCACTGATAGAACTCACCTAATCAAAATAGGGGAAGCCACCTCAAGCAGTAGACCTGTAATGAACTGTGTACCCCAGAGATCGGTTCTGGGGCCTCTGTTATTTGGGATATACTTCTCTGAGGTGTAGGCCAAAACCAGTGGGCTATGGCTGACCAGTTTTGCACGTAACTGCAAGCTGTGCATGGTCATCAATTCCCCATGTGATGTGGACATCCTCCAAGAGGGTCTCACCCAAACAAATGACTGGTGCCAGAAACATGGCCTTAAGCTGAATGCCAAAAAATGCTTCATCATCCCCTTTGGGGACAGTGATGTCCCCACATATTATCACAGTAATAAAAATTTCCTAAGTACACAATCAGTAGTGAGGGATTTGGGCACCCAGGTTGATAGCAAAGTGACTTTTGACAACCATGTTGCTTCCACTGTATGGAAAGCTTCCTGCATGGCCCACCTCATAAGAAAGGGTATCTCATCCGGGGACAAAGAGGTCATAACATCCCTGTATTCTTCCCTTATAAGGCCAATTATTGAGTACAGCTCCCCCTTCGGCATGTACCTCACAAAGCAGATGGAGCAGCAGGAGACACCACAGAGGCTCCTCGCCAGGAGAATTCAGGGCCTCAAACATCTAACCTACACAGATAGGCTAAAAGCCCTGTCCTTCTACTTAGTTTCATACAGACTTCTCAGAGGTGACCTCTTGTCTGGCATACAAAGCAATCTCAAACCCCACCCTATAATGGGACTGCTGCATATCCGCAAGTCATGCTCCACTTGAGTAGGCCATACATGTGACCTCAACCTAATCTGTGATATCAGTAGAACTTGTTGACAGGACAGATTTGTGTCCCAGAGACTCCCCCATCTATGGAGTAGATTGCATCTCCATATCAAGCAGAGCACCTCATTATCCCTTTTTAAGCACAACCTGGATAACTGGATGGGAAACAGAAAATACACCCCTGGTATTCCACCTGTGTCCCTGCTGGACAGGTGCTTTGGGTGCTGACTTGTCTAAAGATGGGCTTATAAGGGCCAACAGCTTAGTAACTTCCTATGATCCTATGATTCTGCACATAGAAGACTAGTTGCTATTAAACAAAACACCAATTTTTTAAGATAAAAATCCTTGCTGATGAAGGACCATTTTAATTAGATAATTTAGCATTTTTATTGTGGTGCAAACTGTCACTAACATCACTTACTACCAGCACCATGCTCAAGGCACTTATATATTTTTTTTCCAGTTTAAGCAATTTAAGGTAGTTTGCTGGGGCATACATGGAGTCATTTATATAAATAGTAGCTGGCAACTTCCCTTCTGAAGGTGTTTCTTATTTTTACCATCCTTCAGAGTGTGTTTATCTGACATTTCTTCCATGTTCCAGTGAGACTTTTACTCTAATAATCTGGCCAGCCTTTGCTGGTAGGCCCTTGAAGAAGGTACAGCTGTGTTAGGAACTAAACATAATTTAGATGCATGTTCACTTCCTTGTATAACAACTCCTGTCAGTTCTACCAAAGGTGGCTTGCTGGCCTTTCAGACTTCCACACATTAACTAGGTACACACTGACTAGTAAGTAATGTGAATTATTGTGGTTCAGCTCCACTCTAAAAAAAAAAAAAAAAAAAAAGACAAAGTTAAGCAGTGCTGACAAAAACAAAGTAAAAGCAGAAGTAAAATAAACCGTTTGGAATACTGTATTAATAAGTAGATAAAATCCATGGGCAGAGTACAGCAGATTTCCCTTATCTCATAAGCAGAGCTGGATCATGGTCAAATGGGGCCCTAGGCAGGGTAATGGATCCTCTCCTGCAGCCATTCCAGTGCCCACTTACTTGGCTTTCTCTCCCCAGTTAGCATAAACACTGTTCAAACTTATCAGTGTGCATACTATTTTCTTATTTACTTTTCCAATGATTATATAGATTTGTATGTCATCTAAACACAATTTTTCACACTGAAAACAAACTTAGCATGAGCAACAGTAAACATCTTTTCCCTTGAAATTCACATTCACTGAAAATGCATTTGACCAGTGGCAGAGTAAGTTACTGTGCTATTTACGGCACACAGTTTTAAGACCATGCATAAATGCATTTGTCCTTTGATTCACCTTCCTGGTAACTTTAAAACTATATTTTTTGTTTAATAATGCAACATTTGTTAAAGTTTGTTTTAAATTTGTAGCTTTTAATATTTTCCAGTAAGCAGTAAATCAAAATGTATGAACCAATGACAAAAGTACCCATTTCGGAACATTCCAACCATAAAAGGCCACTCAAACTGCTATCATAATCCACCAACATTCGTACTCAACTGTTAAGTCTACTTTATTGACAGTATACAAATCACATGACTGATTGTGATAAAAATGGCCAGAGTAAAGTATTCCAATTTGCTTTACACAAATGCACACTAGTCCTTAAGACAAACTAATGACTTTTTAACCTTCTGAAGAAGTCAATCCTAATTATGACGAAAGCGCTTAATAAATTTTATTTATTCCTGTATCCTGCTCCATTTTCATGCTTTTTGTTATTTTTTAACCTTATCAGCTCAGCGGTGTCAGACTAGCAATTACAGCTACATTGCAGACACCATCCTTCCCAGATGTTTGCATCAAAAAATTAAAAACAATAGTGACGATAGCCATATATTTCAAATGCGTGCTGACCAAAAATTCTCACCCTGGAATAATGTAACAAAACTTCACCAAGTACGATGAATAAAAATCTTGTATTCCACTTCTCTAAGGTTGTAGCAACAATTTTGAAAGTTGTCACGGCAAAATGATGAACACTGCATTATTAAGGGACAACTGGTGCGTGCATCCAGAATTTGCAGCACACATGATTTATTTTTTGAAGAGACAGAATTTCTTAGAAACTCTTTTTTGGACAGAGGATATCCTGAAGAATTGTTTCAGGACATTCTTAGTGAGGTTATAAGAAAAAGGGATGTACATTTTCCTCCACTCCTAGGGCTTAAGTGCATTATTCCCACGAGGCAGAAAAAAGTGGAAGATAACCTTGGTACTAGTTTTACATACACTTACTCACAGGATGCACTTTTTATTGAAAGTACAGCAAGTAATTTTTGGCCTATTGTACACATGCAAGACAAATTTGAAAATATGTTTTCCAACAAAATTTCCTTTATTAGAAAAAGAGGTATTAACTTAAAGGGCATTTTTGAAACTAATGCCAACTTTAACAAAAATTTGCACACTAACATGGTTTCCAAACAAATGGGCACTTATGCATGTGGTATGTGCAATCAATGTAAGTACATTGCAAATAAAGAAAAAATCACCATTCCCTCTAGATGTATCACACTAACATCTAAAAAACATTTCTCCTGTTATTCAACTAAAGTAGTGTATGTGGGGGTTTGCCAGACTTGTTTGTCATTTTATATTGGCAAAACTGAACGGGAACTTAGACGTAGGATATATGAGCACATGAATGATATTAAAACTAGAAAGGAGACTAGTGCGTTTGTTAAGCACTCAGAACAATGTGCAAATGTATCCATTCGTTTTTTTGTTGTGGACAGGGTGGTTCAGGACAAGAGGGGTGGTGACTGGAAGAACGCTTTAAACATCAAAGAATTAATTTGGCAGTTGAGGTTGAACGCTACAAGAAGTCCTGGTTTAAATGATGGAATCAGTTTGGCTTGTATTTTGAAGGACAGATACAACAAATTATAAGTCATGTATTAATTAAATTTTTATATACCTCTACACACAAACACTTCCACATTTCATGTATTTTTTGCATGTTTTGTACCATGGCATGCAAGTATGTATGTTGAGATTTTAACTTACAATATTTATTTGGAACAGAAATTCATTGTAAATGAATTTAATGTTGGATTTATTCATTATTTTATATATGTTTATGTAAGCATATACATACAATGTTACTACAGTTTGTTTTTATATTTGTCTGTGTTAATAATTTACATAGGACAAACATCAAAATTATGTGATTATTTTTAACTAGTGCATTATTAACTATGTTATACAAAACAGTATGAAGCAAGATTAAAGTAGTTAACTAACGAGTGTTACGCACAATTATAAACACAATCATTTTTTGTTAAATATGTAGTGTTTATATGAAACAAATGCTTCATTCTGTAAACATCAAAAAGGAAATAACATTATTAGCTTTGTGTTTGGTTGGATTTTTAATTCATTTATATTTTCTTTTACTATGGCAAATAAGTTCATTTTTAAATGTATACATCTTTAAATTAAGAAATGATGGTTGATTGATTTGATTAACCAATTATATAATTAATTAATTTATTGACCCAGCATATATATACAATGGCTGAGGTATACATGAATTACACTTGAAAAAGCCCGTTATAAACGGGTGAAAGCGCTTGTGTTGGAGTTCGTTTTGTGGAATAAAGATTTTCCTTTTACTACTTTGTTCATCATTTTGCCGTGACAACTTTCAAAATTGTTGCTACAACCTTAGAGAAGTGGAATACAAGATTTTTATTCATCTTACTTGGTGAAGTTTTGTTACATTATTCCAGGGTGAGAATTTTTGGTCAGCACGCCTTTTGCTGTTCTTTCGTTGTGGTTTGCTGCATTTCTTGAGTGATTGTTTCCTTCAATGGCGGAAGACCAATCCTCGCCTGGGTTTGTGAACACACCTTTTCTTTTACTGGAGGAACCGGATGACACGCCGGTAACTAGACGAGAGTTTAACCAAGTGTTAACTCTATTGACACAGCTTAATAACACTATGTTGAACGCTTATGGTTCCAACAGTTCGAGTATACCTTGCAATCAGCAACAGGGCAAGGAAAAGAACAAAGCGAACGAGAGGAACGGCGAGCAACGTAAAGAAGTTACTGTCAGCTTTTCCGCTGATGAACCGGTCATGGTGGACTATCCTTTGGTTTCTCCATTTGCTGATAATACAGCAGAAATTAACAACACTGTTAACGTTGACAACAATTTCAGCTTTAAAGCTTGGACTGAACGACAGCCACATTTCAAAAAAGGTACTGTTAATATTAACACCAATGCTCATTTCGAGCAATTGGAAAGTAAATTTGAGCTGTTTAAAAACAAGTTATATTCGTATAAAAATACTCAGCTTGAAATTAACTATTTAAATGAATGTATTCAAGTGGAACGTGTGCCCAAAGGGCTAAGGTGTTATAGATATCCGAACAATGCTTGTGCAGGTTCGGTTTTACATTCAAAATTAACAGAGCTGTTTAACAAAACTGGTGTTGAAATATTAAAACTGATGGTGGATGATTATGCATTTAAAGGAAATGTCATTTTAAATGAATTGAATACCTTGCATGACAGCATTACTAGGGATGAGAAATTTATTAGCTTTAAAAAGAAATACAATGATACATTTAAGGAGGTGGATGAATATTGTTTTAAGGTGTTGGACAGAAAAGCAAAGAAAATGGAAAGGGATTTGATTGAATATAGAGAGAATAGGGCCTATCCAACACCAGGGTTTAAAAGAAATGTTAACTCAGATGAAACAAATATTATGTTTAACCAGGTACCAAACGAGGGACAAGAGTACTCTGGTATGCCCAGAAGGAGTGAAAGATTAGCCCAGAAGGGAAACAATTACAACCAGCAGGGTTTTCAGATACCCCAGGGCAGGTCACGGGTGAAATCCAACCAATTTCAACAAAATGCCTGGGGGAAAAGAAGATAGTTTGTAACAAATTTTTTGAAAATAAACTGTTGGAACACAACCACACTGCAAACTCTTTAACAACACATAAGGAAGGAATTTGTAATACTTGCTGTTTAAATGGTTTTACAATATATAACTATACGGATATTCAGGTCACTAACACATTCTTTAATCTTTTTACCAAAGGGCTGCAATTTGTTCCGTATAGGACAAGTTATTTGCCAAAATTACTTATTGAACTAAAATTATTTATAAGAAACCTTAATTTAAGGGTGTTTTTTAAAAATCAAACTTTACAGGAGCGCACACTTTGTAGAAAAAGTACTTTTAACCCCCCCACTCACCCTAAATTGCAACTGTTTGAAGAAATTATTGAAAAAAGTTTTAGGGACTATTTTGGAGACAGAAGTAAAAACAGCAAGTGTTCTATGAACTTTCCTTTGAATTTGCAGGTTATTATTAACACAATCAAAGAACACAACATCAGGGTAATGAAGCCTGATAAAGGGGGTGGCATTGTACTGATGAAACAGTTGGACTATGATGATAGTATGTGGAATATTTTGCACGATGCAAAAACATACCAGGTTATTTCTTTAAATGAACTTAATACTGCATTTTTGCAGATTAAGGATTACCTGCATGATTTGTTAATGCAAGGGTTCATTAATGAAAAAACATACAATTTTTTAACTGTCTCTAATCCTAAAACTCCAACTGTATTTGGCATCCCCAAAGTCCATAAGGGGCTCAATCCATTAAAATTTCGTCCAATAGTCTCCGGTGCAGGTGGAATTACAGAACCACTTAGTAAATTTGTTGACTTTCAACTTAAGAACTATGTAGCAAAGCTAAAACACCTTTGCAGGGATTCCTGGGAATTTTTAAGTAGTATAGATCAAAACATGGACAATTCTAGGTTATATATGGTCACCATAGATATTGTCGACTTATTCCCCAGTATCCCTCATGAACAGGGTTTAGATTGGTTTGGGGAAGCAATTGGCAAGGAATCTGGTCTGACCAATTGTATGGTTAACACTTTACTTGAGTTTATGAGAATAATTTTAAACAACAACTTCATACACTTTAACGGGGATTTCTTTAAGCAAATTAGTGGGTGGCCATGGGGGCCCCATGTGCCACCTCGTATGCAAACATAGTCTTGAGTAAATGGGAAACAGAATTTATTCATTCAACCCAATGGAGCAAATACATCACCTTCTATAGGAGATTTTTGGATGACATTTGTATGTTTTGGGTAGGCTCAGAAAGTGACTTTTATGACTTTATGAAATACCTAACTCAAACTACGAGCTTTTTAAGGTTCACTTATGAAATTAATGCAAGTAGTTTGCATTATTTGGACATTAAATTGACTAAAAAAACTGACAATGTTGGCTTTGTTTCCCAAATATACCGAAAAAAGACACACAGTAATTCTTTCCTGCATTTTAGTAGTGGGCACCCTCTGCACGTTAAAAGGGGCATTATTAAGGGACAACTGGTGCGTGCATCCAGAATTTACAGCACACATGATTTATTTTTTGAAGAGACAGAATTTCTTAGAAACTCTTTTTTGGACAGAGGATATCCTGAAGAATTGTTTCAGGACATTCTTAGTGAGGTTATAAGAAAAAGGGATGTACATTTTCCTCCACTCCTAGGGCTTAAGTGCATTATTCCCACGAGGCAGAAAAAAGTGGAAGATAACCTTGGTACTAGTTTTACATACACTTACTCACAGGATGCACTTTTTATTGAAAGTACAGCAAGTAATTTTTGGCCTATTGTACACATGCAAGACGAATTTGAAAATATGTTTTCCAACAAAATTTCCTTTATTAGAAAAAGAGGTATTAACTTAAAGGGCATTTTTGAAACTAATGCCAACTTTAACAAAAATTTGCACACTAACATGGTTTCCAAACAAATGGGCACTTATGCATGTGGTATGTGCAATCAATGTAAGTACATTGCAAATAAAGAAAAAATCACCATTCCCTCTAGAGGTATCACACTAACATCTAAAGAACATTTCTCCTGTTATTCAACTAAAGTAGTGTATGTGGGGGTTTGCCAGACTTGTTTGTCATTTTATATTGGCAAAACTGAACGGGAACTTAGACGTAGGATATATGAGCACATGAATGATATTAAAACTAGAAAGGAGACTAGTGCGTTTGTTAAGCACTCAGAACAATGTGCAAATGTATCCATTCGTTTTTTTGTTGTGGACAGGGTGGTTCAGGACAAGAGGGGTGGTGACTGGAAGAACGCTTTAAACATCAAAGAATTAATTTGGCAGTTGAGGTTGAACGCTACAAGAAGTCCTGGTTTAAATGATGGAATCAGTTTGGCTTGTATTTTGAAGGACAGATACAACAAATTATAAGTCATGTATTAACTAAATTTTTATATACCTCTACACACAAACACTTCCACATTTCATGTATTTTTTGCATGTTTTGTACCATGGCATGCAAGTATGTATGTTGAGATTTTAACTTACAATATTTATTTGGAACAGAAATCCATTGTAAATGAATTTAATGTTGGATTTATTCATTATTTTATATATGTTTATGTAAGCATATACATACAATGTTACTACAGCTTGTTTTTATATTTGTCTGTGTTAATAATTTACATAGGACAAACATCAAAATTATGTGATTATTTTTAACTAGTGCATTATTAACTATGTTATATAAAACAGTATGAAGCAAGATTAAAGTAGTTAACTAATGAGTGTTACGCACAATTATAAACACAATCATTTTTTGTTAAATATGTAGTGTTTATATGAAACAAATGCTTCATTCTGTAAACATCAAAAAGGAAATAACATTATTAGCTTTGTTTTTGGTTGGATTTTTAATTCGTTTATATTTTCTTTTACTATGGCAAATAAGTTCGTTTTTAAATGTATACATCTTTAAATTAAGAAATGATGGTTGATTGATTTGATTAACCAATTATATAACTAATTAATTAATTTATTAACCCAGCATATATATACAATGGCTGAGGTATACATGAATTACACTTGAAAAAGCCAGTTATAAACGGGTGAAAGCGCTTGTGTTGGAGTTCGTTTTGTGGAATAAAGATTTTCCTTTTACTACTTTGTTCATCATTTTGCCGTGACAACCTTCAAAATTGTTGCTACAACCTTAGAGAAGTGGAATACAAGATTTTTATTCATCGTACTTGGTGAAGTTTTGTTACATTATTCCAGGGTGAGAATTTTTGGTCAGCACGCCTTTTGCTGTTCTTTCGTTGTGGTTTGCTGCATTTCTTGAGTGATATATTTCAAATGCATTTCACACAAACACACAGAAGCCAAAGTATTCCATCTTAATTCACACACACACACGTGTGTATATGTATATATATATATATATATATATATATATATATATATATATATGTATGTATATATATATATATATATATATATATATATATATATATATATACACACACACACACACACACACATACATACATGGATTCACTTTATATCCTCAAAATACTGAAATGTTGAAATTCAGTATTTTGAAGCTATAAAGTTGAAAATGTATAACCACAAAAACTTTTTAATTTCATGCTTCTATTACACACACACACCCCTTCCTCCCCACACAAAAACCGAAGCTCTCTACTACATAAAAACAGGGGGACAAGCCACCCTGCCCCCCACACCCCCTACTTAAATATTCTCACTCTGAGGTAGCACTACATAGAAACACACACAAAACACCACCACACAAGCTACATTCTCCTCACACACACACGACAGCAACAAAACACACTGACACACCACAGCCCCTACCCAAAACCATTAACACACACACACACTTACTTGAATACATAACCACAGTGAAACCTCAGAAGAGTGAAATTCAAAACCTCCGGTATTCAAGGTTTTGAATTTCGCACTTCTGGAGCTTTCGTTCTTCCCAGGATTCCACTTTATGGGTTCAAAATACTGAATTTTGATATTTCAGTATTTCAAGCTTTTAAAGTGAATCCATATATACATATACATATTACACACACACACACACACACACACACACACACACACACACACACACACACACACACACACACACACACAGAGTAGTCCTGCAAAGCCATATTGAAGACTGTTTAAAAATGACCAATGATAACAGCAAAGGTACTTTCATCCACAAGAGAACTCCTGCCCCTCACCAGCAGTTATAGCCACTTTGTTGACTGTGTACATCCTTTACTGTATGAAGAAATAAATTGCATGCACTTTACTGGTAGCTTTGGATGAACTGTATGAAACTGCTAAAAGATCACTAGCATCATACCATAAAATCCAGCCATGTGTAGCACAGTTTAAATAGAGGAGTATTTATGAGAGACCATAAATATGCTAACCAAAAGATAACATACGCTTAGTTAATGTGCACGATCTCTGCAGAAATAAGTTATCTGAATAAGTTTACATTAAAGAGAACTATTACTCATGCAGACGTTACTACTGATAAATAACTTTGCATTTCAGTGCTTCATCAACAAATGCAGTACCCACTGCCCTTAGTAGAAAAAATTGCCTGTGTCACATTAAAAAATTGGTGTGCTGGTGATATTACCATAACATTTCCTGAACTAGATCAGCTATGCAATTGGGAATGGCTGGAAAACAACAAGTTCATAGTTACTAGCCATGCAATCCTAGAGGCCCATTAAGGAGCCTAGCCCAAGTTCCCAATTACTTCAAAGGACTGTCTGGTTAAGTCGTTTGCTCAGTGTCACACAGTAGGTAAATGATGGCAGAAAGGTTCAAACTGTGCACCCTTGCCACAGGAAGTAGCTCATTAACAAACCAGAGCTTTAACTAAATACAGAAATCCTTTACAATCTAATCTTGTAAGGAAGACTATCAGAATGATATGCAACAATGATTACATAATGGGAGCTAAAGATCAGACGATTCTGATTATAACTCCAAATAATCAAGCTAAATTACCAGAGAAATGTCAATTGCTTTGCAGATGCTGTAGGCTGTAAAGAAGGTACTGCAAAATGTTTACTAAAATGCAGCATGTTTTGACTACTTAAATGCAACACCTTTAGACTATATTACACAATTCAGGGCTATTAATGATTTCATTCTTTAGTGCAATGAATAAAGCAAAACAATTAAAGACAATATAAATGCTGCAGCAGCTATTGGTCAACAACCTACAAGTCATGTAAAAATCAGAAATATTACTGCAGCCAACATACTTTTGTGGGGGGGGGGGGGGTTACATTTTTGCAAGACACCTACATGTCATTTCTGACTTCACAATACCTTATTTATCATCAGGAGCAGACATTCTCTCCATCATCACTCTGTACAAATCTGACCTACATGAATCACTATGTTGCAACAATAGTCTACAGAGCTGGATAATGGATACATGGGGCTCTTCACAAGGTAATAAATCAGGCCCTTACCAGCCTCAGCAATATCCCATTATGTGGCTTTCTCTCCCCAACTACCATAAACACTTTTCAAACCTGTCAGTGTACATACTATTTTCTTTTTTACTTTTACAATTAGCACAGATATTTGAAATGTTTATTTCAGATTTTGCTGACAAAACACTGGCAGTCATTTTCTAAACAGAATAAAACAAAACAAAGGATTCTCATATTGAAAACAGACTGCTCAAAAGAAACAGTAAATTTATCTTCACTTGAAACTAACATTTAGTGAAAATGCATCTGACAACCCATTAAACTACAACAGACATGCTGGGATTCTTACTCAAATAGTATATAGTTGTTGTTTGTCTTTTGGTTTTTCCCAGTTAGGGGTCCCCACAGTGGAACTCCGGTCCGCTAATGATTGGCAGTTGTTTTTTATGGTGTTGAGTTGCCAGCCCGACACCCAACCTTCAATGAAGGCACGCCAATTCAACGCATGTCTTTCGAACACCCACTCGACCGAGGGGAGGACATGCAGACTCCACACAGAAGGCACTCCCAACCCAAGCCGAGAATTGAACGGGAGAACCTCTTGCTGTGAGGCAACAACGCCACCGCTGCGCCACCCTGAGTAAATCTCAAAAATCCAGTTGTTCCATTTAAATATTGTAAAAAATATTCCACAGAACTTTCTTGCCCATCCCACAAAATGATGATGTCATCCAAGAATCGTAAATATAATCCACTTGATTTAAAATGTTCAGTTGTAAATACATGTGCCATTTCTCAGCCGCACACAACTAGATTAGCATATATTGAGGCACATCCAGCCCCCATAACAACACCCTTGATTTGTTTAAAAATCTCCCCTTCAAAGCAATGAAATTGTTGTCCAAAATCAAATCCACAGTGTCCATTGTGAGGCTTGATGGCATTAGCCCCCAAAAATTCACAAAATGTCAGCCCCTCATTAAAATATTCTAAAACGTCCTGTTTCAAAATACAGGAAAACAAGTCTATTAAATCTGTTGTAAGGAACCCTACAGTAATTTCCCATAAGTTATATTTTACACAACCAAGAAAATCCCAGGAGTCCTTTAGCAAGTAGGTGAAGCTATTAAAAATAGGTTTAAGTTTTTGGTCCACTATTAATACCAGTGAGTGAATCTTGGACCCTTGGGCTGCTACAGTTAGTCTGTTGTTTTTGTGCCCCTTTGGTATGCCAAAAATGGTTGGGATCTTTGGGTTAACATTTTTCGAAAATTCAAAAGTGGCTGGGGTAATCCTGCCATCTATTAAAAACTCCTCTATTTGCATATCAGTTCTACTGTATGCAGTATTCACCTGGTTACAACAGACTGTCATATAGACTCCACTGTTGTATCAAATTTCCAGCATAGCTTTAGAATAATCTAAAGTATCAAATATTACCAGACCCCCGACCTTTGTTCGGTTGCATGAGTCTGACAGATCTGGCAGCTACAACCTTTATCAAAAATTTTGCTTCTACCCAAGAGCGGTTATTAGTGCATAGGTAAAGACTGCATGAATTTGAAACAAGAAGGTGTAAAACACAATTGGTAACAGCCTGGGTCAGCCCACTGGACACAGGTATCCCTTTTCATGAGCAGCCCAGCGATATTGGTAAAGTAACTAGGCAGAGACACATAGAAGACAAGAATGCTGAGGGAGTCAAACCATGTACTACAGGAAAAAAACTTGTGTAACCAAACACTGTGCATTTTAAATTGTTTGCCTTCTAAAAATACAAGCTAAATGCATTCATAGTTAAAATATTAACATTAAACTCTCTGATTTTATGCTAGCCAGTTTATTCACAGCTAAATAATAAACAGTTAACATTCAACAGAACAAGGAAAACACAGATCACATGTATAGAACATGGCTCCATAAGATGATCCACTTGTTTAATAAAATCAGTTTCTTTCCTTTACACCAGTTATTATTGTTCAGTACCCTTACTGTGCAGGGGACCATTGAGGAACCAAGCCCACATTTCTGTTGCTGAAAGAACTGTCTAGTTAAGTGGCTTGCTCAAGAGCAATGCATAAATATGAGGCAAAATCATATCTGCAAACCTGGAGACAGATAAGAGCAGAATTGTCTAAATCCCTAAAAAGTTAACAATACTAGGTTTGCATTATTATGTATTTTGTGAAACAAAAAAAATTGAAACTCTAATGAGTGACTATAATTCTCAGTGATTTACTAAAGGAAAAAAAGGGCAAATTAATGGATGCCTGCAGCTAATGCGGAGGGCTAAGACTATTGCTTCTGGCAGTTAAGGCACAACGTATGAGTGTACGTATACACACACACACACACACACACACACACACACACACACACACACACACACACACACACAAACATGCACCATTGAGAAAAAGAATTCACATGCTGCAGTGCACATTTGGGAAATGCTTGCATGACTTATTGAAAGCCTTTCCCTGCAAAACCTCTATGTGCCATTCAGATAACTTTGACCTGCTGGAAAAACTCCATTCCATGTGCCCTGCCAAACCTTCACCTGCTTCATTTAAAAAATGTGCCTCTTTCATCTGCTACAAAAACACAGAAAACCCTCCATGTCCTGTTTGGTATGCTCATTAATTTTGCTGAAGTTCTCTGTGTATCAGCCATAGTTTTCATTGGCTGATGCTTTGAGCCAATGAGAACTAGAGGTGGCACACATAGACCAGGAGGTAACAGTTGTATGCCAAAAGCAGGGAAAATATTGGACATCAGTATTGCCTTTTTTTTTTTTTTTACTTAATGCTAAAAAATTCTTCTTCATTAAATTAATGTTATGGTCAGCCCCACCCCAAGCCAATTATCTATGTCATCTAGTACTGGATTAAGCCCTGCTCACAAGCAAAAATGTAGAGCTGTTCTAAAGATTGTAAAAAAAAAAAAAAAATCAAAAAACAAAATATATTTTTAACTAGCAATACCAGTATATAATAACTATTTCAATAGTGAGAACAGAGGTTAACCAATTCTACAAGAATATTGCAGGTGTGCAGCATGATGCATCTTTACTACAACAATCAAAAATACACAATGGATACTATAAGAGCTGTACTGCTGATTCACCCATACTGTGGTCTAGAGATATAAAGCCCTAGCTATGGTCCAGGTGACCTTGGTTTGATTAGCAGCTTGAACATCTCAGGCACTAACAAAGAGACATGGGAGTGCCCATCCTGGAGGGACAGCATTTGTCTAGGCATTAAAGCAGGAAGGCATGGCCCACAGATGGGAATATCCGTTGAAATTAAACAGGTGAATGCAGAAAAGAAGGATAACATAAATGAATAAAACATCCGTTAAGGAAGAAGTCAATGGCATGACTCCTCCCAGACAATAGGTTCTGCACCAGTACCAGCCTTAGATTGGAGATAGTCTGGGGGGCAGTAGAGACAATGGTAGACCTGGCAGTATACAGGGCAGTGGGGTAAAACAGAAAGAATGAAGCAGGAGGAAAGCCACCACCAAAACAAAGTATTGCTAAATGCCAGAAGCCCAAACAACAGAATCTTTGAACTTGAGGCCTTCCTTAGCCTCAAAGACATCAGCATTGGTATAATTGCAGAAATCTGGTTCTACTGTAGTGATATCACTGCATTGAAGGGTAGAATGCCTATCATGCATTCAGATCCCCCAGAAAGTTTAGGGGATTATATATATATATATATATATATATATATATATATATATATATATATATATATATATATATATATATATATATATATATATATGTCTTTGCTAAGGTCAGAAAATAATTCCATTCTCTGACTGAAAAGGAATCCAACCTAGAAGGAGCTGAGAACTAGGCTTTCTTATTTAGCTGTAAGCATTTAGATGCAGTATTACTTTGCTAAAATGCTGTCTGACCCCATTTGATCCCCATTTCTCTATTGTGCTTTTAAACTTGGTGGCTTTGAAGCTGCTTGCCCCTACTATAAATATGACTCTGGACACTCCTCCCCGTCTCATCTCATCTGCTCATTCTACTTGGCTCTGAGACATCAACTGGGAACTCCCTTCTCTTGGATTCAAAGTTTGAGTTATTGGTTCCTAGGTTCATAGGAGATTGCTAGGCTAATGGCTTAAGAGCCTTTAAAAGCCTAGCCAATATAGTCTGATTTTACCCAATATATGAACCCTAGGGGCAAGAAGATGCATGGATTTCAGCCTATGCCTTGAGTATCTTACAGAGTATCCCTTTCCATAAGGGACATAGGCATTACCCCAGGACTGAATTTGTGAATCCCCATCCATTGATCCAAAATACATTTGAAGAGGGCCAGGGAAGGCTCTGCTTAATGTGAATAGAGAGCCTGCTCCACAGAAGGGGCAATCTCTGAGGCACATACCTGTCTCTCCAGCAAATTTTGTTTGAGTCTCTGACTAAGTTTAGATCATTAGATGAGGTGAATTTCATGCTGTTTGACTTGCGGATGTACAGCAGCAACATCAAGGCTGGATTTGTGAGTGCCTTGTAGGTGAAGCATTTGTAGGTGAAGCACAGGCTGCCCCTTAATAAAGACAGAGTAAAGGATTAAGGCTTTTAGTCTGTCAGCCTAGGACATGTTGTTAACATCCTGCATTTTCTTTCTGATGAACTTCTGCGGTCACCCCAGCTGCTATACGTGCCCAGTAAAGTACATGCCAAATGGTACATTGTACTTGATTATTGGTCTAATGAGGGCTGAGTACAGCAGGATTATAATTTCCTCGGATCTGGATGACATAACTTTAATAAGTTATGGCACACATTGTGGACACATGGTGGCCAAGGTTCAGGCTACTATCTTTCTGTGTATCTAGATCTATCATCTCTAAGTCTACACTTAGGGGTGTGCTTTTGATGTTGTAATTTCCAGAGGTATTCAACTTCCCAAAGGGTATGATAATGCATTTTTTCACATTTAATTTCAGGCCATGGTTCTGGCACCAGTCATTTGTCTGATCCAGATCCTCCTGAAGGATGCCTACATTGTTTGGGGAATTCAATGATTTCCCCAGCTTGCAGTCATCGGCAAACTTTGTCATCCAGAGGCGTTCTACATTAACCTTCACCTCAGAGATGCATATTCCGAACATGAGTAATTCCATCACTGAGCCCTGTGGCACACCACTAGCAACTGACCTCTTGCTAGATCTGAATTCACTCACGTTATCCACATGTGTTTGTCCATGAGCGAATGGGCTAGTCATTTGGTGAAGTAGGGATTTATGGCCAGATTTGTGAGTTTATTTAAAATATCTGAGTGGGGATTTGTGTCAAATGCCTTGCCAGGTTGAGGTAGGTGATATGTACTGTTTTACCCTCATCTATGGTCTTAGTGACTTTCTCAAAGAACTATATCAGATTCAGTATTGATAACCTGTCCTTGACAAAGCTGAATTGGGTCAGATCCAGTGTTTGGAGGTTTCCTATGTCATCATTTATCAGGTCCATGATTATTGTTTCCACAGCCTTAGATATAAGACTAGTTAAACATATGGGTCTGTAATTTCCCAGGTCAATAGATGGTCCTCTTTTATGTAGAGGGTGACTGTTGTTGTCCTCCACTCTACTGGGACAAAACCAATCCAGACAATTTGGTTAAACAGAGATCCTAATGGACATGATAAGTCCTGATTTAAGCTGTTTATGAGGCAAACTGATGCATCATCAGACCCCAATGAAGCCATGTTTTTAGCTTTAGTGTGTAGTGGTAACCTGCTCTTGAGTGATAATTGGTGGTGGAGAGGTTGAGGGTATTTGTTGGGGGAAAACTAGGGGTGATGGGGAAATTAAATTTGGCCTGAACTTGTTGGCCAGCAGATTTGTTACATCTTCTGACTGAGTATAGGTGATGCCATCTGCAACTAATTTCACACACTGTTGGGTGTTGCCCAAAAGACTGTGGACATAACTGAAAAAATGCCTTATGTTTATCCTTAGCTTTGGAGGCAATTTTTAACTCAAAGTCTGCTTTCAGTGACTTGACTAGTTCCCTGATGTCTGTTTAGACTAATGAGGAACTTTTTGCTCAGTTGTACACAGTCCCCTCTTACTTGCCAACAGCATTTTCTTTCTTTTGTTGTACAACCTGTTATTACTGACGTCCACCAGGGTGGTCTGTTTTTGCAGTTTGATTGACCTGGATTTATTTTAGTCTGGTACTGCTGTTTCTATGTAGTTGCATATATGGTCATACAGGGCTTTTGAGTACACCTCTGTACAGATTTCTGTGTTTTCTGGATTTAGGGAAGCTGGGAAACGAAACATGCCAATCCTTAATAGGGGTAATTTACCTTACAGAGGTTCTTAACGTTTTTGGGGTTAGGTTGGGGGACTAGTTTTACCTTTATTTCAAGTGGGGCCACTTTGTGATCCGATCTTACCATTGAGGACATCACATGAGGGGTGCAGCACTCTCCCATATTTCTGAGCACCAAATCTAGGATATTTGCTCCCCTAGTGGGAGTGCAGACTAGCTGCTTCAGGACATTTGAATTTATAAAGTCAAGAAATCTTTATATCTGCATGCTAGTGGTCATGTATTTCTCCCAATTAAAGGAGGGGTAGTTAAAATCGCCCATGAGTATGGCAATGGGCTGGATGGTGAGTGATTCTATTAACTTTAGGTATGATGTATGGTTCCTGGCTCATGGTGGGGGACCTGTAGCTAGCAAGAAAATGGTAATGCATTTTCTCCTGGTTAGTTGGACATGGAGTAGCTCAAGCATGTTATAATGTTTGACCAGCCTTGAGTTGTGCTTAACTTTGATGTAGATAGATACACTTCCACCTTTTGCTCTTTATGCTCAGTGGGGGGTTATAACATATGAAAGGCATTATAATCATGCACTGCTGGAGTGCTCTTCGTGGCTTTGAACCATGTTTCAGTTACTACACAAACATCAACATTCTCCAGGGTGAGGAGAGCTTCCAGGGAGTGCAATTTTTTTGTTGAGACTCTTAGCATTGAGCAATAACACCTTGAACTTGTCCTGAGCAGGTTTTGCTATGTTGGAAGGTTTGTGTGTTTGGCAATCCCTAAAAAAGGCAATATAGGGGTGGGATAATGTTTTGGCCAATATCCAAAAGCCTAAAGTTGACAGGTGAAGACCATTCCTGGCAAAGCAGCATGGTCTGTCAGCTACGTCCTGTTAGGCTGACAACTATTGGACCCCTTTGAATGACACTAGTAGCTAAGCCAATTATTAGGGTCGATCATCCTTGGATATGGCAAAATGCTGCTCAATGTTAGGCTCATACCTGCCTGTGACACATATTTTGAAAGCTCAATCATGTCTTTCTTCATATAATCCAAGGAGGTACATCTCAGGTCATACTGGTACTGATACTTAGGGGTAAGTAGCCTGAGTGCTTGCGTGACCAGTGAATCCTGGCCCCTGACAGGCAACTAACTGTAACCCTCCCCTTATCGAGCCTAGTGTGAGGGACATCAGGGTGTCTCACAATGGAGTCCCTTATGACCAGAATTTTGGGTTGTGGAGTGTTTTGCTTAATGGGCTTGGTAGTTGAGACACAATGACATGTGCCTTTATGTTTTGTGATGTGAATTGCCTTGTTTGTGTGCATGCGGGTTTCTGAGGACTGTGCCTGAGAGGCTCTTGTGGTTTGGGTAAGTTACATGTGAGAACCTCCACATATGTGAGCCTGTGTGTGTGGTCCTTTTTGGGTGCAGTGAGTGGTGTGTGAGAGTCACTGGCAACCTGTTTGCTGCTTTATGTGTCTGTATGTTAGAGTCTAGCCTCCAGTTTCAATGTGCAGCTGAATCTCCTACATATTGTGTTTGTCTATTCAAGAATTAAGTGGCTGTCTGTGTACATAAGGCAATTGTTACATTGCCTCAGGATGCTCATGTCTACCAAGATGGATGCAGAGATAGCAGGAAAGTGCCCATCAATGGTTGAAGGTCCTAATGTGTATTTGCAAGGGTTAGGAGTGGAGGGTGTTTAGAATTGGATGAGGGAGGGATGCTTACTTGGTGCAATCTGCAGCTAACCTAACCAGTGATGCATCTACACCAGTGAGCAATAAAAACCTAAGGTAGGCTTAAATAGCCTTAACTAAATGTGTAAATGCCACTCACCATGCAAACTAGTGAGTAACAAAGGAAGTTTCTTCTAAATGTGAGGCTTATATATGATCAGGAAAAAAACAAGTGTTACATTAACTATGGCAAGGCCAATCCGGTAAGCACACAATGAACTTTCTCCAGCAATTCTTAGTTGAAATCAGCCCTTTCCTGCCACAAGAGTGCAGACTTTGACCCTCTTAATGGAAAACAAATGGTTTGAAGCCACCTCAACAGATGCCCAATACTAATTAAGAAACACTAGTTATAACGTATTTCAGTGGCGAACAGTAGTCTCTATAGCAGTTTGCAAATGCAACATTAAAATTTAAAGACATTCAGAAAAACAATAAAGAGCACACTAAACTTTCAGAGTATAATGAAAATAAGCAAGGTTTCCAGATGTTTGCTTCTGTACAGGGCATTGGCACTGCAAGCATCTCCATGCAAATGTGTTGAATTTATACCAGCACTGGCCCTCTGGCCAATAAAATGACTAAACTTAGAGCCCTTCTGTGTGCTTCCTAACACAGACAGACCAGTTTAAGCACCTACTGCCACTAGATGAATAATCCCAGTCCTCCTAATGGAAGGCACAGTAAAACAGTGTCCAGAGAGAAATGCTACCCCATCAAACATAATACAGAAGTGTATTTTAAACAGCTTATAAAAGTGTGATTATCCAATAAAAGTACTTTGCTTTTTAGAAATGAGCCAAGAGCCATTCAGCTATGCAGAATTTATAAAAGCACTAAAAACAAGGTAACTGATTAACAAGCCCTCCAGCCAATAAAACAACTGCATGCAGGATTCTCTAGTGTGTTTCACTAACCTGTACAGACCAGGATTCTTACCCATTGCCACCAGATGGAAAATCCTCTGTCTTCTTTATATATAACTGGGAAAACTACTCATGTACCAACACTTGTGCATAACGTTTTCTGAAATTCATAAATTCCAATGCCTTGGATCAACTTATCCACACCCCCACCAGGGCGAGCAATATCCTAGACCTGGTTATTACATACATGGGCAACCGGTGCTCCACACAAGAGGTCAGTTCCTTGTTGGTCAGATCTGACCACAAGCTAATCACCCTAGACATCCACATCCCTCCCCCAACTCCCATTAGGGAAACCACAGTAAAAAATTTCTCCAATGCCAACTTCACACTTCTTAAGACAGAAGTGGCAAACTTCATGACACCCATGCTGACGGACAATAGAGGTATGACTGCTGAATCCTACACAAATGCACTTTATAAGCAGTTACACGAGTGCATGGTTCATGCAATCCCTAACAGAACCAAGATGCTATCCTACAAAAAAAGGAAGCCAATCTGGTAGTCCCCGGCCATAAACAAACTCTACAACAGAAGAAAGAAACGGTTGCAAAAAAGAGTAAAATCCCATGATTGGAGAAACTCCCTAGTCAGCCTCAGTAAGAAGCTGAGATCACTCATAAAATCCTCCAAAGCTAGTTATGAAAACAAAATTGCCACTGACTCTAAAGACAACCACAAAGCATTCTATAGCTATGTCAAGAATCTCAATGTCAACACTCAGATCTGCTCTGAGTTACAGCACAATGGCACTAAATATACAGAACCAACTGATATTGCCAACATCCTGGCAGATAGGTTCAGTGCTAACTTTACCCTGTCATCCCCTAAAGGGCCCATCTCTATACCAGAAGAATGCAAAGTTACTGTAATCACTGCTGCACAGGTAAAAAAACACTCCAAAGCCAAGAACACAGCATCCATGGGACCTGACAACATCCCAGGCTGTGTTCTACATGAACTACAGAATGAACTGGCACCCCACCTAAGTACCATGTTCAATCATAGCCTCACCCTCAGGCTATGTGCCCACTGAATGATGTACAGTGATGGTTATCCCACTCAACAAAGGGGGAGCCACCATGGACCCCGGAAACTACCGTCACATTAGCCTGACGAGCCAGGTCTGCAAGGCTATGGAACGTATCATCATGGAACTTATAAACAATGACATTGGTAATCTCCAAACTCAGAAGCCCACCCAGTTCGGGTTTGTAAAAGGCAGATCATGTCTCCAAAACCTGATAGACTTCTTTGAAGCAGTCACCAAAGCCATAGGTGAGGGTAAGGTTGTTCACACAGCCTATCTAGATCTTGCCAAGGCATTCGACACCATCCCCCACTCTGGAATTATAAAACTCACTAAACTAGGTATAAATCCCTATGTCACAAGATGGGTTGCCAACTGGTTCACTGACAGAACCCACACTGTGAAAGTAGCATCACTCAAAACTTATTATGTTCAGTTTCATACCACATAGTTGTGAGGATAGGAACTGTTTCTTAAGAATCAGCTTAGGATCATTGCTTCTGTTTTGCTGCAGGTGAGAGAAGGCACAGAGGGACATTAATTCCTAGTATTCATAAAGATAACAAATCACTGAAAAGTCTGAAAATTGCTTCTTATGAGGCAGCATGGGATTAATGCCACTGCCTTGAGAAAAGGAGCATAGGGACATTGGTTCCTGTTTGACTTTGACAGGTCACTGTTTACTGGACTTCACTGAATAGTATGGTTGCAGTTTTGATGACTACCTCTTCCAAGCCTTTGTGCAGCTTTGTCTTTCTGTTGCAGCCAACTGCTGCAGGTTCTATCCAGAGTACCTACTAAAAGAAGACAATAGCAATTATACTGAACCCATAAACATCTGGGTTAATATTACTTTTCAGTAAGCAGCTTGAGATTAATGCTACTCGTTTGCTTCTGGCGAGAGAAGGAAGAAAAGATCACTGGGTCCTAGCTGTGTGCAACTATGATAAGACCAGCATTATTTCTACTATCGTTAAACAAACTGTACCTCCAGTAATCGACTCCAAACCTTAAAAACACTACTTTCTACTTCAGCCAAAGTAGGAAGGACTTGAAACCATGGATTTGTACTTTTCAATCATATCTGTAGCCGGCTTGGTTGAAATGGTCATCCTGAGACAATGCAGAAATTGTCACATGTTTACTGACAACCAGCTATTACTTAAACAAATTGATACAGTGTGTGATAGATGTAGTTATATGTTATTGGTTGAAACTCTCACATACGAAAAAACTGCTGTAAAACACCATACTAAACCAATCACGCTTAGCCCAGACCAAACACATAGAACTACATATGCTGAGGCTCTTAAAGGTAACCTACCCAAACTACAAAGATCTCCTAGATGTAATCTAAGAAACAAGTACACTCAGCAACCTCACAAACAAATGACACAGGCAACATTCACCATGAAACATATATCTCAGAGTCACACTAACTCAGTTCAAAAGCCCATAAGATAAGCTACCACACATTCCAATATCCCAGTCACAGGTGATTCTAAAGTGAGACACACACTCATGCACCACTCATCAGGCTGTGCTAGGACAGTGTCACATTCATTTGCATATCAGGTGCCAGGATTTGCCACATCACACACTGTACTCGTGTCCTCCAACATAGTTTGCATATAGGTTGGCACTAGGCTATCGGCCTTAGGGCCTATACAAGCCTAGCCATAACAATTCCCTTGATATTCCTTCCCACAATATTTACTTCTCTGGACCCCTGTCTAGCAGGGTGACTGATATGATCTCCCATCCAATCATCAAGGTTCCTTTTGAAGAGGGCCAAGGAGGCACTCTGCTTGACATGTATGGGCAGTCTATTCCAGAGTATGGGGAGTCTCTGGGTCAGGAACCTATCCCTCCAGCATGTTTTGTTCATTGTGATGACAATGTTTAGATCCCTGGATCATGTGGCTCTGAGGGATTGGAATTTCTTTAAGTGGAGCATGTCCAACAGCTCAGGGTTTGACATGGCCTTGCATGTTAAGCAGAGATCACCTCTGAGTAGACGATATGCCACAGAGTATAGCTGGAGTTTTTTAGACGGTCAGCATATGGCATCTGCTTTAGGCCTGTGATTCTTTTAGTGAGTTAGTTAGTGTGGCCTTTCCAGCTGTTGCAGATGTCTTGTGAGGTACATACCAAATGGGGCATTATACTCTATAATGGGTCTAATGAGGGATGAGTACAGTGGGACAATGACCTCCTTTTTTCAGGATGAAAAGCCCTTTGTGATGAGGTGTGCCACATAGAAGGATTTCCTGACTGTTGTGGCGATGTGGTTATGGAAAGTGAGACCACTGTCCACCTGTGCCCCTAAGTCTCTCATCACACTTTCGATGTTTAGTGTACTGTCACCTATGTGGTAATTCATGGGTACATGTTTTTTTCCAAAGGGGATAACTATACATTTCTTGGCATTAAGCTTGAGCCCATGGCTCTGGCACCAGGCATATGTTTCTGTAAGGCCCTTTTGATGAATATCCACATCATTTGGGGATTCAATAATGGCTCCCAGTTTGCAGTCATCTGTGAACTTTGTTAGCCAGAGTCCCTTAGTGTTGGCCTGTACTTCAGAGAAGTAGATGCCAAACAAGATTGGTCCCAGGACTGTACCGTGAGGTACTCCACTTGCCACTTGTCTGGAGCTGGATTTGGAGTCATATAATTTTACAGTCTGGGTTCTGTCAGTAAGCCAGTTGACAACCCATCGAGTGATGCAGGGATTTATGCCCAGCTTAGTAAGTTTATCTATGATTCCAGAGTGGGGGATGGTGTCGAGGGCCTTGGCAAAGTCCAGTTAGGTTGTGTGGACCAGCTTACCCTCATCTACAGCTCTGGAGACTGATTTGAAGAAGACAATCAGGTTCAAGAGACAAGGTTAGCTCTTCACAAACCCAAACTGGGTAGGGTCCAGTGTTTGAAGGATGCCAGTGTCTTTGTCTATAAGTTCCATGAGAATGCGTTCCATGCCCTTGCAGATCAGGCTTTTGAGACTGATGGGAAGGTGGATCCCCCCTTGTGGAGTGGGATAACTGTAGCTGTGTGCCACTCAGTGGGCATGCAGCCTGAGGTGAGGCTATGATTAAACATGACACTTAGGTGAGGTGCCAGTTCATTTTGTAGTGCATGTAGTACACAGCCTAGGATGTCATCTGGTCCCATGGATGCTGTATTCTTAGCTTTGGAGAGTGTGGTTTCTACCTGTGTGGCCATGATTACCGGAATTTGGCAATCATTTGGTATTGAGATAGGTCCTTTAGGGGGTGAGAGGGGGGTGAAGTTGGCACTAAATTGATCTGCCAGGATATTGGCAATATCCTTGGGATCAGTATATTTAATGCCATTCTGTTGAAGCTCAGAGCAGATCTGAGCATTGCCATTTAGATTCTTGACATAACTATAGAATGCCTTGTGGTTGTCTTTGGAATCTTTGGCAATTTTATTTTCGTAACTAGCTTTTGAGGATTTTATGAGGGATCTCAGCTTCTTACTGAGGCTGGTGAGGGAGTTTTTTGCTTCCTGGGATCTTCCTGTTTTCTGCAACAGTTTCTTCCTTCTGTTGTATAGTTTGTTTATAGCAGGGGACCACCAGATTGGCTTCCTATTTTTGGAGGAGAGCATCTTGGTTCTATATGGGATGGCATGATTCATGCATGAGTGGATGTGCTCGTACAGTGCCTTAGTGTATGATTTTGCAGTCGAACTTTCAGATCCCGTCTGCATGGGTGTCATGAAGTTTGTCACTTCTGACTTCAGTAGCATGAAGTTGGCTTTGGAAAAGTTTTTTAAGGAGGTTTCCTTACTGGGGGGTGGAGGTGGGATGTGGATGTCAAGGATGATTTGCTTATGGTCAGACCTGACCAATGAGGGGGTGAACATTGGTGTGGAGCATCTCCCATGTTGGTAATGACCAGGTCTAGGATATTGGAGCCCCTGGTGGGACAATGGATTAGTTGATCCAGGGCGTTAGAATTTATGAATTCCAAGAACCGTTGGGAAAAGGAGTTGGTACCCAAGTAGTTTTCCCAGTTAATGGCAGGGTAGTTGAAGTCACCCAGTATTAGGGTGTTTGGTTGTATCTTAATATTTTCCAGTATGTTTAGAAAGGTGTAGTGAGAATCTTGGGGCATGGTGGGGGATCTGTAGCAAGCTACAGTTTGGACTGCAGTCTTACCTAGTGTTAGTTGCACCTGGAGAATTTCAGATGCATTGTGTTGGGCAAATATGACACAGCAATAGTGCACACAGGTATAAATGACTTCAGACATACCTCTTTGGACAATATGAAGACATAATGGAGCTCTTGGAATATGTGTCTGAGTCAAGTATGAACTTAGCCATCAGCAGCATTCTACAAAAATGGAGAAGGATGCTGCAATACAAACAAAAACTATCAAGTTAAATTGGCTTAGATTCTGATGTCATTCTAATGGGGTGCAGTATATGTCAGCCTAACATAAAGAAAAGTATTATTGCTCAATGCTAGGAGATTTAGCAAAAAGTTCCATTCCCTTCAAGCATGCCTTACCCTGGATAAAACTGATATATGCATTGTCACAGACACCTGCTTCAAGACCAATGAGAGCACTCCATTAGTGCAGGGTTTCAATGCCTACCACACATTCAGGACCACACCATTAGATTAAGACACTAAAGGTGGTTATTTCTCCATTTTCTTAAAAAGCCATTCCACCTCCAGTCTCGTTAGACATGATAATGACCTGGAACTGCTCCACATCCAGCTTACTATTAACAAAGACCCTTATCACATCATAATTGAGTACAGCTAACTATAGGACCCCCTCTGTCACCCTCAGCCCATACTTCCTACCTAACCTGTATCGAGTCACATTTAGTCAAAAATCATCCTCCTAGTAAACTTCAACTACCTCTCCATTAGTTGAGAGATTTACACGCCCTCAGACATGTATGTCCATAAATTTCTGAACCTAACAAATATGATCTCTGGACCAATTAGTCCACATACCAATTAGGGGTGATAAAATCTTGGACTTATTCCTTACCAATATAGGGCAGCTTTGCGCCATACTAACTGTAACTTCCTCCATGTTCAAAATGTACCTCAGATCAGTCATCTTCTAGTTAAGAGTGAAGCAGGAAGCATCTTCCAGTACCTCACTATTCAGAGATTATGCTAGCACTAATCTATTAAAACTCAGTGATGACTTGACTAAATTCAAAAGGCCCTTCTATCTTGATTATTGCAGTGCTTATGGGGAATCCTTTACTGCCAAATTCTATGCACATATAAATAACTGCATAGATGCATCTGCTCCCCTCAGAAGCAAATACAATACCAAATGGAAATGTAAGTCCCTGTGGTGGAGCCCTAATATAAACATGCTCTACAGTAATAATAATAAATAAAACTCATTCCACAGTTTAACTCTTAAGATGCCAATAACACTCTTGTTAAACTTAACAAGGAACTTTAAACCCTAATCAGGTCAACTAAAGCTAGATAGGAGGTAACAGTTAGCCACCCAGGTGAAGTATAACCCCATCAATTCTGAGCATATCTGGGAATTCCCACCCAGGTTCCTAACATAACTAAAGAAAGCCTTGTGATTATCCTTAGTGTTCTGTGCAATTTTTCTCTCGAAGCTGGCCTTAGACGATTTTATGAGTGCCCGTAGTTTTTTGCTAATACTGATCAGAGATGCCTTCCCTTTTTGGGATTTTGCTCTATCATGTAGTAGCTTCCTCCTTCTATTGTATAGTTTGTTTATGGCTGGGGTCCACCAGACAGGACGTCTGCCTTTGGAGGATTGGGTCTTGGTTTTATTTGGGATTACATGATCCATGCATTCCTGAAGGTGTTCACAGAATGCGTTTATAAAGGATTCTGCGGTCTAGTTATTATCCACAGGCCCGGGGGCTTTGAAGGATTCCACCTCGGTTTTGAGGAGTGTGAAATTTGCTATAGAGAAGTTTTTCATTGTGGTTTTCTGGGCATGGGGTGGGGTCGGGATGTGAATATCCAGTGAGATTAGTTTATGGTCTGATCTTACCAGTGAGGGATACACTTTTGGTCTGGAGCATAGAGTCCCCATGTTGGTGATGACCAGGTCCAGTATGTTTTCCCCTCTTGTGGGAGTGGTAACAAGTTGTTCCATAGCATTTGATTTTATAAATTCTAGGAACCTTTGGGCTAGGGTGTCGGAGGTAGAGTAATGCTCCCAGTCTATGGTTGGGTAGTTGAAGTCACCGAATATAATGGTGTTTGGAGAGACCTTCATATTTTCCAGTGTTCTCAGGAAGGCCGAGTGGGGTTCCTGGGTTTGGGAGGGTGGTCTGTAGCAGGCTATAAACTGGAAGGCAGTTTTACCCACTGTTAGTTGCACATGGATAGTCTCTGATGCTTCGTGCTGTGCCACCAACCTGGAGGTGTGGGTATCTTTGACGAATATTGATACTCCCCGTCCTTTTGTGGTTCGGTCCAAGTTTTGGGGCCGAAAAGCATGGTGTGAGGTATAACCTGGTAGTGCTGGGGTGCTCTCGAGAGCCTTGAACAAGGTTTCTGTTACTGCACAGATATCAATGTTCTCCATGCTAAGGAGAGTTTCGAGTGCATGCATCTTGAGGTTTAGACTTCTGGCGTTGAGTAGCATTACTCTTAGTTTCTTATCCCTACCTATGGAGGTGGGTTTGTCTTTTGAGCCTTGCCTAAAAAAGGCACTATGGGGGTAGCAAGTGCCTTTGCCAATATCCGAAAGCCCAGGGATGACAGGTGCAAGCCGTCCCTAGCGAAGCATCGTGGCTTGTCGAGCATGTCATCCCAGGCTGACAGGCATTGCATCCCCTTTGAATGACACCAATACTTAAGCCAATTTTTGAAATTGATAATCTTGTCTTCATACTGTGGCATCATTCTTGGTGAGGGTAAGATGCTACTCAAGGTCAGGGTCATACCAGCCTGGGCTACATGCTCAGAGAGCTCCTCTGTGTCTCTTTTCATATAGTCCAGGGAGGTACGTCTCAGGTCAGTCACACCAGCATGGACAATGACACCAGCCGACACAAGCATCCTCCAAAAGGGCCGCATAGAAACAGACAACTGGTGCCAGAGCCATGGCCTCAAGCTAAATGCCAAAACGTGTATAGTCATCCCCTTTAGCAAAAACAAAGTGCCCACAAATTACCACATAGTTGGTAATCCATTAAGTACAGAATAAGTAATTAGGGACCTGGGGACCCAAGTTGATAGCAATCTCTCATTTGACAACCACGTGGCCAAAGTGGTTAGAAAAACATTTTATATAGCCCACCTAATCATGAAGGGATTCACATCTAGATCAGGGGAGGTCATCGTGCCTCTTTACTCATCCCTCATCAGGCCCATAATTGAGTATAATGCCCCTTTTGGGATGTACCTTACCAGACACCTGCAGCAACTGGAAAGACCCCAAAAGTACCTCACCAAGAGGATCAAGGGGCTCAAACAGATGCCGTATGCTGCCCGGTTAAAGAAACTCCAGCTCTACTCAGTGGCATACCACCTGCTCAGAGGCGATCTGTGCCTGACGTATAAAGCCATGTCCAACCTGGAATTAATGGACATGCTGCACCTCAGAAAATCCAAATCCCATCGAGCTACGCGCTCGAGGGACTTGAACCTCAGCACTGAAATAAATATGACATGCTGGAGGGACAGATTCATAACCCAGAGGCTCCCTTCACTCTGGAATAAAATCCCAGTCCAGGTTAGGCAGAGTCCCTCACTGACTCTTTTCAAGAGGAATCTTGATAAGTGGATGGGAGATCGTAGGTTTACCCTGGGTATCACTTCTGTGTCACTGTTAGACAGAGGCACAGTATACTAACCTCGAAAAAGGGCGGTTTACCCCAGGTATCACTTCTGTGTCACTGTTAGACAGGGGCACAGTATACTAACCTCGAAAAAGGGCATTGCAAAATTAATTTAAAATGGGTGGCGAAAGCCATACACACTCTGGCTAGGCTTATAAATGCCCTAGGGCAGATAGCCTAGTATGAACCTATGAACCATCACTAATAGTGAAGTATATCACATACTCAGACCCAGAGGACATAGCCAATCTTTTAGTGAACAAATTTAGTTCAAAATTCAACACCCCCCTTCTCCCCTCCTATAATCTCAGATCACGTACCTGCATCTATAGCCTCACCCTTAATATTCCCAAGAGCAAGTCCACAGTGCACTATCCAGTGCCAAGGACACTATTTCTGTGGGGCCGGATAACATCCCAGACTTCCTACTGAACAGTCTGAAACATGTCTTGTGAGACCACCTACAGAGGCTATTCAATATCAGCCTCTAAATAGGCTTTGTATCAGATGAATGCAAGACAGCAACAGTCATCTCCTTGCACAAGGATGGGGCATTGATAGACTTGGGTAATTATAGACCCATAAGCCTGATGAATCTCATTTGTAAGGCTATTGAAAGTATTATTATGCAGTTAATAAATTAGGGCATAGGTAATCTATAGACTCTTGACCTAAGTCAGTTCAGATTTGTCAAGGGCAGATCCTGCCAGCCTAACCTTTAAAAAAAAAATATATATATATATTTTTTGTATAGAATTAAAGGAATGAGGTTTTCCTTTTATTTTAGCTGTACTGTTAACATTTGTAAACTATTATGTATTTCTTCTTGTCCATATATGCCTAATATCTTTGATTTGTTTTAAATTGTCTGTTCTTTTGGAGCTTTTCTCCCCAGGCCTCTACTGAAAATGGACATATATCCAGTTAGACTAGCCCGGTCAACAAATGTTAAATAAATAAATAAATAAATAACCTGGTCAACTTTTTGAGAAGGTTAGTGAAGTAACAGAGGAGGGTAAATCGGTACCCAATGCAAATCTAGACTTTACAAAAGCATTCAGCATCATGCCACACTTGGGTATCATGGATAAACTCTCCCAGCTAAATGTAAATCCTCATGCAACTCGCTGGATAGCAAAACAACCCAGGAAATAATGGTGGGTGACTCTACCTCCCTCAAAAAATCTGTCACTACTGGTGTGTTCCACAATTCAGTCTTTCGGCCACTCCTGTTTGGTATTTCCTTCTTGAACATCAGTGCAAATTTTAAGGGTTTACAGCTGATCATGCTTGCAGATAACTGTAACTTGGTGTCATAAACTCCCCAGAGGACACCAAAATCCTCCAAGAGAGCCTTTTCCATTCAAATAGCTGGTGTCAAAACCATGGGCTAAAATTAAATACCAAGAAATGTATATGTTACCCTTTCATAAGCATGACTTCCCTTACAACTATCATATTGAAAACACACCCCTTATAGTTAACAGAGTAGTCAGGGATCTGGGAATCTATGTCAACAGGGAACTGTCCTTTGATCACCACTGTTGTAAGGAACATCTTCTCCATCACACAGCTTATGTCTAAATATTTTGTATCCAGGTCTAAGAATGTAATCATTTCACTGTACTTGGTTCCCATCAGGCTGATCATTTAATATAATGCTCCATTTGGTATGCACCTGTCCAGTTTCTTGTCTCAGTTGTAACAAGCACAGTGCTTTCTCACTAAAAATGTCAAGGGACCGAATCACAAAAACTGTGCAAACCATCACAAAGCCTCCTCTCTCTCTCTTCTCAGTATCACATACACTATTAAGTGGTGATATCTGTCTGACTTACAGAGCTTTGGCAGACCCTATCCTGTCAAACCTATTACATATGTGCAAGTACAATGGTAGCATGAACACTCATTCAAGGGATCGCAATCTCTTTTGCAGCATAAATAGAACAGATTGGAGGAGTAGGTATGTATCACGCAAAATAGCTCTTCTATGGAGCCATCTTCCATGCCACATAAAGTGCTTCTCTTACTCTTTTTGATGACTGGATAGTGTAGAACAGACCATGCATGTGTAACTTTAAGAAGCATTTCCAGATGTAGGCACTTGCATATAAATAGTGAGCACGTGCAGGCAGCAGTGCCATTTTGACAGAACAGCCACAGTGTTAACATGTATGAGTGTAGTAGTCAGTCTGTTTATAACTTTAAGTTATAAAGACTCATTCTTGATGTGTATGTGTTTAATAAAGCTACTTGAACCAAACCCAGAAGTGTTTGTTTTATCCTGACCAGACTAGTGACATGGTGTGAGAACCGAGATTGAGAGTGCAACTTCTTCAAGCCATGAGGTGCAGAGTTGACGGTGAAGGTATATTGAGCTGGTTGTATGATAACAGTGCTCAAACTATCAAAAGGGGTGAGAAACAAACTTAAGGTGACCAAAACTTGCACGAATTATTTATTTTGCAAAGAAAATGAAAACAAGCATTTGTAAGGCACAAAACGCATTATTAATAAAATGAGTAGCACAAAATGCATTATTAATCAAATGAGTAACATAATATGCATTATTAATTAAATGAAATATTCAGAACCACAATATTTGATAAAACTATCAGAAATATTTATATGGGGCTCAGACCTTACCTCTGGTTTGCATAACGAGCATGTTTAAAACAAAACGAGCACAAGAAAAGTATAATGGGTATGATAAGAGGGCAAATGGGCATAAGTACAATAAAAGGGCAAAATAAGCTTAAAGAGCAAGGCAACTGCATGTTTTTTAGTAAAATACTATGTTTTGGGCAAAAATTACTATTTTACATTGACCAAAACCATTCAAAGCATAACCAGAGTTATTCAAAGTATCTCAGAGTGTGCAAAGTGTTTGCAGAGTGTGCGCTTTATTACTGTGTAATTATTTCAAATACTTTGCTGTGTGTAAAATACAGTTATTTTGCAAAGTGCGGTCAAACTTCAATCATTTTGAAAAAGGGTTCTTGTGCTGTGTGCATTTATTTGCCACTATTTCAAAGTGCTTCTTACACACTGTACAGTTATTTCGCAAAGTACTGCCATTTTGAAAGATTCCTGTGCTGTGTAGAGTTTATTTGCAAAGTGCACTCATTTCGAAGTGTTTCTTACTCTGAGCTTTTTCTGCTGTGTACAGTTTGCTGGTAAGGTACAGTCATTTCAAAGTATTTATTACGTTGATAAGGAGTGATTTCACCGAGTACAGTGATTTTAAAGTGTTCTTGTGCTACGGAGATTTATTTGGCAAAGTGTAGTTATTTCAGTCCTTTGTGCTTCTGGACATAATTACATGCTCTGGCGTATATTTATGTTTGTATGTTCATACATAATTCCAAGCACCTTCACTACTGGGTGTTGATATGGCAGAGGCATTTCGAAGACCCAGTCCACTTATGTTTGATCACAATATTGCAGAGAATTAGAGAGTATTTGAGCAGAAATATGATATTTTCATGCAAGCAGCTTTTTCTGACAAAGATACATGTACAAGGGCATTCATTTTGCTTAACTTGACTGGGTCAGAGACCATTGAAAGAGAGCATTCATTTGTGTATGCACCTGCAGTATATGCAGGAGGAGGGGAAATTGCCATATTGTTGTAAGAGCTAAATCAAGGGAAGACCCTGACTGCTTGAAACATAAATTTAGAGAAATGTGCAACACCCAGACAAATGCTGCATTAGAGGGGCACCTATTTTATACAAGAGACCAAAAGCCAGGTGAAACTTTTGAAGCTTGCATCACTGACTTGAGAAGTAAGGCTAAAATGTGCAGATTTGGTGATTTGAAAGATGAATTAATAAAGGACAGGCTTGCTTGTGGTGTTAATAGTGCTGCAGTGAGAAATATTTTTGCTTCATGACAGTGATTTAACATTGAGCAAAGCTATAGAGATTTTTCAAATCCATGAGCTCACAGAAAGGTACACAAGTATGCTTACAAGTGACAAGAGCTTAGTTTCAGTAGCCTGTAGAGCAAGCATAGACAGCATGCAGTGGTTGGCAAGCAGAAGCAAGCTTAAGCACATGGCAGCTACAGCTCCTGCAAGATTGCAAGGGAGGACCCATAACTTTCTAGCAAGTTCCAAGACTAGCTTAGCAAAATGGACATTCTCAATGCAGTATAGGGGTGAGTCAGCAAAACTGAAGTCAAATCTTACATTAACTGTCATAATTGTGGTGCCAACCATGTCTAAAAGAGATAAGTGCTAAGCATTCGGTCAACAATGCCACAAGTGTAAAAAATGGAACCACTTTCAAAAGTTTTGTAAATCAAGTAAGCTTCATTCAATTATTAAGAAAGGTTACTCATAAAAGCAAGTAGATCATATAGAAAGCTGCAACCCTACTTTCTATGTAGATGGTGTATCAGTGGTCTGTGAAAAGGTTAATGCAGTTGATTTATTAGCAAAGAATGAAGTATTTCGAACTGTCCTGATCAATGGTAAACCCATAGATCTCAATGTAGACACTGGTTCAAAGTGTAATGCAATATCAGCAAAAATATTTGCTAGAGTGAGAGCTGGTGAGCAACTTAATTTGGTTAATTGTGCGAAGCTTGTTGCTTATGGAAGTGAAGGAATTCAAAATTAAGGCTCAGTAGTGCTTTCATGCTATTTGGCTGTGAACAGTTACAGTTTCCATTTTTATCTAGTCAGAAGACCTGTGCAGTCATTATTAGGTGTCAGACACAGTTTGAGAATGAAACTGCTTTCTTTTACCAAAGTACATCATGTAAGCACATGTCCTAGTTCCAGCTTCAGTGATGCTATTTTCTCAGAGTATGCTGATAATTTTGATGACAAGTTAGGCAAAATTCTAGTTGTGCACTCCACATAAGTAGACCCAGAGGTTAGTCCAGTGTTCAGACCAATAATAGGAGAGTTCCAATAGCTATGCAGGACAAAGTAAAGTTCCAGTCAGACAAAACGGTGATTTGTCCTGTCACAGAACCAACTGAGTGGATGTCTTCCATGGTAACTGCTCATAAGAAAAACTCAGATGAAATCAGAATTTGCACTGACACAAGACACATGAGCAAATCATTAAAAAAACTCATTATCCTATGTGTACAGTCATGGAGGTTGCCACCCTCAGGCCAAGTGCTACTGTTTTGATCACATATCTTCACTACTGACTACATTCACCACACCATTTGGTATATAGAGATTCCTCAGGATGCCTTTTGGAATAAATTCTGCCAGTGAAGTATTTCATCATGCAATGGAGCAAATTCTTTTGTACTATCAATGTGCTATAATAGTTGATGATTTACTGGTTGTTGGAAATGGTGAAGGGAAATGGTGAAGCAGAACATGACAGAAACCTCAGGAAAGTTCTTGACAGAGCATGTGAAGTGAACTTGAAACTTAATCCTCTGAAATGTAAATTCCAATTACAAGAAGTTACTTATGTAGGTCATTTATTTCCCAGTACAGGCTTATGACAAGACCCTTCTAAACAAGCAGCCATTCTTGAGATGCCAGCTCCAGACAACGTCCAGTCCCTACACAGTTTTCTTGGTGTGGTTACTATTTGGGCAAATTTTTCCCTGACTGCAGTGAGTTATCAGTACCTTTAAAAGAACTGGCATGCAAAACTGTTGCCTGGTCATGGTTAGAATGACACCAGAGAGCATTTGATAACCTCAAACAGCAAATTGCCAATTTGCCTACATTGAGATACTATGATGTCCACAAACTAGTAGTTCTTTCCTGTGATGCTTCAAAGTTCGGACTTGGTGCAGTTATTCTTCAGGAGGGCAAACCTGTTGCCTGTGCATCTAGAACTCTTACTCAAACTGAGATTCAGTATGGTCAAATTGAGAAGGAACTTTTGGCAATTGTGTTCACATGTGTAAAGTTCCATGATTATATTTATGGCCAAGCAATCCAAGTCGAAATTGATCAACCACCTCTAGTCACTATTATAAAGAAGCCTATGCATTCCTCTCTATCAAGACTATAAAGTATAATTTCAAAATGGTCTATAGAAAAGGGAAACTTCTTTATCTGGTTGGTACCTTATCCAGATCGCCCATAGATACCACACAACAGCTTGATGCAGAGAATTTAGACTTTGATGTCATGGAAGTGCATAATTTTTCTACTATGAGACTTGAAGAGCTAAGAGATCATACAAAGACTGATCCAATTTTGCAGAAGCTCAACCACTTCATCAATGCTGGATGGCCATTAAAGCAATCCTGTGTACCACCAGAAGTACAACCTTATTTTCCATACAGAGATGAGAAGTTGATGGAAGATGGTATCATTTTCAAAGGTTACAAAGTTATTGTTCTTACTTCCTTACAACATGAATACATCCAGATTTTGCATTGCAGCCACCTAGGTTCTGATTCTACCAAGAGAAGAGTGAGAAGACTAGTATTTTGGCCTTCTCTATCAAAGGACCTTGATAAAGTGCTTTCTTCTTGTTCAGTATGCAATAGTACTAAACTGCATTTACTAAAAGAGCCACTTCAGCTAAGCCAGGTTCCTGAACTGCCTTGGTCAGCAGTAACCACTGACATATTTGAGTGGAACAATCAAAATTACTTAGCATTGGTAGACTCTATTTGAACTGGTTTTAAATCGATTTACTACCTAACCTAACGTCCGGTGCAGTTATTACTAAGATGAGACATCATTTCTCAATCCATGGTAATCCACATAAAGTTATTTCTGACACAGTACCCAGTATCTCAGTCAATTGTTTCAGAAATTTGCAAAAGAATGGGACTTTATCCATGTTACTAATAGTCCAGAATACTCACCGTTGAATGGCCTTGCTGAATGTATAGAACAGAGTGCAAAGCAAATCCCAGAGAGGTCAAACCATGACAATACCAATATCTTCTTGAATTTGCTTAATCTCAGAAATATACCCTGTGACAACCTACTTGGGTTGCCTGCTCCTGTCTAGGCAAACCAGAACAACCTTGCCTATTAGTTCTAGTTTGTTGGTACCTAATGCTAAAAACATAAGAGTAATTAAAGTCCAACTCTGTAAGAAGCGTTCTTTTCAAAAGTCCAGCTATAATAAAACAAGCAGAATTCTTCATCCATTGAAAGGAGGAGAGACAATGAGGATGCAAACGGTGAAAGGCTTTGATTAAATTGGTCAATTGAGAGGCATAAGTGCTGAGCCGAGAGCCTACTTAGTGGAATCTGAGGGTATAGAATACAGGAGAAACTGCAGGCATCTTCCTGTGTCTGAAATGATATTGCAGCACTGAACCTGTGATACAGACTCTAGATCTCAGAGCAACCCTGACCATGTTCATACTGAAGAACATGTCACAGTATCTATTCACATTCCTAATGATGTCCCAGTTGTCCCCAGAGTTGAAATTTTTTTTGAAGACAGTCCCCATTGCTAGATCCAATACTGATTTTTTATGTTGCATGATCAGGTTGTATTTCTAGACCTAGTGCAAAATACACACCAACCTGGACATGATTGTTTTATAGGTCTCTAATTTTTATGATTGCATGTCAAATATCATTTCTGTGCAACTGCATGTCAAAGAATACTGTCATTTGGTATATGATCTATTTCTTAAAGAGGGAGGATGTAGAACAGAGCATGTGTGGGGAAACTTTAAGAAGCATTTCCAGATGTAGGCACGTGTTTATAAATAGTGAGCACATGCAGGCAGCAGTGCTATTTTGAGAGAACAGCCAAAGTGTTAACATATGAGAGTAGTAGTCAGACTCTTTATTATAAGTTTATTTAAGTTTAAGTTACTAAGTCTCATTCCTGATGTGTTTGTGAGTAATAAAGCTGCTTGTACAAAACCCACAACTGTTCATCTGCTTTATCCTGACCAGACGAGCGACAGATGGGAAACGCAAATTCTTTCCCTGTTTAACACCCATGTCCCTCATATAGGGACAGCAAGTAAATGTCCCAGCATATCCTTGTTCTGCCTATCTCTGGGTTATTTTTATGTAAAATATAAGGGTAAAATCTATCGTGGAATGTAAGGCTAGGCTTCTTTATATCATCACAGATCAGTAGCCTAATAAGTACCCATGAACTTCTTCGTAACTCTATTGTTTCTCCCCAGATTTCACATGATGCAAAACTGCAACTAGTGGAAGCCCTAGTTACACTCAGTAAAATTAGTTGTCACACAATAACCAGTTATAGATCACCATCTTTGACCCCTTCATGCAGAATACCTTAGCCAGATAGATAAGTAATCAGTCAAATTAAATACATTTCTTGTGTGTAACTTCAATTATCCGCACAAAAACTGTCAAATATTTATTACAAACAAATATGCCAAGAGATTTCTGGAGTTTGTAAATACCAAAGCACTTGACCAAACTGTTCTGCTATCCACCAGAGGCGTTAGTATTCTTGATCTTGTCCTCAGAACGTTTCCAATAAGTGGACCACACTGCTATCTACCCTCTTCCTGGTCAAAATTGTCTGTTTTGCTGCAATCTTCTCTATGAAAACCTGCTTGTGGCCCCTAATAACTCTCTAAATATAGGGATTATCCTAAGATCATTTATTTACTGATCTTAAAGACAATCATAAATTCTATAACTCTCCAACAAACCTTGTAATGAAGACTGGTGCCTCATGCTCTGAATTTTACTCCCTCTTGGATAGATCTGTAACAATCTGGAGTTAGCATAATGGAAAGTTTCTACCACATCGACAAGCTATATAATAAAAAGCAAAAGCTTCTGCAATGTCTTTTAGCTTCTCTCATTAGGGGTTGCCACAGCATATCACAGATCCGCAGATTGATTGGCAGTGGAGCTTTTACGGTGTCCAGTTGCCAGCCCGGCACCCAGCCTTCACTGAAGGCACACATACAGGCACCTACTGCATGTCTTTAAAACACACTCAACTGAAGGGTGGACATGCAGACTCCACACAAAAGGTGCTCCAGCTGAGAATCAAACAGGAGAAGCTCTTGCTGTGAGGTGAAAACGTTAACCGCTGCACTACCGCAAAAGCTTCTGGCCATCACATCATAATAACAGGAATTTAAAACTGGTAAGTTAAGTCACTTAAACTTAATATTAGGAAACGTAAGGCCAACTATGAACTTAGGATTTCAAGTAATTCAAAAATCAAATGTAAGGCCTTCTTCAGCTATATTTGGAATTGTCAAAATAAACTACAGTTCTACACTTATTTCCTACAATGCATCCTTCTCTGAATCCAAGAACATTGCTAACATTCTTGTGGTCAAATTCTCTTCCACCTCACTCCAGACATACTTCTGTCTCTCTCTACTCCATTCCCCTTCATACCCCTAATCCTAAGATCAATTTGAGCCAAGTCCTTTTGGAACTTTCCAAAATTAAAAACACTGCTTTCATAGATCCAGGCAATATCCATCAAAGCCAGCTCAAAAGCATAAAGTTCCACTTAGCAGAACTCCTCCATCAACTCTTCAGCTTGAGCCTCCCCACTAGTTATGTTCCTGAGGAGTGTAAAATGGCATTTGTGGTGCCTTTTCATAATGGTGGTCTCCCCTAGTGACCATGAGAATTACAGGCCCATTAGTCTCACTAGTTTTGTTTGCAAGGCTGAACTAATAAACAGTGATACAGGTGTCCTAATATCCTTGGATACACGTCAGTCTGGCTTTGTAAACTGCAACTCCTGACTGCTCAACCTGGTTAAGTTCTTTGAAACCGTTACTGAGGCCATTAATAAGTGGCATACAGTCCACACTGCATATTTGTACCTTGTTAATGAGGTTGGGGATAGCTACGCTTGACAGGAAAATTCACTAATGATGCTCCACAAGCATCTGTCCTAGGTACCCTCCTCTTTGGTATACACTTCTGTGACATGAAAGCAGATATCAAGGGACTGTGGCTAACCAGGTTTGCTGATGTTTGCAAACTGGAGATATTATCAAATCCCATTCTGATAAGCAGATTCTCCAGAAAGGGGTGGACTGTGAATCAAACAAATGCTTGGTGTATTAATCCTGGCTTATCCTCAATACCAAGAAATGCAGCATAGTTTCCTTTGGTATATTTTGGTAAATCCAGCATTACCACTACTTAACATCTCACTCTCTCTCTCTCTCTGTATATATATATATATATATATATATATATATATATTGATATATATACACATACATACATATATATATATATATATATATATATATATATATATATATATAAATATATATATATATATATATATATATATATATATATATATGTATATATATATATATATATATATATATATATATATATATATATATATATATATATATATATTTGTGTGTATATGTATGTTTATAGGTATATATTAGGCTAAAAAACACTTGGACCTTTATCAGCTTAGCCATGCAACTTAGTCGAATTGTATTCTATGTATCATGAGCATTTATTAATAGAGGGTATGTTAGGAAGTTTCTAGAGGTTACGCGAGGGTATTTTAGTTTTTGTATTACTCTCTACCTCTATCTATCAGAGACATGGACAGTCCCAGGGTGAATTTTTGATTTTCCATGCATTGATCAATGTTACACTTAAATAGGATTAGGATGGACTCGATTTCAAATGGAGATGTTCCAGAGCAAAGGGATCCTCTGAGAGACACACCTGTCTCACCAACATGTCTTATTTATGTTACCAACAAAAGTTAAATCCTTGGATCTAGTGGTTCTGATGCTGTTCATTTTTCAGATGTGCAAAATGTCCATCTGAGCTGAATCTGAGGATGCCTTGTATGCCAGGCATAGACTGCCTTTTCAGTAATTAATAGGAAGACAGAGTATAGAGAAAGGACTTTAAAGCAATCTATATCAGACAATGGGTTTATATCCCAGATTCTCCTGGTACTAAACTTTGTGGGTATTCCAACTGCTGCATCTGTCTGTTTATGTATACGCCAAAGGGTCAAATGATAAGGGCTGAATAAAGTGGCATTACAACTTCCTTGGACCTGAAAGCCATAATCTTACTTATATACTGGGTGACACAGAATGATTTTCTTACTACCTTGACCACATTTTAGTCAAAGAACAGATTACTGTCTACATATGTCCAAGATCCCTAAAAACTGGGTCAACTCTTAGGGGTATCTTATAAATGGAGTAATTAGCCTGGGTAGCAGTTTTCCTAAAAGGAACTATAGTGTATTTCCCAAAAGACACTATAATGCATTTCCTGGCATTGAGTTTTAATCCATGACTTTGGCACCAGTCATTTGTCTGTGTTATACCCTGCTATAGGAAGTGTGTGTCATGTGAGGAATCTATTATAGCTCCCAATTTGCAGTGATCTGCAAACTTGTTCAGTCAAAGGCCTTGGCATTTGCCTTTATCTCCAAGAAGTAGATAACAAATAGGAGTGGTCAATAGCATGAAACACTGAGGTACCCCACCTATGACCAGTATCTTAGTAGATGTGGTATCACCAGTCCTGACTTCCTGGGTCCTGATACTTTTATATAATTTCCTGGGTCATTATATATAAATAAAATATTCCACTTACATTTTCACACAGTCATCTGGGACTTGGGTGCATATGTTTTTAACTGATTCTCTTTGATCACCATGTCTCTGTGATGATTAGAGGTATTACATAGGTTATCCTTCATGGTATATCCTCAAGATTCAAAGAAGGTGTAATCACACTTTATTCATCCCTTATTAGAATCATCAATGAATATTAAACACTCTTCTGCATGTTCCTCACCAAGCATCTAAACCAGTTTGTGAGACCAAAACTTTTCCTCACAAAAAAAAAAAAAAAAGATCTCAGGTCTCAACTCATTTAGTTGCCCTGATAGACTAAAAGCTCCGTTACTCTGCTCATTGTCATGCAGACTTGAAGGGAGATCTCTGTTTAGCTTTCTGCGATATGAAGGGCTCAGCACTCTTTGAAATCTTTCATTTAAACACAAATGGTAAATCATACAACCATTCAAGATACATATGCATCACCAACACTACTTAGTGCGACAAACACCAAAACAAAAGTATCCCTCATTTCTGGAAGAGACTGGCCTTTCTTCTCAAGCTGAGTATTTTCCTAGCAACTTTTAAAACCAGTCTGGATGACTGAATGGGTGATTGTAAATTTTCAAAAGGGATATAAGGAGGAAGTCTGCTTAATAGGATATACTGCTAGTATCCCACCAGTAATGGGTGATGTGCCTGAGCTTCTTGATGCTCCCCTTAGCCATAAGCTTATTAAGAATGCTGCTGAAAATAAATCAGAGAAGCACAGTAAGTCAAATGGATAACAGGACACTCCAGTTTTTCCTTCTCTCACAGAGAGAAGTCACTCAAACATCAGTGCATGACAGCAATTTCAAGTGCTCTAGTAACATTGAAAGTAGTCACTTCCCTTGTGGTAGTGAGATCAACAGTAGAGTAATTCGCCAAGTATTGTACAGATATGGAGTGGCATGCACATCTACTCTAAAATCTGCAATATCCTCAATTTAAACTCTACTCAAGTAACCTACACATGTGACCTCAACCTGGTCTCTGGCATCAATAGTACTTGTTGGCGGGACAGATTTGTGTCCCAGAGACTCCCCTTCTGTGGAATAGACTCCCTCTCCATGCCAATCAGAGTACTTCATTAATGCTTTTAAGCACAACCTGGATAACTGAATAGGTAACAGAAAATACACCCCTGGGATTCCACCTGTGTCCTTGCTGGACAGGGGCATCAGGTGCTGACTTGTAAGAACATTTGGCTAGGCCTGAAAGGGCCTCAGGGCCAATAGCCTAGTAACTTCCTATGATCCTATAATCCTATACAAAAGATCAAAGCCAAGCAAAGCTGCAGAGAATAAAATAAACACAGATCTGGTGAGAAAAATGCAGATGCTTCTGTATAGAAGAGCTTACTCTTAACTTGGCTTCCATTCCATTCCCTTTCCTTCTTATATTCTTATTCTCTCAGTTTTTGTTTTTAAAATCAAGGCAAAGCAGATCGCTGCTTGAGGCAGATTGTGGTACTATGGTACTAATAAGGTCATATGATAGTCAGTGCCCCTGACTCAATATTTTACATATCTGTTTTTTTTTTGGGGGGGGGGCATAGACCTTAAAAATGTGGAACAGCAGCATTAGTACATAACAACTCTTTCAAATGCTCAAGTAAACTTAAGACTCAGTTGTTTGACTGCAGCTGTGTCTCAAAACACTCCCCAGATATACTTGCTGAACTGGTCCACCTCTGATACCACTTCCACCAGCTGTTGTGTACTGGTGCTGCCAGCTGAATACATCTTTTACTGCCAGGTTTTCCTATCTATATTCTACCTCCCCTTTGTGCCTTTAGCCATATTGGTTTGCTTCTGCTTCAGCAGCATTAGGAACATAGTGATGCAGGTTTAATTTTTTGGAGTTTTTCAAACTTGAAACTGAGGAATGTCATAATTCTCTCATAACCCCCGTCATGCTTTTTCTTAAAAGCGCACCAGTATTTTCACATGTTTAATCTCCTTGCCATGCTATATGTACAGCCCTCAGTGATAAATGTAAGTTTTGTCCCTTCTGTCTTAGATGTTGAATAAGTGTTTTCCATGGGTCTATATTATTTCTTTGAAAGACGTTTCCATCGAACACCTCTCCGTCCACATGAAATCATCGAAATAAATTTCCGCAAATCACAGAATTTTTCCCAGGGCAATGAAACAATTGCCCTGTAGCACAATGGAACACACACTACACTAAATCAAACCCACCCAAGTGGGGGGGGGGGGGCTTCATCCCCTAACTATATATACCAACTCTGAAAATGCACTACAGTGAGGAAAAGGGCAGAGTTTTTGAGTTGGCCAACTACTTCCTTACACTGGGAAAAATTCCGCAATTCGTGGAAGTGAATTTTGACAGTTTGGTGTCAATGGAGAGGTGTTTCATGGAAATATATTTCAAAGTAGTAATATAGACCCATTTACCACTATCCCTGGGCTGCAGTCTAAGACTGTTTCTGTATGCAGGTCTGTATCACTGAAACATTGCCACTGGATGCAAAATATTTAAAACCATACTTCGTTATTTTTCCTTGTATGGATCAATCGTATAGCCACAGATTGCCATGTCTCAGTGTTCCTGTTGTAAAACATGCTCATTGGTTGTTACAGTGATTTGCCAAGAATTTGCTGATATAATGCTCAAATCAATGCCGGATAAAGATTTTATGGGAGTGCTAATGGCATTTGTGCAGTGTTGGTTTTCTGAGACCTATGTAATCCTTTGTTACAATACCTCAACGAGTGTCACTGGTGTGTCTGTACCCACTACACAATTTGATTTTATATGATTGTGGTGGATAAGCTGGATTTTAAGAAGTATGCAAGAGAAGACTTTTGAAGATATAGTGACAATACATAACTTAAGAATGATGAATTACCATGGGTACCACAAAAACAACAGCAGGAATTAGTGCCTACCTTTTTGTTAATCATACAATTAATATTCTGTGAATTCTTGTTAAGGTTTATCTTTTATCATTGTCCTTTTAAAGGATGATCTTTACCACAGCTCCCTCATGGAGCCTGACACTTTTCTCAGTAATCTAGTATAGGACCCAAAGATCTGATGACAACAATGCAGATGATTCCCTATAGAAAAGATTCTTGTTAGTTTGGTTTTCATTCCCTTTCCTTCTTACATTTTTATTATTTCTGTTTTAATTTCTAAAATCAAATAAAAGGAAGTCATTGCTTGAGGTAGGCTGTGTGATGCCCATGCACTGGCCCAGTAATCAATGAGCCTCAGTCCTCACCACTAGCACCAGTGAGGGGCATCCACATTGGGAAGGATAACAAGTACAAACACAGTAAATACAATTTCCCTTAAGAGCACATAGAGATCACAGTCAGTCTGAGGCTGATTTCTCCCTTTCTGTCCAGATCCACAATAAGAGACCTCACTGGCACAGCTATGGGGCTCAGATCCCAGTTGAGTTGTCATGCCCAAAACCTCCAGTACCCTCTCTGTCCAAACAGTGCTTTGTGTCCCTGCCCAAGTAGCTGACACACACACACATTTTCAGATTTGGTATATATACAAACACACAGATACTCCTGGAGAAGTCTGGCACAGGTTTTCCAGCTATACCCCCTCCTGCCAGGCTATACGGTAGTAATCACTGCCACTAACTATTCTTATCAGCTTCTAATAACGCCCTTCCCAAAAGGTGACCCATTTCACTGTGTGATAATATTGTTATCCAAATAGTAAGTGTGACCCAGGGATAAAGCTATTGGAGTGGCTTGGACAGTATCACCAAATACATGCAATGTACTCTAAGAGCTTAAATTACCTTTACACAAAACAGACACAGTTAGAAGGTTTAAAATATATAATAATAACTAATAAAAACACAAGACAATACTTATTACTTCAACACAATGGCATTACAGAGTTCAGAAATCACAGGAAAATGCTTTAAAATAATACTGCAGAATATTCTGACATAAATATAGAAAACAGCTAGACTAATCTAGATATTTCTATCTATCTCTATAAGAAATCACTGTTCTAAATAAATATCTTACAGAGCAAAGGAAGAGTGCTGTTGAGTTGATGTCTTCAGACAAAATCCAAAAACACTTAATTCTCTCTCTCTCTGTGAAAGTCTTAAATTGCTAACACAGTACTGTTGAGTCATTTCACATTACAACATTCTTGACACTTCTCTGGTTCCCAGGCGAACAGAAACTCAAAATTTATATTTCTTAGTAAGGTGCACCTGGCCAGGAAGCCACAGCAATAAAAGACATTATACATGTAAAACCTTAGTAATTATCTCTTAAATCAAGACAATAGAAATAATTTCCTGGCCCAGACATCCTGTCTCCGAGCTTGAGATCAAATGGTCATATAATGCTTGACTTATCAGCTTTCTTCCAGCAGAGTGCACTGTGGTCACATTTTTGAAGCTCAGTACAACATATAGTTTAATCATAACATATAGTTCTCTTTACATTTGTAAACTAAGCCTGTGGAGTATATTAATATTTACAAATGTCATAGAATTATCTACAAAGTTCTATCTAGCTAGGCTGGCAGCCTTCACATTACCCCCAGGAGAACTCAAGCTAGGTTTTCAAGTGATTCTTGAAAAACGTTGCTTGAGAGGGTTAGGTCTATCAGAATATAACTTACCCCTTCCCTGTCTTGGGATCCTATCTGCATTGGTGTTGGTAACCCCACTCCAGTGCTGCACTGACATATATGCTTGCAACTCTAGGCTCCATCTAAGTAACTTGGCATTTTGTTGGCTGGCTTGGTGTAACCATTTTAGGGGATTGTGATCTGTAATTACAGTGAATATTCTTCCATCTGAAGTTTCTGCAGTGCCCACTCTATGGCTAGACATTCCATTTCTACAGCTGCATAGCATTCCTCCCTGGGTTGGAGCCTATCACTGAGATACACCACTGGGTGCTCTTCTCCCTCTGAAGAATTCTGGCTAAGTACAGCCCCCACCACCCCATGATTCAAAGCATTCACCCGCACAACAAATTCTTTGCTGTAATCTGGACTGGCTAACACAGGGGGTCCCCCAAAGCTTCTTTAAGCTTCTGGAATGTCTGCTGACATGCTGTGGTCCACACTACCTTATCTGGCCTGTTTTTCCTTGTCAGGTCTGTGAGGGGAGCAGCTATGGTACTATAACTGGGGACAGACTTTCTGTAGTACCCTGCTGTCCCTAAGAATGCCCTCACCTGATTTTTGGTAACAGTTGCAGGTCATCCCAGTATGGCTTCCAGTTTGGCAGATTCTGGCCTGATCTTACCACTCCATACTCTATGTCCCAGGTAGGAGACTTCTGCTATACCCACCTAATATTTGCTCAGCTTAATGGTCAACCCTGCCCTCTGTAGTCTGCCCAGAACCTTCCTGACATGTTGAAGGTGCTCTTGCCGGGAAAGGCTGTAGATGGCAATATCATCTGGGTAAGCAAGGACAAACCCTCCTGCTCCTGCTAGGATATGATCTACCAGCCTCTGGAAAGTTTCTGGGGGCATTTTGCATCACAAAGGGCATCTTTCTGAACTCATACAAGCCAAAAGGATTCACAAAGGCTCTCTCTAGCACTGCGAGTCAATGGCACCTGCCAGTAACCTTTGGTAAGATCAATGGTGGCAAGATATTTAGCCCCACCCAGCTGCTCTAGGGCTTCATCTGTCTTAGGAATGTGATAAGGATCCGACTCTGTGTGACTATTTAATTTCCTGTAGTTCACACAAAACCTGGTGCTGCCATCCTTCTTTGGCACCAGCACCACTGGAGAAGCCCAGGAACTGTTGGACTCTGGAATTACCCCTAGTTCCAACATTTTCTGTATCTCCTCCCTCCGATTATGTTTGACTCTCTCAGGCACCCTGTAAGGGGCCTGCATAATAGGCCTTTGGGGTCCTGTATCCACCTGGTTTCTCAGTGAACCTGTCCCCAAACACCTGCAACATTGCTTGGATTTTTCAAACCTGGGTAGGAGATAGCTGGTGGAGACATTGGTACCCCTTCCACTGAGGTGTCAGTCTGAGCCTTACTGAGGAGATCAGTTACCAGATCTCCCTCAGACTCCTCCTGCAATCCACTGCAAATACTCAGCACAAGGGCCTCCCTATCATGGTAAGATTTCATCATGTTAACACTGTACATTTTGTGCTGTTGCCCCCTGCCTAACAGTTCCACCATGTAGTTAACATCACTTACCTTTCTTACCACCTTGTAGGGTCCCTCCCAAGCTGCTTGCAGCTTGTTGTGTAGGACAGGAATGAGAACCATTATCTGCTGCCCTACAGCATACTCAACAGCTCGAGCATTCCTGTCATACCAGACCATTTTCTGTTGTTGGGCTTCTGCCAGGTTCTCCTGGACCTTGTCCTGAGGTTTAAGCATATGCCACAACAGACTCCTTGTGGATTCATGCTCACCTTCCCACTCATCTCAAATTAAATCTAGAGGTCCTCTCATCTTATGCCCATACAGCAACTCGAGGGGTGAAAAACACATGGATTTCTGGGGAACCTCTCTCTGTAAGCAAACAACAGATGGGGCAAATATTTGCTCCAATCCCTCTTAAAATGGTCTGCAAATGCTTCTAGCATGGACTTGAGTGTAGAGTTTAACCTCTCAACAAGACCATTAGTCTGGAGATGGTAGGGGATTGTCTGCAGGTGCTTCACCCCACAGTACTTCCACAGACAAGCCAGCAGGTCTGACATGAAACTGGCACCTCCGTCAGTCAGTATTTCTTTTGGGAAACCTACCTTGCTGAAAACCTCTAACAAGAAATCTGCCACATCTTCTGTCTCAATGGAGGACAAAGCCACTGCCTCAGGGTATCTTGTAGCATAATCTACTACCACTAGGATATAATTTTTCCCTGTGGAACTTGGGGTACTCAGAGGCCCCACAGTATCCATAGCTACACTCTGAAATGGCTCCTCAATCAAAGGCAAAGGCATCAGAGCAGCTTTCACCTTGTCTCCTGCCTTGTTTACCTTTTGGCACTGCTCACAGGTCCTGCAGTACCCTGTTACATCTCTGGAAATTCCAGGCCAATAGAAGTTCTGCATAATATGTCTCTGTACGTTTTATGCTGATATGACCTGCAAAGGGAATATCATGAGCTATGGCTAGAAGTGCCAGATTGTAAGCTCTAGGCATTACCAGCTGCTGTACTCTCTTACCTTCTAGCCCTCTCTCAGTGGTTCATAGGTGTGTGTACTAGGCTAATGGCCCCAGAGCCTTTACAAGCCTAGCCTATAGAAGTGCCCTGGCATTGTGCCACCTGTCATTAGTTTCCAGTGCATCTATCAAGTAGAGCCACTGGAGTGATCCGGGGGTAAATTTTCAATTTCCCATCCACTCATCAAAATTTTTCTTGAAGAGGGCAGTAACCCTTTTTCTCCCAGTAAACAGATTCCCCCTTCCCTTGCGAATCAGGTGCCTCACTAGCTACCTGCCTCAGGCCTTGTAATATAGGGTCTGAGAGCTGAGCCTGTCTCAACTCTCTGTTTGTATCCCTTACTATCTCCCCTTCCACAGGAAGTCTGGTATCCTCTGACAGTGGTGCCTCACTGTCAGCCTGGGTACTATTACCCACCTCTACCCATGCAGTCACTCTGTCCAAGGGAACATCAGTACCCACAAGCAGCTGTGGCTCACCTTCAGTCTCACTGCTACAGTGTAGCTCCCTCCCCGAAGTAATCAACTCACCAGTCCTGGCTGCAAGTGTGCAGTCTGTCTGTCTCTCCCCCAGGCTACCAGACCAACATGTTTCTCTCCAAGCCTGAGTGTGTGTAACTGCATAATCACATGGTACTGCCTCATCAAAATCCTTCCCTATCAGGACATCTGCAGGACGGTAGTTTGGTACCCCTGTTGTCTCAGGACAACCTACTGTTGGCATTTTGTCCTTCCAACTTACTGGCTCTCTCACCTTTTGTTCCGATCTTGCCTCTGTGAACATCTATATGCCACATGGCCCCACTGGTTGCATTCAAAACATTTAACCCTAGGTCTTGGACATATACCTGGACTAGTGACTACCCCTGCTAATGGCAGATTCTATTAAGGCAGTATGTTCTCCCCACCATGGGTTCCCTTAGACCCATGAGCAGCACTGGATGTCTCTTGCCTGTGCAGGGATGCCCTGCATACTAGGTTTAGGTCTCCCTTCTTTCCCATCTCATCTGAAAGTAGTGCATTGTCTATCAGCTAATCAAATCCTCATGTCCTCAGACAAAGTGTTAAGGACTTGTTCCCTCACCAAAAGATCTGCCAGCCCTTCAAAAGTGGTGACCTGACATCCATTCACCCACCTATGAAAATAAGTGCTTAGTTCAGCAGCATATTCACACACACTTTCATCTGCCTTGCATCTATGCTCACAAATCTTTTTCCTACAAGTTTCAGGTGTTAGCTTAAAAAATTCTAACAAACAATTCTTTACAGCATTATAGTTAAAATAGTCAACATCAGATAATTTTGAAAGAACATTCACAGCTTTACCATGGAGTAAGGAGGTCAGGAACCATACCCAGAGCCTTTCCTCATCATCATACTGTTTATATACCCTCTCAAACATATGAATGAAACTATCAAAATTATCCCCCTCTGTAAACTGTGGAAGAAATGTACTCACCTTTTGTGCTTCTGGGGTCTGGTTACTCCATTCACCATTACCTCCATGACTCTAGCAAAGAGTCAGCATCTCCTCTTCATGCTGCCTCTGCTTGTCCATCTCCACAGCTTCTATTTCCAAACGCCTGACCTCCAACCCATGTCTCTTTAGCTCCAGATGGATGTTTTAAGTCCTCTGCAGAAAGGTTGAGCTGTCCATTCTCTGCGTGTTGTACATCTCATGGCCAGTTTGATCATCCTCCTGATTGCTGTTTTCTGATGCAGCTGTGACCAAGCTGCACTCATGTCTGCCTTAGTCAGGTTTCCATGCACCAGTCCCTTAAGCCTGGCACATCTCAGCCAACTGGCTCCTTGTCAACTTGCTATACTCCTCTGCTGACATGCTTTCCTGCTCTCCCTGACTAACTAAGCTAACAAACGAAATAAAACAATTGTGATCTGAACTCTGAATTCACTGCATGGCTGATTTAGAGTACAAAAACTCCATCAGCGATCACTGTACACAAGCTACAAGAATTCACTACCCACACCACCCACTACAAGCCAATTAGTATGTGATGTGGCTAACTCACCACATCAGACAATTAATATTTGATGTGGATATCCCACTACTGCCACACAATTAATATGTGATGCCTGTGCACTGGCCCAGTAATCAAGGACCCTCAATCTTCACCACTAGCACCAATGAGGGGCATGCACATTGGGAAGGATAACAAGTGCACACACAGTAAAGTACAGTTTCCCTTAAGAGCAAACAGACATCACAGTCAGCCTGGGGCTGGTTTCTCCCTTTCTCTCCAGATCCCCAAAAAGACTCCCCATTGGCACAGCTATAGGGTTCAGATCCCTGCAGAGTAGCTGAGCTAAAACCTCCAGTACCCTCTCTGTCCAACCAGTGTTTCATGTCCCTACCCAAGTAGCTGACACACACGCACACACACACACACACACACACACACACACACACACACACACACACACACACACACACACACACACACACACACACACTTTGAGATTTGGTTTATATACAAATACACAGAGACTCCTGGGGAAGGCTGACACAGGATCTCCAGCCAGACTATAAGGTAGTAATACTCTTATCAGCTACTAATAATGCCCTTCCCAAAGGGTGACCAATTTCAATGTGTAATATTACTGTTATCCAAATAGTGAGCCCAAGGCTAAAACTATGGGAGTGGCTTGAATATTATCACCAAATACATGCAATGTACTCTAAGAGCTTAAATTACCTTTACACAAAACAGCCACAGTTGAAAAGTTTAAACATATTTTATAATAATTAATAAAAACACAAGACAATACTTATTACTTCAACACAATGACATTACAGGGTTCAGAAATCACAGGAAAATGCTTTAAAATAATAGTGTAGAATAATCTGACATAAATATAGAAAACAGCTAGACTAATTTGGCTATTTCTATCTCTAAAATAAATCACTGTTCTAAATAAATATCTTACTTACAGAGCAAAGGCAGAGTGCTGGTGAGTTGGTGTCTTCAGACAAAATCCAAAATGCTTAAATCTCTCTCTCTGAAAAAGTCTTAAATTGATAACACAGTACTGCTAAGTCATTTCACATTACATCATTCTTGACACTTCTCTGGTTCCCAGGCTAACAGAAACTCAAAATTTACATTTCTTAGTAAGCTGCACCTGGCCAGGAACCCACAGCAATAAAAGGCATTATAGATGTAAAACCTTATTAATTATCTCTCAAATCAAGACAACAGAAAGAATTTCCTGGTCCAGACATCCTGTCACCGAACTTGAGATCAAATGTTCATACAATACTCGACTTATAAGCATTATTCCAGCAGAGTGGACTGTGGTTACATTTTTGAAACTCAATACAACATATAGTTTAATCATAATATATAGCTCTCTTTACATTTGTAAACCAGGCCTGTGGATTATATTAATATTTACAAATGACAAAGAATTATCTACAATATTCTATCTAGCTAGGCTGGCAGCCTTCACAGGTTGTAGTACTAATAATATCCTATGACAGTACCTCCCAAATCATAGTTTCCATATCTGTTTTCTTTGGGTGGAGGAGGGCATCGACCCTAATATAATTATGCCTTTTTATCATTCCTTTGATCACCACGGGGTGTTTAATCATGAGTGAGACTGAGGCACCTAAATTGTTTTGCAATGACATGACAAAGAATTATCTACAAAATTCTATCTAGCTAGGCTGGCAGACTTTACAGGTTATAGTACTAATAATATCCTATGACAGTACCTCCCAAATCATAGTTTCCATATCTGTTTTCTTTGGGTGGAGGAGGGCATCGACCTTAATATAATTATGCCTTTTTATCATTCCTTTGATCACCACAGGTTGTTTAATCATGAGTGAGACTGAGGTACCTAAATTGTTTTGCAAGCTGATGGCAAACATTCATATATAGTATCAACAGTAACTAAACTAAAATCTGGGGATCAGCTCCTTAGCAGTGGTGGCTCTGACCGCAATAAGAGCATAAATGAGTCTGGTGCTATTTCTACCTGAAGTAGACTTCTTTGGAAGAATCAATGGTAATACCTCACCAGGTTCTTCAGAGGTTACTAGTAAGCCACCCACGTTTTAATTCCATAAAGAGGGTTAAGGATGACACCAGAACTATGGACCTGTATTGTGATGTTATTCAGTAGTTCTCAGTTAGTGAACAAACATCAAAGCAGCTTCATATTGGAGGCAGTGGCACACACTATCTTGTGCTGAATCTCACCATCAGTGTTTGTTCTTATGGACAGCTGCATACGTAGAAAGGGAACATGCTTGACATCTACCAAGAATAATTCCTGTCTGGTGAAAAGTCCACGATTGCTTACAAGATTCTAAGCTGGGTAAATGATTACCTCCATCTTCCTGAGATCAGATTTTAGTATCTAAAATGTACATCTCACAGAGCAATGAAGTAACTGCTGATACTGTGCAAGACTGGCACACGTCAGCAGTGTAGTGAAGGACATTGACAGACATTTAAAATTTTGGTATGAGGACACAGATGTCTAATACCAAACAGCCTTCCATCCATACATCTCAACGAATCAGTGCAAGAAATCTGGACAAAGCCAAACACAATGTGGGCACAAAGGTCCAGATATAGGGACATATTTTTTAAGTACTGCTCTTACAAACTTAGAAAGTTGCTAGAATAATATGTTTTGTGTTAGCATGGATAGTCAAGTATATCAATCCTGAAATTCAAATGTCTGTCATTATTCTGGGATTTCAGTCCTCAGTGATTTGCCATAAAAACCACACAAATGTTGAGAGGAAGAGATCACAAATATCAGGCAAAAATCTAGACACTATCCAGAAATCTGGACAGTTGAGAGGTATGGCTGTTTTGTATATCACTGTATCAGGAAGGCAAACACTGATGAGAATCACTGTCAGGAAAATAAAGAATAAAGTTATGATGACTGCACACCCTTTCTTCACCAAATTTTTGCATACAACTGTCTTTAAAGCATTGGATTAGATGATGGAACTCCCTACTCATGCAAAATCTTCTAAATTTGATAAAAGTCCTTTGGAAGCCAAATCTTTCCACTACCTTACATGAAATATGAATGATGGCTTTAAAAGATTTTATCAATAACGTTTTTATTGGCACATTTCTTGGATGGTACATGTCAGTTAAGATCATGTTTGCTGGTCTGCGAAATTGTTTAAACTCAGACGTGGATGTCCAGTTTTGGGAAAATTAGAAGAGTACAGAAAACACATTTCACTGAAGAGTACAACGATGACACACTATAACTACTTGAAATTTTATTAGAGGCAGTGACTGATATGTCGACAGCATCACAAGGGCCATAAGAGAAAATGATGGCATCAAGGTAGAAGATTATTTCAATATAGCTATCCTGAATATTTGATTTACGCAGAGGTACAGAAGGCAGAAAAGCACATTTATATGAAAAAAAAACACAAATCCCTTATACATGCACTGTTTAAAGAGGACTAACATTATTTTAGGCAAGAAAAGGTTCTCAGTCATGGACACAGCTTATGATAATGTTGAGTAATGCTGAAGAGAGCTTAAAACATTCAAGTCCTTCCATGTATTTAAGCCAGTTGTCATCACTTTGAACAGTTATCTCGATTTTACACAAATGATAGATTTGCTAGGGGTGCCTTGATTCTTATGTATAAATGTCTAAATAACAAGACATTGAATGTAGAATTAAGACATCAAAATGTTGACACTGGAAATAATTATATTCTAGTCATCCTAGTTATTAACATGGCATTAAAAAGTGTGCTATTTCATTACAGAGGAGGAAGACTGTGGAACACATCACATTTGAGTATCATGAAGGCTAACAGTGATTTTTCCTTTAAAATGGGAGACGACTGGGTGGGAAAGAAAGGCTTATGACCCTACTTGAACTGATTACAAGCTCTTATAAGGCCTTTTTGTGGCTTAGAGTTTGACATGAACATTAAGCATTATCACCACTCAATCTTTATGAAAAGATAATAAAATTCATAGTTTCCTCAAATGGAAATGAAAAATTCACTGCACATGGCTAGATACATGAGCATCTCTCTAGTCATTTAGGATGGGAGATCAAAGATAGACTTGAGATCTCAAAATAAAATGGGATGTAGAGAACATAGTCACAAATACTACATAGAAGTCCTTTTTATTGCTCCATGAGCTTCTTATGGTCAAAGTGATGGTCCTATTATCTCATGTCAGAACGCCCTCATAATTCTGAAAGAAAATTACAATTTTCCATCTAGACAATATATTAATGAGCAGGAAGTCCTCTAGAACAGGAGATGTAATGAAATCTGCCACTAATAATGTTGTAAATGTGCATCTCAATGATTCTCCTAATACTGGTGAAATCAAATAGACCAGCAAGCTTCCACAGACTGTGTTCCCGTCCTCTCTGCAGTCTTTGGTCAAATAATTACACAAATATGTATTTGGTGTAATTATTTGACCAGAGTCTGCAGAGAGGAGGGGAACACAGCCTTTGGATTTTTTTAGTTTGTTCATGTCAGTGTTAATTTAACACCAGCAAGCTTGCAAACAGCAAAACCATAGGACTAGATGGTACATTAGCTGAGGTCTGTTAGGCTGAAGTTGAGCAGCTGGTAGTAAAGTACAACAGACTTGTTTTCCGGACTTGGAACAATTAGGAGATTGTATAGAGAGATCTGTGTGAAGCTGAAAGCAAGACTATTCACAAAGATATCAGATGGGTCAAAATTTTCAAATCCTGGGCAACTGGATTTTTTTATTATGTATTGTTTGGCTCTAGTGTGATATTGCAGTTATGCAAGCTGTGTTCCACCTGTATCTGGTGTTTTATCTTTTTTATCTTTCTCTACAGAAGAAGAAAATGTTTTTATTAATGTGGCTAACAGTTTTGGTGTGCACATTTTTCAGGGAGTTTTCTTCCCTGAATACCTTTGCAGTTTTTTCCCAGTGCATCAGATTTTATATCATATGAGGAATGCTTGCACTTTTACCATACTCAGAAGAAAGACAAGACAGAATGGGCGAATGACTGGACTTTAGTAATGGATCAGCTGCAGTCAAAAAAAAAAAGAATGGTCAGCGACAGAGCTGGACAGGGTATAAGGTGTACTTATGTTTGGAGAAAGTGAAACAAGGATCCAGTTAATTAGGGTATCCTTCCTCAATTCTGGATGAAGGACTCATGCCAGTTCAAAAGCCTAAGCAATTGCAAACTGCCAAACCTATGCTCGTCCAATAAGAGGTCTTACATCAGATTTGGGTTCCATTATCCTTTGTGTTTTTAAGATGTTTTAGATGCAGCAGGCAGGATGCACACCATTCAAACATTTTTTTTTAGATAAATACACTACCACCACAGCCCAAATTTAAATTTGTGAAATAGTAAGGCGAATGCCTACATGAAACAGAAGAGAAATGGTTCTTAGTGAGATGACAAGGAATATCTGTGTGGAAGAGACAAAAAAATGGGAGAATGGGAAAAGGAACACATTTCTTTATATAGGAACCTGTCAACATTCACATGTCATTTGAATGCAATATTCAGTGGTAGTTGACAGCTATTGCTGGTCATACTGAGGTAGACCTTGGACTGTATAGTCTGTGAAAGCTCTGCAACAAAAACTGAAAAAGTTACAGACCTGCTGATCATTGTATCCAAACTAACATCAAGAACAAATAGGAGAAATCTGTATATTCAAAAATGTTGGACCCGATTGTTATTAACCTCTGCTCATCACCTGAAATGAACAAACCACTGGAGAAAGCTGACTGCCATACAATAACACATAGCATAAGTACAAAACACAAGTTACTCCATATCCCCTATGTATTCAGGCAAGTCTACTCCAACTATATAAGACCAGTGTTTGCATTGGTTTGTGCTCAATTCCTCAGAGCTAATCTTGGTTTGGCTATTTTGCCTGACTGTTACACATAATCTGTTGCATCTAAATCCATCTGCTTCTGAAAAAACAAAAATAAGTATCATTTTATACTTCTGATAATTACTTTTACTGTATTATTTGTTACATTTCAAACACTTTAGTAAAGTTTCAAAGCTGAACTGTTTCCATTGCTGCTGTTGTACTTAATTACATGTTGCCTGTTAGTTCTATAGAACTGTAATATCTAGATTGTGTGGTTTCCCCTGTACTTGAGCTCTAAAACCAGCATTTTTACATTAAGAGGGATTTCTGACTGCACTCTTGTGACTGGTGTGTGCTGTAGAAAACCTTTGTTGTGGAATGATGCCTGCAAGCTTATTGTGTGTTTTCCTGATTGGGCTGTAGGCCTTGCTGTTGTAAAACTTGTTTATCTGATTTTATATAAGCCCAGTGTTTGCACGGGTTTGTGCTGAATTCCTCAGAGCTGCTCTTGGTTTGACTACGTTGGTGAGACTTACAGAGAATCTCCTGCATCTGAAGCCATCTGCCACTAAAAGTGCAAAAATAAGTATCATTTTGCACTTCTGCTGATTATTATTACTGTATTTCATAAGAATCATGTACGATTCGTTACATTTCTCACATTTTAATAGTGTTTTAAAGCTAAACCGTTTCCACTGCTGTTAGTACTTAACTACATTGTGTATGCTAGGTTTATAGGATTCTAATATCTAGATTGTGTGGTTTCCTTGCACTTGAACCCACAATTTTTACATTAAAAGGGTTTTCTGACTGTACTCTTGTGGCAGAAGTGTGCTGTAGCAAATCTATCTGAGTTGTGGTTACTGGCTGAAAGCTTATTGTTGCTTTCCTGATTGGTCTGTAGGCCTTGCTGTTGTAAAACTTAGAATTTGCACTAGACTGCTCACCACACATTGGCAATAGCAGTGCTCTGCCTAGACACAGATGCTTTCAAGTTAAAAGTTCCCCTAGATTAACTATCTCTGCAACCTTCCCCAGTTCCCCTGCTGCTCTAGGAGTATGTTAGTTGCACACAGATCAGCACTGCCTTGTTGGGTAGCTGCAGTTCGGACTGAGTAGATCACCAATTCTTCATCAATGTGCTATTATCTTTGTGTAGTCAGATCTCCCTATTCTTCTCCCTGGTTAAACCCACAGTAAAAAAACTGAAACCACGGATAGACACTTTCCTGCTATCTCTGTGGCCAGCCTGGTGGACATGGGCATCCTGAGGCAATGTAGAAGTTATCTTATGTATACTGACATCTACATAATCCTGCACAAAACAAATGCAGTATGTGAGGGATGCAGTTGCACTATGAAGATTGAGACATGACTCACATATGCTGCCAGATCAAATGACAAACAGGTTGTCAGCACACACACAGCATTTCCCTCAGTAAATAAGGTCTCAACACACAAACATACATATGTGAAGGTACTCACAAGTAACTTACCGAAACGTCAGAGACCTCCTGTACTCCTCCATCAGAAACCACATGCAAACAAAACCAACACACCACACATTCAAACATCTTGATCATAGGAGACTCCATTGTGAGACACACAGACACTCCCCTCATCAGGTTGGATAAAGATATGTTTACAGTCAGTTGTCTGTTAGGGGCCAGGATTTGCCAGATCATGCAGGCACTCAGGTCACTCAGCCACAAGTACCAGTATGACTCAGTCATAGTCCATGTGGGTGTGAATGACCTGAGATGTACCTCCCTGGACTTTATGAGGAGAGACATGATGAATCTCTCTGAATGCATGTTACAAGTGGGCATGAGCCTCGCACTGAGCAGCGTTTTTCCCAAACCAAGAATGCCACAATAACAAAAGAAAATAATTGACTTCAATAATTGGTTTAGCTACTGGTGTCATTCCAAGAGGATCCAGTATCAGTCTGCCTGAGATGACATTTTTGACAGATCATGCTGCTTTGCCAGAGAAGGTCTGCACCTGTTACTGTTATGATTTCAAATTCTGGCCAAGACATTTGACACCTCTATAGTGCCTTTTTAGGCAATGCCAAACTAAAAGACCTACCACTCTAACAAATTCTTCTAATGCCAAGCTGAAGGTACTACTGCTCAATGCTAGGAGTCTTAACAAGAAAAGTAGAGTTGTGTACTCTTACCATAAATGTAGATGTTTGAGTGTATTCACTGTTGCAGTCATCACACTTGGGTTATCTGCCTGCAGGTAGCCCTCAGCCAGCCTGAATACCAGAGACTTAGTATTTCTGCATTAGTTGCTGTTGCTCCAGGACTGATGTCAAGTTGTCAGAGGTATAAAAACAAGTAGCCGATGCCATTACATCAGTTATTCTTGCCCCAAATGTCAGGAGCCCCCTAACAGGGAGCTAAGCTATGGTGGGAAAATCATCACCAGTAAAAAGTAAATACCAATACCCCTGCAGGGGGCGAGTAATATACACATAGGGGAGAGAGAGAGAAGGGGGCTGGAGGGAGGGAAACCAGGACTGCAACAGTGAATACACTTGAACATCTGCATTTATGGTAAGTGTACACAACTGTGCTGTGTTCTTCATGTTTCACTGTTGCAGTCATCACACATGGGTTGATTCCCAAAGCTGAAGAAAGGGTGGAGGCACTCAAGAAGAGTTTGGGCTGGCTAGTATGCCCTGCAGGACTGCAGTTGCAAAACCCGCCCTGGATTTGGAAAATATAGGCAGGTGGTAATGCTTGGTGAATGTGTGTACAGAACTCCAGGTAGCAGCCTTCAGAATGTCCCTAGTAGGGACTCCCCTGAGGAATGCTGAAGTGGTAGAAGTTGCCCTAGTGGAATGTGTTCTGACCCCCTGAGGGGTTGGTTTCCATGGTGTTTGTAGCAGAAATGGATGCAGTGTGCTATCCATTTGGAAATTGTCTGTTTTTAAATGGCCTTGTCCTCTGCCCCTGGTGCAAAACTGAGTAATAACTGGTCAGATTTCCTGAAGGGCTTATTCCTATCCAGGTAGAATCTGAGCTGTCTGTGCAAGTCCAAGGAGTGCAGAATCCTTTCCCCTTTATTTTAAGGATTAGGAAAGAAGGTTGGCAAATGGATAGATTGGTGTAGAACCACACTGGAGACCACTTAAGGTATAAAGGAAGGATTAGTCCTGAAGGAGACCCTGTCAGCATGAAAAATAATGAAGGGTTCCACGGCCATAAGTGTTTGTACTTCAGACACTCTTCTAGCTGAAGTGATGGCCAGAAGCAATGCTGTTTTCCAAGAGAGGAATTTTAGCTCTGCTGATGCTGCAGGCTCAAAAGGGGGTAGTGTAAGCTTTTCCAGTACAAAGTTAAGGTCCCAAGCAGGGGCAGGTGCTCTCCTTGGTGGCCTTAGGTTGTTTGCCCCTCTCAAGAACTGTTTGATGAGAGGGTGAGAGAAGAGGGGTGACAGTGTTGTAATGAGCTCAGAAGGCAGAGGCATGGATCTTAATGGAGAAGGATAGGCCTCTGTGGAGAAGATCTGCTAAGTAATTCAGGATTAGAGTTAGGGAGGGTAGAGTTGTGTCCTCTCCTTTAGATTGAATCTAGGAGCAATACCTTTTCCACTTATCAGCATAAGCTTCAAGAATGATGTCCAGCACCTGCTTGCTTAGGCTGGTCACTGGGGGAGAATTCAAGAAATAAGCCAGGCTGCAAGATTCAGGATTTGCAGTTGCGGATGCAAGATCTGTCCCCCCTGCTGAGTAAGGAGGGTCAGGCTCTGGGGTAGGTGCCAAGGTGGCACCGGTGACAGGCTGCACAGTAGTGGGTACCAGTGCTGGCATGGCCAGTCTGGGGCAATCAGGATTGTCCTCAGTCTGTCCTGTCTTATCTTGAGCAATATTCTTGAGAGAAGGGGCAGAGGGGGAAATGCATAGATTGAGAGGTTTACCCACTGGAAGGATAGGGCATCCACTTTCCAGGCCCTGCTGTGAGGTGGTCCTGGTGCAGAATTTGCTGAGTTGGTGATTGCAGGGGGAGGCAAAGAGATCCACCTCTGGGGTCCCCATTTCTAAATCAGAAGGCTGAAGGTGCTGGGCTCTAATTGCCACTCGTGCTGGTCTAGGATATTTCTGCTTAAGTGGTCTGCCAGTGAGTTTTGTTTGCCTGGCAGGAACTGAGCTTGCAGATGGACCTGCATGTCCAAGGCCATGTTCCATAGAGCCATGGCTAACCTGCACAGTGGGTAAGAGTGAGATTCCCCTGTTTGTTGATGTACCACATAACTGGGGTGTTGTCTGTTTTTATTAGCAGGAGTCCCGGTGAGAGTAGGGATCTGAAAGCTGTTAGAATGTGCTGAACAGCTAGCATCTCTTTTTGGTTGATGTGCAGATGAATTTGACTTGGGCTCCAGTAGCCCTGAATGCACTTGTCATCCAGGTGTGCCCCCCAGGAATAGTCTGATGCATCTGTGGTTAAGGTCTGGGGGGCATGGGGTTGAGTAAAGGGAAGTCCTTTGTTGTGGTTGCATGCTGCTGCCCACCAAAGAAACTTTTTCCTTAGACAAGGTATGATAGGAATAACAGTTTCCAGGTCCTGAGAATGTTGGCACCAAAGACTTTTTAAGTACCACTGAAGTTTCCTCATATGCAGTCTGGCATATGGAATTAGGATGTAAGAGGCCATGGACCCTAGGGCCTGCAGGATTTTCCTTGTGGATAGCTGGGTTCTGGTGGCCATTTGAGTGAAGTAGTCTGAAGCACCAGTTTATTATTATTATATATAATTTATAATATATATTATATTATAATATATATTATAAAATGTGTATGACACATCTGGATGATACCAATACTTATGTTAAGAGTAATACAAATGAATATATTAAGGCTATGAATGATTTTGACACCCTTATATCTAAGGGAGTGAGGTTAAAATATTTTTCACAAAATGACAAAGATAAAAAGTTTAATACTGATGACAGTGAGTTGGCTTTATTTTGCTGTCTTCCAAAAATTCATAAAAGTGGGGTTGACCCACCTGGTAGGCCTATTGTACCTGCTCAAAAATATTTTTTATCTAATACTGGGAAATTTTTGCATGAATATTTTATTCCCTTATGTAATAAAGTTAACTAGTTATATTAGGGATAGTTTTGATTTTTTGGAAAAATTATCTAAAATACAATGGAGTGCAGATAGGTTTTTTATAAGTGTTGATGTTGTTAGTTTGTATACTAACATACAGTGTCAGTTTGGACTAGAAACAGTAAAATATTTTTTGGGTGATAGTCTAGTAACGTATTATATTTATTGTAGTACTGGAATTTTGTCTGAATAACAATTTTTTTATGTTTAATGAACAAATATACAGACAAATCAAGGGCACTGCCATGGGGGCATCTTTTGCCCTCATGTATGCCAATCTGATGATGGGTTTGTATGAGTTAGAATGGTTATACCATATAGATTTTTAAAAATGATGTAGTTAGTTATTTTCGTTTTATAAATGATCTTGTTTTTATTTGTAAAGGTGGGATATCTTATGTTGGTCAGTTTATAGAAGCTATGCAGCATGATAGATTTGGACTTTCCTTTGATGGCATACAGGTGGGCAAATATATAACTTTTTTAGACATTCTGATTTTGGAGGACAGCAATACTTTACGCATGTCTGTGCATAGAAAATTTGCTGATAGTAATCAGTATTTGAAGGGGACTAGCTGTCATCCAGTTCATACTTTGGTCTCCTTGCCCTATGGGGAATGTATGAGACTTAGACGGCTATGTAATACTGACACGGACTTCTTTAAAGAAATTAGTGTGACTAGTGAGATGTTTAGATTGAGGGGCTATAGTGAAGCTAGTATTCAAACAGCTATAGATAAGGTTATTAATGAACAACATAAAGTCGGTACTTATAAGTATGGAAGTAAGGGGTATAAGTTAGATGTTAGAAATCAAGAGAAAAGACCAGTTTATTTTGTCTCTACATATAGTGTTTTCAGTGATGTTTTAATAGATATTGTTAAACATTATGGAATTTTTTGTTTAGATCAATGGACCTAAAAAAAATATTGTCTAGGTCTTTAGGCATTTCATTTCGTAGAGGTAGGAATTTAAAAGATATCTTGGTACACAATAAATTTAAATATCCCACTGAGACACTGCAGTATAGGACCATGCAGAGACTAGGAACTTCACCCTGTGGTCATTGCAATGTTTGTCATTATATTGTTCCAACTTTTAAATATATAAATGGCCATGTATTTGAGGCTAAAAATACATATAGCTGTAACACTGAAGGTATTATTTATGCGTTGAAATGTCTTTGTAACCTTGTATATATATAGGAGAAAGTAAAAGGAAGTTTAAAACTAGACTGCAGGAGCATGTCAGGAATATTATAAATAATAAAGAAGATAGCCCTGTTGCCAAACATTTTATGCTAGTTCACAATTCTAATCCAAATGGGCTACAAGCCATTATCTTAGAACATATTATGAAGGGTGTATTTTCTGATGATTTGTATAAAAAGAAGTTGTTATATAAAGAAAGTATTTTCATTTTGAAATATGACACTTTATTTCCTCAGGGTCTGAATGTGGAATGTAACTGGAGGCTTCTTAACTGATGAGAAAGCAGTATTAAGTATTTTTTAATGTTTATTGATTAATTGGTTTAAGCTAATTGTTTAATTGTTAGATGTATTAGGGTATATAAACTGTGTAAGATATGTGATGTTTTGTACTCCTTAAAGGCGGTTGCCGAAGCGCTAGAGGTACAATAAACTGGCGTTTTAAGTGGATTCTTCATCTGTGGTCTTCAGTTTTATCTTTCTTTTTGGTTCGTGCAGTGAGTGAAGTAGTCTGTCAGATAGGCTTGTTTTTCTGGAGTAACTAATGTCATCTGGGATGCTGTGTCCAAGCTTGCTCCCAGGAATGCAATCTTTTGACTGGGGGCTAGTTTTGATTTATTTTCATTGATGGTGCACCCCAGGGAGGTTAGAATGTTCTTTTTTACAAATGTCAGGTGCTGCAACAGCATTTCCTGACTGCCTGCCTGAATCAGGCAGTTGTCCAAGTATGGGTAAATTTTAATTTTTATGTCTGCAGTAGGCAATGGCTGCAGCCAGTCATTTTGTGAATACTCTGGGAACAGTGGATAAGCCAAAGGGAAGTGCAGAGAACTGATAATGCATAGATCCCTTCCCTGAAGCAAAGGTATTTCCTGCATGAGTCCCTGATAAGGATGTGCAGATAGGCTTCTTTTAGGTCTAGGGTGGCTAACCAGGCATCTTTGGCCAGCACTGGAGGAAGCTGCTACAGGGTGAGCATTTTGAATTTTGGTACCACCAGGAAGGTGTTTAGAATGGAAAGCTCTAGGACTGGGCACCAAGTGCCCTCTTTTCTGGGTACCAGGAAAAGTCTGGAATAGAACTCTTGTCCTATCTGTTCTGCAAGAACAGGTTGAATTGCCCTTATGGAGAGCAGGGAGTTAACTTGGTTTTGTGCCTCTGCCCACTGATTTGGAGGAAGGTCTGGGAACCTTTTTGGTGTTGGCAGTGAGTAAAATTTGTACCCCTGGGATACAATGTTGAGGACCCACCGGTCTTTTGTGATGGAAGTACAGTTTTTTGCATGATGGCCGAGTTTTCCTCCTAGGGGCATGAGCAGTTGGGCAGAGATGGGGAGTGGAGTTGAGACATCATTGTGAATTCTTTCTGTAAGGGAGTGGCTTAGCACTCCCTGTTTTTGAAGTGGAGGGACTCCACTGCTTAGATCTCTGCATACTCTGGGAATGTAGTCTGGGGGGGGTCTGTTTCCCCTGGGTATAGTTTGTGGGGGATGGAAAGGACCAATGTTTCAAGGGGCAATGCTTACTGAATCTAGTAGGCTGTACTTGCAAGAAATCCTTAACTGTCTGCATAGATTTAGCTTTTTCTTCCATCTTTTTAAGAACCTCTTCTGCTTTGGTGCCAAACAGATTGTCCTTGTTCAAAGGAGCATCTCTAATAATTTTGATTTGACATGGTCTGGCAAGGTCTGCTCCTTAAGCCAAGCATGCATTCTCAGTACAAAACCAGTGACTGCTGCCCTGCAAGATGCTTCTAGGGCGTCAAAGCCAAATTGCAAAGTATGCTTGCTGACTTGGCTTGCAGAATGCATAAGCTCTTGTAATTCTTTATTTTCTGCACAGTCTGTAAAGGTAGCTATTTTCTGCTTAATAAGTTCCATAATATGTTGTTGGTACTTCAGCATGTGAAACTGGCAATTCAAAGCCCTAATGGCGAGAGTTGCAGAGATGTATACTTTCTTACCACATCTGTCTAAAGCTCTGGAATCCCTGTCCGAAGGGGTGGGATTCCTAGCTGTAGTTGCTTTGATACCTTTAGGCCCTTGGGAGATGACCTCTGGGTCAGCAGTAGGATTTTTGAAAAGACATTTGTAAGAGTCAGGAACTCTGTAGTACCTGTCTAGTTTCCTAGGAGCAGGGGTAAAGTATCAGGAGTTAAACTGGATTCCATAAAGACATCATCCAGGACTGGGGATATTGCTAAAGGCCTATGTTGTGGCAATTGTAGAAATTCTCTGAGTCTCTTTTTGGACTGCGGATAGTCTTGGCATTCCTAATGGAAATGCTCTCATGTATGTAAGGTTTCACCAAAAGAAAAATCCTCTGGAGGAGAAGCAGAGGGAATGGATTCCTCTGCATCTGAATACTTATAATCAAATAAAGGCATGTCTTCATAATTAGATACCTCAGAATTGTTGGACCCTTGGTCGGTTAAAGCTGCTGGGGACAGATCTCTTTTTCTCTTAGCAGGGGAAGGATGACTTCCCCTAATCAGCATAATAAGGTCTTCTGCCATTTTAAGCATTTGATGTTGTGGCAAGGAAGCAGGTGCTTGAGTTTGGGTCATCGGTTTTTTAGGCATAGCCTGTACTCTTGGCCTTAGAAACTCAGTAGTTTTAGACAGAACTGAAGACGCAAAAGAAGTCATCGGTTTGTGACAAATATCGGTAGTGCAATGAACTTCCTCGGAAGCCGGTGCCTGCTCAGCGGCTCTGGACCCATCCAATGTCGAGGCATCCACAGGTTCCCTAGTCGAAGAAGAGTTTCATGGCATACCGGACTCTGAACAGGTCTCGGTACAGGCCTGCGAATCCACTGAAGCAGGCATCAGGGGCTGTGAAAGCATTTCACTGAGTACTGGTGAACTGGTGACTAGCTTAATGGAAGCATTGTCGGCAGTTTTGGAACTGTGTGGTCTATCTCTGTCTTTATCCTTACATTTTTTCAGAAGATCGGTAGTCGGATGGCTTACCGAAACCATTTCAGAATACGGAGATTGAGAATGAAAGTATTTAGTGACAATAAGGACAGACAATGAATAGTTCGGTCATTGAACAAGGCACAAAACCGACAGTGAGGTACGTCGTGGTTCGGGCCTAAACAGGTGACGCACTAAGAATGGAAATCTTGGTGTGGTATTTGCTTTCCTTAGGTGAGACAATTGTTAACTTTTTCTGACATCAGTTAGAGCAAGAAAAAAGGATCCCCAATGGGGTACTTAGCTTTAGAAGACTTCAGAATGATTCACTTCGGAAATGAAAACTCAGGTAGTGGCCGACCAGCACTCGTGAGAACTGCTTCTGCTTCCAGCTCCTTGGCAAGAGAGAATGGTGTAATGGCGTTGGCTGCCTGTTTTTATACCCCTGACGAATTGACATCCATCTTGGAGTGACAGCAACCAGTACAGAAATACTAAGCCTCTGGTATTTGAGCCAACTAAGGGCAACCTGCAGGCAGATAACTCAAGTCTGATGACTGCAACAGTGAAATACGAAGAACATCTGCACTTCTTGGAAGCTCTCCACACCCTCGAGAATGCCAGTGTCTGTGCAGTCACATAGACATGATTCAGGGATGCGGAAAGCACCCCAGCAATACAAGGCTACAATGGCTATCACACATTTAGACCATCCTCTGAAAAGGGAAAAACTAAAGGAGGAGGTGTTTCCATTTACATAGAAAACAATCATACCTCAAGATTGCTCAAGCATGATGACGCAATTAAACTAATTCATGTCCAGCTGACCATAGGCAAAATACCCCACTATATCATGGGTAGCTACAGGTCACCAACCATGAACTATGAAAACTACTCTGCAAAACTGAAGTTACTAGAATCACTGACCATGCAGACCAACTACCCCGCCATAAAATGGGAGACATACATGACCACTTAAATGCAGGCTCACAGATTCCTGTTCTTTGTCAGTGCTGATGCATGAATGGAAAATCACAGATTCACTCCTAGGTGGTGCTCACATCCCTAATGGACAGAGGCAGTCTGCAAAAATTGTCAAAACCCCACTTACTGACCCTTATTTTCCTCTATAGATAGAAAATTGGGTAAAATCTAGGTAAAACTGGCTGGGCTTGTAAGGGCCCTTGAGCAGTTAGCCTTGTGATCTCCTATGAACCTAAGAATCATCTGAGTCACACACCCTCCTCACCTCACTTATCGCACAGTACATGTGACCTTACCACAGATGCATTTTATGCAAATCCTAAGCTAGCTCCCCTTGCAGGCCATTTTAAACACAACCAGTTTCCCTTTTGGTGCTTGAAGTAGCCATTTGGCGTTAGACTGGCCTTATCCACCTCATAGTAAATAATTATATATGACCCTTGTGGGAAGAACTGGAATGATAATCTGAGGGGATTCTTGGATCGGATAAGACATTTAGGAGCTACCTCTGTCCATTAGTAGTTCAGGTGCCAGTCTTGGGGTAAAATTTTCTATTACTCATCCAAAAATTCAAGCTGCACTTGAATATGGACAGGGATGAGCTCTATGCTCACCTTCAGATGTGCATTGAGGCCTTGGTCCCCTATAAGGCATAAATACAGTGCCTACTTAAAGAATAAACACGAGGAGTCAAACCCCAATATTAAACTATAAAATAAGAGGGAAAACTCAAACCTCAAAGTAAAATGAGCACCCTCTCAACTAGAGAAGAACTTACAAAGATCAACACAGAACTTAAAAATAAAATATCTGCTAAACGCTAGTATGAAATGAGAATTGCCATCCATGCTTGAGATAACGATGCATTCTTTACCTGCATGAGGAACCTCAGAAGTAACATCCAACAGTGCTCTGTGTTAATGCAACATAACACCGCATGCTCATCCCCTGAGTACACAGCCAGCATATTAGTGGACAGATTGTCCATAGCACATTAGTACGTCTGTGTCACTGCCTCTGATTACCTCTACACAAGTCCTAAGTGCTCTGTCCAAGGCTAAAAACTTTAGCTACATGGGCTATTATAATATACCTGACTGATCTCTCACCAGCAACAAAGATCATCCAACTTCTTTGTTATTTAATCTATTCAGTCTCAGCCTCTCCACTGGATTCATGCCAGAGGTATGGAGAACTGCAGCAGCCATCCCACTTCACAACGAGAGATGCACTACTGGCCTGGAAAACTACAAAAGCCTTATCAAGCTTTTCAGCAAAAGCAATAGAGTGCATCATTATGGAACTTATTAATAAAAACAAAAGCAGTTTTCATAATCTGGAGCCAAACCAGTTTGGATTGGTTAAAGGCATATCTAGCCTCCTAACCTGGTTGGACTTTTTTGAACAAGTCATGGAGACACTGGATTCAAGCAAATCAGTTCATGCTGCATACCTGGACTTGACCAAAGACTTCGATACCATTCCTTATCCTGGCCTCATTAATAAGATAATCAAACTAAACATAAATTCCTATGTCACCTATAGAACCAAATTTTTTTATGTTGTAGGTACACTGTCAGCCAAAAGAAACCTTAGCAGTGGTGCATACCAATCGATCTGTACTGGGACAACTACTCTTTAATATCTACTTCTCTGATGTCAAGGCCGATACCAAAGGCCTGTGGCTGATGAAGTTTGCTGACAATTTCAAAATGAAAGCTGTCAAGAGCACCATACAACTGACCACTGGATTCTCCAGGAGGGCCTAACATGCGCTAACAAGCAATGCATAAACCCCAAAAAATGCAACAGTGTGACATGCATTTATCACAAAGGTAACACCACACTGACTGGGTCATTAGGAATTTGGCACTTTCATTGATAATGAACTATCCTTTGACCATCATATTACCACTGTTGTTAGGAAATCAATTAATATAGCCATATTGATAAGTAGGATTATATCTTCATGATCCAGGGAAGTCTTCATCTCCTGTTCTCCTTCCTTACCTGACCAATTATATATTACAATGCCCCTTTGGTGTGCACTTATCTAAGCATATGACCCAGCTTAAGAGACCATATCATTTCTTTACTATGACAATGAAGGGCATGTCCATCTTCAGCTAACCTAATTGTCTTAAAGTGCTCTTACTTTTTTCCATGTCCTGTCAACATCTGAGAGGGGACTGCTGCCTTCTCAACAGAGCCTTAAAAGGATCCCAGTCCTTTGCAACCTCCTTCACATCTGCAAAGTTAATAACAGCCCCTCACACCCACTCAGGTGGTCTAAACTTCCACTACAATACAAATAGGACTTGCTGGCAAAATACATATCTATCACAGAGAATACTGATTTTATAGACTACCTCTGAAAGTAAAGCATAGTAGATTCCTGACCCTATTTAAGTGCAATATGGATAACTGGATTAACAATTTTAAGCACATTCCCTGATCTGGCCCCTCAAGTTCCCATGGAAAGGGCATATAACTAAGTACATTCCCCGATCTGACCCCTCAAGTTCCCATGGAAAGGGGATATAACTAAGTACAAATTAATTCTTCGTTTTGGTGTCTTGCCTGGCCATTAAAACCTTATGGAAAAGGTGTGTAACTAGGCCTAAAGTAATTCAACCTGTGTAGGGGTATAGTATTAATTTCATGTCTCGGTATAGTCAATGTGGGATCATGTGGCATAGCTAGAAATGGTCAACAGCCTAGTATGAATGTATAAACCTGTGAACATATGAAGCTATGAATCTGTTTAATCAAATGTTCATTACAGAAAAGCAATACATATTAGGATTTTAAATAATGCAATCATTATGAGACTCAGAAGTGCCACATATTCACTAACTTTTAATATTAGTCACATGAGTGAAGTTAGTTTGTTTATTTAACATTTGTTTATCAGGAAAGTCCAACTTGGAACAAAGCCAACTTTCAGCGGAGGCCCAGGGAGAAATGCTCCAGATGCATGTCTTTGTGATGTGGGAAGAAACCGGAGCACATGGAGGAAACACACACAAATGCAGGGAGGACATGCAGACTCAGCAGAGAAGGCACCCCAGCCAAGAATCGAACTGGAGAACCTCTAGCTATGAGACAACACTACCACTGTACCACTGCTCCACATTTAGCCAGTACAAACCTAGCAGAGAAGAATCAGAAGCATTGCAATCTGTACTAAAGAGTAGTCACATTATGCAAAAGACTGGGAACCACTCCACCCATGACATGTGCTCACATCAGATACAAGAACACCAGCACCTGCAAAACTTCTGGTATGCTTACAAATCTATAGGATGCCTACGTCTCCATCTAAGTTCCCAGTTATGCTGTAATCAGAAACAATGGGATACAACACATTTGTTATTAATGGGCTCATTCAATGACTAGCTCCAGTCAATATGAGGGAGTGCATAGTGTATACCAATTAACTGTTGGTGGTTCAATTGTAGAGATAATGTAAAAAAGTGGTTAAAGCAAGTTGATTATAAGCAGATCACATTTCTCTATATTAAATTAGTGTGACAAAAATGACAGAGGATACTCAGAGAATATCCACCAAGACAGCAATTAGCTTTCCCACAGCCATGCCACAGTGATTAATGAGGCAAAACCGTCTAGAGTATATTAAAAAGACAGAGGCTACCCACAGCTCTTACAAAAGGTTCAGTTAAGAGTAATGCATGAGCAATACATGAGTGGACTCAGAATTGTTAACAAAAGACTTTCCACAACACTGCTTTAACCTGGATTTTCAGCAGTTTCAGATGCACTTTTAAAGTGATACAATGGTAAAATTTGTATCATGTGCTTTATTCCACTGGAAAAAAAAAACTCAGTTATAAGAAGCTATGCCAGTCATCAATCAAGTTCCCATAGATGGTTTCCCTCAATTTGACCGAACATCGGTTTGGTCACTGAGTGATGGGGAGGTGTTTAATATCGAACACATGGCTAGCCAAACATTCAAAATGTCGAGGAACTGTTTTGTTGTGAAAACTGAGTGGGATTGGAGGGGTGAGAACATTTGTGTGCATGTGTGGTTGTCAGGGTTGGGGTCAGTATAAGTGGATGGATAGGTTTTATATGTATGTGTGCAATTGTGAGTATTTTAGGGTTAGGCTTTGGTAAGGTGGTAGCTGTAGTGATGTTAGTGACTGTATTTGTATGTCTGAGGGTCTTGGGTAGTGGCAGTACTAAGAGAAGTTTTTTCTTAAGATAAGTTTAGGGGTAGCATTAGGGGAATGGGCAGTGTTAGGGTTAGCATCCATTAGTAACATGGTACAGGAGACAGAGCAAGGCAGTGTCACATGATATCATGCATGCAAGGTACTATGATCAACTGAATGCATGCTGTGAGATATATTTAGTGAGAGAAATAAATTTATGTATACATGTCTGTACAAGGTGTGATCTGGAAACATTAGCTGCACCAAATCGAATCAGTTAGAGCATGTATGAAAATGAGGAATATTGAAAAATCTATGGCTTTCTATTCCAAATGAGTGTCTCTTCCTGCCTTTTATGATGTAGTCAATTTTTGATGCATATCTGTGCTATGTTGTGCACAAATGGGTTACAAAAAGTGAATCCATGCCTTCTTCATCCACTTTGCATTCCATGAAAATACTTATTTTTTCTGCAAGACTGTCTGTTTGTTTGTTTGAGTTGCTCATTCTGGTCATGCTGAAACTCACTGCATGAAGCACCACTTGCAGGCAGAGGACAAGAAGGTATAGGGAAAGGATAACTTAACGTTGCTGAAAAGGAGTTATATAACAGGTTTACAACAGACAGGGATATAATTAGGGCTTTGGTGAATTTACATATCCTGAAGCAGGAAGTGGGGCAATGTATGTTCTTTCGATATATGCTTTACCAAGTGTATATAACTGCTCTATACATACCATAAGGGATATTCAGAGAACAAGCGAGGACAAATTGGGTATCTCAGATACATTTTGCATTGAGTATAGTGCAGCAGTTCCCCAATATATTCTTAGCACATGTGAAGGAACAAATCTATTCTCAGTGTCATCACAGGATCGACACAGCACCGTTATGTACCTTGTGTGGAATGACACAGCTTTCCGAGGTGCTTTGTGTTATAGATTACATTCATGTTGTGGGGCTAAGATTCTATCAGTTGCTAGGTAGTGTGTGTGATGCATGGGGGTGCATCACTAACATGATGGACCAGCATCCTGACAGTGCCCATGATTCTCACATGTCATGCATGGGGGTGCATCACTAACATGACAGACCACCATCCTGACAATGCCCATGATTCTCACATGTCACGAATGGGGGTGCATCACTAACATGATGGACCAGCATCCTGACAGTGCCCATGATCCTCACATGTCATGCATGGGAGTGCATCACTAATATGACGGACCAGCATGCTGACAGTGCCCATGATCCTCACATGTCATGGATGGGGGTGCATCACTAACATGATGGACCAGCATCCTGACAGTGCCCATGATTCTCACATGTCATGCATGGGGGTGCATCACTAACATGACAGACCACCATCCTGACAATGCCCATGATTCTCACATGTCATGCATGGGGGTGCATCACTAACATGACTGACAAGCAAGCTGACAGTGCCCATGATCCTCACATGTCATGCATGGGGGTGCATCACTAACATGACAGACCACCATCCTGACAATGCCCATGATTCTCACATGTCACGAATGGGGGTGCATCACTAACATGATGGACCAGCATCCTGGCAGTGCCCATGATTCTCACATGTCATGCATGGGGGTGCATCACTAACATGACAGACCACCATCCTGACAATGCCCATGATTCTCACATGTCATGCATGGGGGTGCATCACTAACATGACGGACCAGCATCGTAACAGTGTCCATGATTTTCACATTTGGTACACAAGCTCCTTGTAAGAACTCTTTCTGTATGGCAGGATTCCTCATGGTCATCTTGTTTGTTAGTGTAAAGTAGTCTAATGTTGTTGAACAAAGTTATTTCTACATCTATATAGTTATTTTGATAGTATTGAGTAATAACCCCCTTTTTGTTATGTTTATTTTTCCCTGTTTTGCTCTCCAGGTGATGCATGCTACCCACTCAAACCTTGGTTAATGATACCAGTCTGCAACCCCTAGGGAACTGCTGGGAAGCACTTTAGCACTGCCCTGCCCCAGACATGGGTCATGACATTCACTACATGACAGTGCAAAGGTACAAATACACAACTTCTTACATGCAGTGCTACCTGTGGGCTTTCCTGAGTGGTGCATGGTCAACCAACACTGCACTCTACATCAGATATTTCTTCACATAACATACACAACTTTATTGCTTATATGGTATTCAGCATCATCAGTTGCACAGTGATCAGTGGCATATAAATGCTGGTTATAATGGCAGACTTTGCATGGAAAGGAGCAGGTGTTATGAAAACAGTTTAGAGTTAAAAACTGACTAATTTACTGCATTGTTTTTGAAGTTATATTTACCCAGTAGAAGACATTTATTTTAATTTACATCATGAAATGTGTCATTGTTGCTGCTGTTCTTTATTTCAATATGTATTTTTTATTTTTGCTGTTGTCTCTCTACTGTATAAGGAATAAGAGCGCCATTTGTCCTGTGAACACAAAGTCCATGTTTCCAAAGTGACCTCATTTGAGTAAGTTCTGTATTATCGATGTTCAAAATTTAACTTATGTTTTTAAGGTATCATACATAATGTTCCCCCAAAGATAGTGTTGGTGATGCTCCCAGAGATCATGAGTGAATGCTGGCATGTCAACTTCCTGCTAAGATACTCTGATGATATGAACAACTGGATGCCGGGGAATCTCGATCTTGGCCTAACAGTACTACTAAACCTAGAATTTTCGTGAGAGGTTCTGTCATGTGCTGTGGAAGTCTGACGAGGCCTGTCTGCCTTCTTCTTTGGAGAATCTACATCAATGCCTACAGAACTTTCATGGGATGTGCTTAGTATATGCCCTACTCATCCACTGTAGATGGGGATACTCCATCATCCACATCCAGCTGTGTCCCCAGTGTGTATCTTGCAAATTACTACTAGAATGCAGATGGTGGCTGACATGGATCCCATGCGTGCAACCATAATGGGCAATGGAATCATCATGACACTATCCCTGTCCTCCACTATTCTCATGAACTGATGAATTTTCTGACATACACCCAATAGCAATCTGACTATATCTATCTATACAGGGGTGCCAGATGAAGATCAGTCCTTCATGCCCAGCAGACATAGTACCCTGCACCTGAACTATGTCTGCTGGGCATGAAGGACTTTGTGTGTCTCTAGAACTAACCATGAAAGACATCTTCACCTGGCACCCCTGTATATATGTATAACAGTGGGTACTGCTAATACTAAATGGGTTGTCTCATCCTAAAGAATATTTAAGTTGTGCAAAAGAAACAGGTGTTGAGATACACTGTGTTTCCCCTTGTTGTAAGATACGTTTCTCATTATGCTTAGAGTGTAATGCTAACTCACTGCCTACAGAATTTTTCACCTGCTAAGGGGTAATAGGCCCTGCTGGTACACTTTGCTACTGTCCTGAGGTTTTGTCATAAGAATAAGGGTTATGTCATCATCAGTCAGCTATTCCTCTGTCAACACTAGCCTGCTGTGCTGTAGCAGAGCATGCTACTGTTTCTGCTAGTAACCCTTGGAAGAAATATGTCATGATGTTGTTAATGTAATCTGTGACACATATATATAATTTGTTTCCCCTTAAATCTATTATGTCTATGCTTTCTATGCCATGTCTGTAGAGTCTGTGATGCACAGCTGATTTTGCTGGAGCACCTGATGAAAAACATTAAAGAGTTGTATGCAAGTGATTACCATGGCAAGTGTACTTAGCCTAGCCTAAATTTAATAAACATAACAAACACTAACCTTTTGCAATGACTGTGTGCACAATGGAGGTATCTGAAAGCACTGTTGTCAGCAGAACCTCAAATGATTCCTGCACCATCACTGCTAGCCATTTAAAATGTCAGGACCTGCTACAGTGAGTCTTGAAATGCGGAGACTTAATGGTTCAAAAAACAAACTTACATATACTAAGTCCAAGATACCAATGACATTTCTCAGAATATGCCCTTATCTCTGAGGTATGGTGATCTTGGAGTTGGTATATATAAAAGTTCAGGAAGTGTGGGGAGCTTGACACCCCCCTTGGAAAAAGAAGTTTAAAGAACAAGAGCAATTTTAGAGATTTTCTCTTCCCTGGGTTTTTAGTCTTTTTATCAGGTTTGTCTGTAATCAGCATTTCGAGTCCCATTATTTCAATAGGGAGCCCCATCATCCAATGTATCCAAGTTATCATCCCTTAAAGAGAGCAGATACTCCTCATCTGGTATTGAAAGCCCACCAGAAGTGCTGCTATAGGTTATTGCATTCTGCCTAGCCTTTGTCTTGCCACATCCCACCCATATCATTAGCTGTTTCCTACAAGTGCAGATCCTTCCCTCGATAAAGTTTACACCAGTCTCTACTTGATTCCATACCTTAGCTCACTCTGCCTGTTTTGATCCACCTTTTCCAAAAAATATGTCTTCCATACATTCTAAGTGCATCTGTGAGTTTGTGGATTACCATAGGACTGAAACTGTAGCTGATGTTCCCTTGCTCCCTGCTTTGGCAATACTTGTTAATCTAAAAATAGTTTGCAAATTCTTATCTATATACATGTGGTCAGTTCTGAGCTACTTCTTCCTTTCATAGGAATGAAAAACAGCAAAAAACATATAGAAGCATTGTTTATTCTTTTCATGGTTTGGCTTTCCTTTGTACTACTGCTGTATTACACATTTATCTTCAGAATTATATGCCTGATTATGCATGGTGAAATGTATGCCTGTAAGACTCTGCAGGAAGGATGAGAGGAAATGATTATTAAGAAAATATCTTATGTATTTCATCCTTCAATTGTAAGAAGGTAGCCTGCAGTGCGGTCCTGAGCATTTCCACTGTCAGAAACTAGTGTCTGCAGTGATTAACTCAATACATATGAAGGGAATGAAAATATGACACATCACAAGCAGAAGTACAAGCAGGAGATGTCCAATCCACTTACTGCAAATCAATTAACGGCCTTTCTTCAATAATTTGAAGGGAACTTTGTTTTTTTAAATCCTTTTAATTTAACTCGACTTTCACATAAACACGGAGCCCCACATTCAGAATAGCAAACTTTAAAAAGACTAGCAAAGGTTTGATCAGATTCGTAAATCTCTTATGCACCTTAAACATTGCTGCATATAGCTCTGTGAAACGCATCAAAGCACATATCTGTAAGTGACTTCACTGGCATAGCTCAATTTATACTGCTATGAACAAGCCATGAAGTACTCATAGGTGTGTTTAAGCACTATGCAGACCTCAGTTTAATGTCACAGAGCTGGTGCATATGAAAGTAGTCTGTGAATGCTCATGCTCATGCTTTTCTGAATTTCTGTTACCATTCAGCACCCATGCAGGGTGTGGAATGGGGCAGACAGAGTAATACCACACCTAATGGGAGTGGATTACACCATACCAGACTCAACTTCATCTTCATTCAAGATGCAATTTGTCAAAGCCCAAGGCTATACTCCAAGTAGATCTGAGAGAGAGAGAGAGAGACCAGATGTTTCCTTCACCTGCTGCAGATACTGCATCTGCAAAAGTTAGAGGTACTTGGAAGAAAACTGACATTTGGTTGAAGTTGGGGAATCACCTGACTTCAATGACAGGGATTCCCAGCTCTAGAGAAAAATACTACCACAGGTATACAGACCCACAAGGGTGGAGGAGATTCTAGCTGGCCTGGTGAGTTTTACAGATACAGGAAAGGAGGCCAGATTTCTACAGTAATAACTCCTATAATTCTATATTAAATTAATATAAAAAGTTATAGGTGTGTGTGTGTGTGTATACATATATATATATATATATATATATATATATATATATATATAGAGAGAGAGAGAGAGAGGGTTTCTATTAGAAGACCGAAGATGCATTCTTTCAAATGTGCCTTGGTCAAACTTAAAAGACTGAAATGGCAAAATATCAAAGCGGCTTTTAAGCAAATTCTTTCCCTGGGAAAGAATTTGCTTGGCCGCTTCATTACTTTGTCGTTTTCAGCACTGTAATGCGGTCTTGGAGTTGGTATATTTAAGTAGGGGGGATTCAGCCCCCCCTTAAAGTAAAGTTCAAACTTTTTTTTTTTTTTCCCTTGGAAAAAAATACTGTTCTGACAGTTCGACATTGTAAGCTTTTGCTTACATAGGGTCGATTAATCACCATTCACTTTTTTAAGCATTTGGTGATCTAATATAGACCCATATACACATATATATATATATATATATATATATATATATATATATATATATATATGTATACATATATGGGTTTATATCAGTTTATCGAGTTGTCGTAAACTCAAAATTGATATGGTCAAGACCATATGTTTGAGATTCTGAAAACTTGAAAGAAAGAAAAAATCTATCTTTTTGCAGGGAGTAAGCCCTCTGCACCCCTCAAATGGTGTCAAAACCATGTTCATTACCTTTTCTGTAACTATATATATATATATATATATATATATATATATATATATATATATATATATACGCATATATATATTTTTTTTTTACACGTGTGTGTGTATATATATTTATATATATATATAGATATGTGTGTGTGTATATATATATATATATATATATATATATATATATATATATATATATATAGATCTATATAGATCTGTGTGTGTATGTGTATATGCATATATATATATATATATATATATATATATATATACAGATATATATGTGTGCAGGTTTGTCCACATTTAGTCAATAGATGGTCGATAGGTAGAGGACAACAATCATCAGTTAGGGGAATATTCCCTTTTGCTGGGGACTGTGACACCTTGGAGTTAGTATATATAATTAGCAGGTGGTGTGGAGGTGTAGGAAGGCTTGTCCCTGGCAAAAAACAATGTCATTTGGTGGTTTTTTTTTTTTTTTTTTTTGAAAATTGCATGCACCGAGGCTCTTTATTGGTGCATGCGTGGTGACATGCAGATGTTTATTTGGTCGACCTTTTGTGGTCAGCTTTCAGATGTCGATGTGTGGGCTACTCAACTAAAATGAGTAAATTTTTATAGATATATATATATATATATATATATGTATGTATATAGCCGGCTGTCCAGCTGGCTAGCCGGACATTACTGCTTAGAATTTGTTTATTTTGCTAAAGATATGTTATAATCTAGTGATATAACTGCACCTTAACTAGCTTACAAAGGGCTGCCTGCATACCACTGAGACATATCCAGTAATCCCCTGCACATCTAATTCTCTGCGTTTCCACTAGTTCCATCCTACCATCTCTTCCAGTCTGCCTATATTCCCTCTGTCTAGCATTTCAAGACCCATAGTCATTTTGTTTTTCTTTACCCTTCACATATACCCCATTCACGTGTAACTTTAAACATTTTCATCTACCTCTAGTAAGTTCTCACGTACAGCAGGCTAACACAGAAGGTCATTGGCTAATGAAGTTCACACACGACTGCAAACTAGGAGCCATAATAAAAACTCCTAATGATGTGGACATCTTACAAAAGTGCCTCACCGAGACAGATGCCTGGTCTCAAAGCCATGGCCTCAAGCTCAATGCCAAAAAGTGCATTGTCATCCCCTTTGGTAAAAACTCTGTACCCATGAGCTACCACATAGGTGGTAGTCTACAACACCAAAAGTGTGATAAGAGACCTTGGGACTCAGGTGGACAGTAGTCTCTCCTTTGATAATCACATCACCACAGTAGTCAGGAAATCATTCTACATGGCACACCTCATCACAAAAGGTATCTCATCCAGAAAAAAAAGAGGTCATTGTTCCTCTCTACTCATCACTAATTAGACCCATTATAGAGTACAATGCCCATTTTGGTATGTACCTCACAAGACATCTACAACAATTGGAAAGGCTGCAGAAATACCTCACAAACAGGGCTACTGGCCTCACACAGATGCCCTACGCAGACTGTCTCAAAAAACTCCAGTTTTAGTCTGTCGCATATCGCCTACTCAGAGGCGATCTCTGCCTAACATACAAAGCTATGTCAAACTCAGAGCCGTTGGACATGCTTCACTTAAAGAAATCCCAGTCCCTTCGAGCTACAGGCTCTAGGGACCTAAACCTTATCACCACAATAAACAGTGCATGCTGGAGGGATAGATTCCTGTCCCAGAGACTTCCCATACTCTGGAACAAATTACCTATCTATATCAAACAAAGCTCCTCATTAGCAGTCTTCAAGAAAAAACTTGATGACTGGATGGGAAATAGGAAATTCACCCCTGGGATCACCTCTGTGGCTCTGCTCGACAGAGGAACAGGAAAATAATTTTCTTGGGTGGCGAAAGCCAGGGTACCTTTATGGCTAGGCTTATATAGGCCCTAGGGCCAATAGCCTAGTACCTACCTATGAACCTATGATCTCTGCATAATTTCTTAGCATCTCTATCTCCACACTTATTCCCCTTTTTTACCCCCCTGAGTTCTTTTTTTGTAGCTGGCTCTGTGATATGACAGACGACTAATAAAACGCTTACTATTTTACCCATTTACTTACCTTATTGATGGTCTTTTTTCAATAGAAACTTTTGTCATGGTTCCAGCCTGCTCTTTTGCCCTTCATTTCACTCAGGCTCACTCTGCTCCTCTACCATGCAACCATTCCCACCCACCCCCACATCAAGTACATTTATTTTCAGCAAACCTCTCCCACCCACAATAATCAACCTATTACACACCAGCTCTCATTACCATACTGCACATATCTTATAGGTTCATCGGTTCATAGGTAGGTACTAGGATATTGGCCCTAGGGACTATACAAGCCTAGCCAAAAATGTACCCTGGCTTTCGCCACCCAAGAAAATTATTTTCCTGTGCCCCTGTCAAGCAGAATGACAGAAGTGATCCCCGGGGTGAATTTCCTATTACCCATCCAATCATCAAGATTTTTCTTGAACAGTGCTAATGAGGAGCTCTGTTTGACACAGATAGGTAGTCTGTTCCAGAGTATGGGAAGTCTCTGGGACAGGAATCTATCCCTCCAGCATGTTCTGTTTATTGTGGTGACAAGGTTTAGGTCCCTAGAGCGTGTAGCTCAGAGGGATTGGGATTTCTTTAAGTGGAGCATGTCCAACAGCTCTGGGTTTGACATAGCTTTATATGTTAGGCAGAGATCGCCTCTGAGTAGGCGATATGCGACTGAGTAAAGCTGGAGTTTTTTGAGATGGTCTGCATAAGGCATCATTTGAGGCCAGTAATCCTCTTTGTGAGGTATTTTTGCAGCCTTTCCAATTGTTGTAGATGTCTTGTGAGGTACATACCAAAAGTGGCATTGTACTCTATAATGGGTCTAATGAGTGATGAGTAGAGGGGAACAATGACCTCTTTTTTTCTCGATGAGAAACCTTTTGTGATGAGGTGTGCCACGTAGAAGGATTTCCTGACCACTTTGGCAATGTGATTACCAAAGGAGAGACTACTGTCCACCTGTGTCCCAAGGTCTCATCACACTTTCGGTGTTAAGTAGACTACAGCCTATGTGGTAGTTCACGGGTACAGAATTTTTACCAAAGGGGATGACAATGCACTTTTTGGCATTGAGCTTGAGACCATGTCTTTGACACCAGGCATCTGTCTCAGTGAGGCCCTTTTGTAGGATGTCCACATCATTAGGAGTTTCAATTATGGCTCCTAGTTTGCAGTCATCTGCAAATTTAGTTAGCCAAAGACCTTCTGTGTTAGTCTGTACTTCAGAGAATTAGATACCAAACAGGAGAGGACCCAGGACTGAACCCTGTGGTACTCCACTTGTCACTGGTCTGAAGTCTGATTTGGAGTCTGCTACTTTCACAGTGTGGGTTCTTTCAGTAAGCTAGTTGGCAACCCATCTTGTCACATAGGGATTTATACCTAGTTTAGTGAGTTTATCTATAATTCCAGAGTGGGGGATGGTGTCGAACACCTTGGCGAGATCTAGATAGGCTGTGTGAACCACCTTACCCTCATCCATGGCCTTGGTGACTACTTCAAAGAAGTCTATCAGGTTTAGGAGACATGATCTGCCTTTTACAAACCCAAACTGTGTGGGGTCCAGGGTTTGGAGATCTCCAATGTCTTTGTTTATGAGTTCCATGATGATACGTTCCATGGCCTTGCAGACGAGGCTCGTCAGGCTAATGGGGTGGTAGTTTCCGGGGTCTGTTGTGGCCCCCCCTTTGTGGAGTGGGATAACTGTCATGGTGTGCCATTCAATGGGCACAAAGCCTGAGATGAGGTTATGATTGAACATGGTACTTAGGTGGGGTGCCAGTTCATTCTGTAGTTCATGTAGAAGGCAGCGTGGGATGTTGTCAGGTCCCATGGATGCTGTGTTCTTGGCTTTGGAGAGTGAAGATTTTACCTGTGCAGCCGTGATTACAGGAACTTTGCATTCTTCTGGTATAAAGATGAGCCCTTTAGGGGGTGAGAGGGGGGTAAAGTTAGCACTGAACCTATCTGCCAGGATGTTGGCAATATCAGTTGGTTCTGTATATTTAGTGTCATTGTGCTGTAACTCAGAGCAGATCTGAGTGTTGTCATTGAGATTTTTAACATAGTTATAGAATGCTTTGTGGTTGTCTTTAGAATCAGTGGCAATTTTGTTTTCATAACTAGCTTTGGAGGATTTTATGAGGGATCTCAGCTTCTTACTGAGGCTGACCAGGGAGTTCCTCCAATCGTGGGATTTTACTCTTTTTTGCAACAGTTTCTTTCTTCTGTTGTGGAGTTTGTTTATGGCAGAAGACCACCAGATTGGCTTCCTTTTTTTGGAGGATAGCATCTTGGTTCTGTTAGGGATAGCATGATCCATGCACTCGTGTAAGTGCTTATAAAGTGCATTTGTGTAGGATTCAGCAGTCATACCTCTATTGTCCATCTGCATGGGTGTCATGAAGTTTGCCGCTTCTGTCTTAAGAAGCGTGAAGTTGGCTTTGGAGAAATTTTTTACGGTTGTTTTCCTAACGGGGGGTGGGAGCGGGATGTGGATGTCTAGGGTGATTTGCTTGTGGTCGGATCTGACCAACGAGGAGCTGACCTATGGTGTGGAACACCGGTCACCCATGTTGGTGATGACCAGGTCTAGGATATTGCTGCCTCTGGTGGGGGTGTGGCTAAGTTGATCCAAATTGCTGGAATTGATGATTTCCAGAAAACGTTGAGCAAAAGAGTTGGTACATGAGTAATTTTCCCAGTTAATGGTAGGGTAGTTGAAATCACCCATTATTAGAGTGTTGGGTTGTACCTTAATATTTTCCAGTGTATCAAGAGGAGTGGGAATCCTGGGGCATGGTGTGGGGTCTGTAGCAAGCTACAATCTGGATTGCCGTTTTGCCCAGAGGTAGTTGAACTTGCATAATCTCGGATGCATTATGCTGAGCAACTAGCTTGTAGGTGTGGATATCCTTAATGAATATGGACACGCCTCCATCTTTAGTGTTTCGTTCCGGGTTTGGTGGCCGAAAGGTGTAGTATGAATTATAGCCTGGTAATGCAGGGGTGCTCACTGGAGCTTTGAACCAGGTCTCTGTCAGTGCACACATGTCAATGTTCTCCATTTTAAGGAGTGCCTCGAGTGAGTGCATTTTGAGGTTTAGACTTCTAGCATTGAGTAGCATTACTCTCAGATTTTGCTTGCTTGTACCTGTTACAGTGGTGAATTTGTCATTTGAACCTTGCCTAAAAATGACACTATAGGGGTGGCAAGAGCCTTTGCCAGTATCTGGAATCCCAAGGGCGAGAGGTGCAGGCCATCTCTGGCAAAGCAGCGTGGTCTGTCAATCATGTCATCCCAGGCAGACAGATACTGGATTCCCTTAGAATGAAACCAGAAGCTTAGCCAATTGTTAAATTCAATCATTTTGTCCTTGTACTGTGGTGTCATTCTGGGTGATGGCAGGATGCTACTCAGGGCTAGGGTCATACCGGCCTGGGCTACAAGATCAGAGAGCTCCTCCATGTTTCTTTTCATGTAGTCCAGGGAGATACGTCTTAGGTCATTCACAACCAACATGGACAATGACAGAGTCATATTTGTACTTGTTGTGGAGTGACCTGAGTGCGTGCGTTATTTCCACCAACTCAGCAAATCCCAAACTCCTTCCAACAATTTACCCTTAAACATCTCTCGCCTCCTTCCCTGTCCTGCATACTAACACCGACCTTTTCCTCACATAAATTATTACACTAATTTACTATTAAGCACTATTCTTCAATCCAACATGCTACTCTTTCACACAATTCTTATTACATACTCACTATCTTACTACTTACCATACTCTCACATACTTACCGCAACCTTATTTCAAAACTACATCCCCATTCTTACAGCACAAGGTGCACATCAGCAAACTTATATCCCCAGCCATTTATAATACTACATACATTGAGCTCCTCACCCACTATGCACCCACACAGTATGAGACATCCAATATTACTTTCTCATACCATAAACTCAAAACTAAATTTCTGAACATCCTCATTAGCATAGCATCAAAACTTATGATAAGTGATGTGCCTCCAAATCCTAGACCCAATACAGTTCCCTCCCCTCAGCCACATAATATATTTAATCTATCTTGCAAAGGATCAGCTCTGTTAATTCTAAATATTAACCTACAAAGTATTCTAAATAAAGTTCAGGAATACCCTCTCTCTTTGCTCCCCAGATATTGTCATCCTAACAGAATAATGGTTTAAGCCCCACACCAAAGACAATGAGATCTCCATTTTAGGTTACAATATTCTTAGAAGAGATAAAAAAAAGTGGAGGCGCAGCAATTATGTTCAAAAACAAATCTGAAATTGCAACTTCTTAGTCAAATGCCACCAACATTTAGCAATGCTGAAATACTCTGGACCAAACTTCAAATTAATCCAAATAAACATATAACTATCATAGCTAATTACATTTCCTCAGGAAACAACATAGCCACCATTGAATACATTCTTCAGTGGACTTTCAAAGACCTTCCTAATGAAACCATCATTCTGGATGACTAACACAGATTGGCTCTCATGCAATTCCAACTTTCCCAGTAACCATATTAACCTGTATGGTTTCTCACAAATTATTCAAACTCCCACTAGAACAGATAAGAAATCAAACAAACTATCCCAGACTGGACACTAACAAACAACCCCTCCCAATTCCAATACTCTGGCTGTCTTGCTGACAGTCTCAGTGACCATATACCCACCTACCTACTCAGGCAAGATACAAACCCAATTAGACATACTACATATTGCCAAATATGTAATAAAAAAACTTTAACTCCCAAATATTAACATATACGCTTAAGCAATACAACTGGTCTCCCCTCAAAATCCTGCCTCTCAATGTAGCTGTTGAATACTTCAACAATGCCTTTTTCAGAATTCTCAACAATTTTGCTTCACCCAGGACTATTCGTACCAAGGCAAAATACACCCCATGGCTAAATAAAGAAACAAAACCCCTCCTTAAACTTAGGGATAAAAGCCTAGGAGCTATGGCACACCAACAAAATTCAGACAAACCAAGAAGAATACCAAAAACTTAGAAACAAAGCCAAATTATACAAGACAAAAAAGCTACTATATTAAAATTCAACAGAGATATCAAAAATACCCACAAAGGTTCTGGCCAACAATCAATAAAATACTTCAGCCTGGCCAGGCCACAAAACCATCCCTCTCCACACTGAATAACTTCAACACCATTGCAGAAAATTAAATAAATACTTTAACAGGAATATGCTATCACTTGTCAATAATGCCTGTTGCAACCCAACATTTATCCCCTCACAAAATAAAAATAGTAGTAATACCATCTCCTTTCAATCCACTCCCAGTAAGCCACCCTAAAACTGCTGAGATCATTAAAGCCTACAACAATAGTAGCCAACAACCTACCAGCTGAAGCCATCACCTACCTCATATCTATACTCATAAACAGATCCATCTCCGAACAATATGTCCCACTGTTATGGAAACTTTCACACACAATCCACCTACATAAAGGCAGCAACTCAACCGAACTCTCAAATTACAGACCCACTGCCATCCTAAATTCAAAATACTGGAAAGATGTATCCACTCGCAACTCCTCCAATATCTTTCAACTAACAACTTTCTAGCAACATCTCATCATGGGTTTAGACCCAACCATAGTATCACAACTGCCCTTCTTAGTTTCATCAACACCATTAAGTACTAGAAATGAAGGTAACATGGTTTCATCAGTTTTCCTGGATATGTCAAAGGCCTTGGACACAGTATCCCATCCCAAACTACTAAAAGCTCTCATTAACCTAAACCTCAGCCCCACAGCTATCACACGGTTTCAAAACTATCTAGCAGGTTGCCAGCAAGCAGTAAAATTGGTTACAAGACCTCTCCCCACTACTGCCAGTCACTTCAGGAGTCCCACAAGGATCCAAACTTGGCCCTCTTATTTTCAGTATTTTCACCAATAACCGTAGTTTTGCCAGCTAATGAGCCTCACTGATACAGTACACTGACTACTCAACACTGATATGTGCTGCCCCAATATACAACTCCAAGTCATCACACAAAAATCCTTCACAACTATCGAATTTTATCTTACAAATCTACAACTCATCCTAAACCCCAAAAAACTAAGCTTATGATTTTCCTATCTACTAGATGCTCAGATCACCCTCCTAGCTTTTCTATCACTTCTTTTGACAACATAATAATCCTACCAGAATCCCACACAAAACTTCTAGGAGTGGTAATTGACAATAATCTGAAATTTGATCAACACATATCACAAACAATCAAAAAGATACATAAAAAGCTTGGAACTTTAAACTCAAACAAAAAATTCCTAACCAACAATACTAGAACAGCTATCGCTAGAACCCATCTCCTATCTACACTCCTATATACCTCACCCATATTTACCAATCTCAAAGAAAAACAGACCTTATAAAACTCAAAATATGCTACAATAAGAGCAAAATTCGCCATGGACTCAGCACACAGAACTCTCTTGGCTGGAACTACCCCAACTACTAAACTTTAACCAACTCATAATGGTCCATAAAATACTCCACCAGCCTGAAAAAGTGCCAGCTATTCAGAACCTAATAGTACCTTACTCCATCAACCTAGCATTATACTCTTCCAGTAAAGTATTATTAAAAGTCATCAAGGTAACAAATTCATCAGGAGACTCTCTCTATTCAAATCAAATTGCAAAAACCTGGAACACACTTCCATTCTCTATCAGATCAACAAGTTCTGTTCATTTCAAACAACTGCTTAAAACCCATCTATCTAATACATGGCTATGTTCATGCAGCATTCGTGGCTGACCTCTTACAATAATTCCAACTGGACTCTGCCCTTCCATAATCTCTTCTTAACTCCTACTACTACTACACTAATCAATAAACTAACAAAACTATTATAATACTTCTGACTTTAATAACTCAAACACTATGTATCCTACCCTTGTTTTATAACATATGCACCTCAATCATCAATTAAGACTCATACTGTGAGCTACTTTATTGGTTCCTAAAACTATAAATCAACTATAAATAACATCCCAGACACTGTTTACTATGTTTATGAAGGGGGGCAAGCCTCCCTGCTCCCCCCATAATTAAATATACCAACTCCAAGGTCACACTACAGTGGGGGTAGGAAATTACCTTTTTCCCCCACTGTAGTGCGACCTTGGAGTTGGTATATTTATTTATGGGGGGTGTGGGGGGCTCCACCCCCCTGCATAAATGTAGTAAAAACTTTGTGGAATGTTATTTGTAGTTGCTTTATAGTCTTCATTGATTTGAGATTCGATGATATGAGTTTTCGACGATTTGGTCTCGATGATTTGAAATTCGATGAAATGGTAATTCGATGATATGAAGTGGAACCACTTTATTCTACCTCTTCTTAAACTACTAGAAGATTAGTTATTACCTTTTTGTATCAAGATTTCCTAGCCATTATATTATTTTACAAGCTTAACATTGTATAATCCATTATAGCAATTTAATTGCTATGTTTAAGTGTTTTATTTGTAAATGTCTTTGGTACTATTCTGTCTTGTAAAATCTCTTGTATGTGGAGTTTTTCTCTCCAGGCTTCCACTGAAAATGGGTACTTACCCAGTTGGACCTTCCCAGTATACAGATGTAAAATAAAATAAATGTGTGTGTATATATATATATATATATATATATATATATATATATATATATATATATATATATAGATACACACACACAGACATATACATACATACATTTACAGTTTGACACATCAAATGCTCACATGAGCGAACATTTTTGAAGACTGTAAATAACATTTAATGCTCATATAAGTGAAAGTTGCTTTAAGCAGAGTTTTTGATACCAGTCTTTTGGTATAAACACAAAAATATAGATAGATTAATAGTTTGTTCAAGTCTGCCTAATGATGAAAACATTATTGCAATATAACATGAGCAGTAACAATGCAATATACATATATCAAAAGTCGAACATTTAAGGCAATAATTCCTTCTGGCTTAAACTGGACTCTAAAAATATATTTCCAGGCACAGTGACACTTGCAAGACTTTACCCTTCATAAAATTGACACCCTTATAAAGTTGCAGTAAAAGTTGTCAGGAATATATAGACCAATACTTCAGTAACCCATCCCCAGCAAAGACATACACAACATCTTTTTTTTTTTTTGCTGGATGGATGCCTTCCCTATTTCACAGGCAGAATTTTATCATTAATATTTCCCTTTGGCCCATTCTGTAGAACACTGCTTACATTTAAAGAATTCCATGTTGCATTTCTTAACAACAGTCTCATGAAGGACAGAATAAAATTCAAGATGGAGGGGTGGGGGGGGGCACCCACACTCAAGTTAAGTAACCCACTCTTTTTTTCTCTTATTTTGTTGTATTTCCATGAGAAGGTGGAATAGAACCAAAAGGGATTTCAATGGATGATGTAATAGTTGCTCTTATGACCCCATAAGTACGGTTTCAAATTTACAAGGAAACAGAAGTTAGATATAAAAATTAAAAATAAAATTAAATCAAATGGAATAATTATGTCAGCACAGATTACAACCATTGAAGCTGTGTCATACATACAGCTTTAGTAAACGATTGGTAAATACATATTCAGTGAGCTTTATGGAATTTTATTACAGAAACTGATATATATATTTACTCATGTAAATAAATATGAAAATAGGAAACTCGTAGACTTTTGACCCAACCCAGTTGGGAATCATCACGGGTAGGTTCTGCCTGCTAAACCAGATCAGCTTCTTCAAAGAAGTTACTAAAGCAATGGATAAGGGAATATAAGTGCACTCTGCACATCTGGACCTTGCAAAGGAGTTCACCACCATCCCATACTTAAGTATTATAGATAAACTATATCTAAATGTTAATCCCTATTTAACTCATTACATAGCAAATTGGCTCAGAAACAGAACACAGGAAATAAAGGTGAGTGGCTTTAATCCCTACAAAAGACCGGTCATTAGCCTAGTACCCCAGGGCTCAGTCCTTGGGCCACTCCTCCTTGGTATTTACTTTTTCGAGGTCGTATCTAATTTTAATGGCTTGTGGCTGACCACGTCTGCAGATAATTGCAAACTTGGTGCCATCATATATTCCCCAGAGGATACCAAGATCCTACAAGAGAGCCTGTCCCAAAGAATTATCTGGTGTCAAAACCATGGACTTAAACTAAATACCAAGAAATGTATAATTGTATTGATTGCCAAGTACAACTTATCTTTTATCTATCATATTTACAACGTGCCCCTGTAAAATGATTCCTCAGTTAGGGATCTAGGAACCTACATATGTTAACAACAAAGTGTCTTTTGATCCCAGTTTATCCACTACTGTAAGGAAGGCTTTATTCATATCATACCTTATAACTAAAATAATGACATTCAGGTCCAGGTATGTAAACATTCTGCTCTAACTGATACTTATTACAAAGATGACTACCTTTGCAGTGCTAACAGGCATAAACCTTAACCAGTACTTGTAAGTCATTATTTCTTCTCTGCTTAAATGTAGAAGGGTTATAGAATTTCATTACATAAATAATTAGAGTTATTCAGTCATGGTAAAGTGAATTTGGCTTACAAAGATTAATCATTTTGAAATGAAAACAGACCTGAAAGAACCCTTGTCACTCTACTCATGACACTATTAATTACAAGATATAATTAGTTAGTTTAACATTCCTAAATAAAAATGTTACTACTTTGATTTTTGTCTCACTGAAATAAAGGCATACACTATTTATTACTTATAAGTCCTTCTGTTGCCTCAATCTGTCTGTCTCTGTTGCTCTCACACTTTTTCTTTTTCTTTCTTTCTCTTTCCATTTTCTGTGCTGGTTTCTGCTTGTCCAGAAGTGCTTGGAGCAGACTGACCATGGACCTCCGATGTGTGGGAATATTCACCACCATCACCACTACTTGAAAATCGACAGCTTTTACAGGCTGGAAATGGTATCGCCATCCATGCAGGCTCTCTATAGTATGGCAGCCTTGCAAGCCAGTAATATGGCCTTCAGGACCTGGTTGAGGCTGCGGTTTATACTATGGTGTCAGAGACCATGAGGCTCATACCTTGCCCTCCTCCAATGTGTGCACGAATCATTGCTGCCTCTACCTATCAAGCTACCAAAGGCCTTGAACCCTTCATCATTGGGGTTACTCTACTCAGGTCCACCAGTGCAGGGGAATATTTGATGTTCTACAAACTTGGATGATACCAGCCCAATAGCCTTCTCACCATCCCTTCTGTGGTTGGCAACCATCTGCATGTCTTATCTCCTTCTTCCACTCTCAGCTTCACTCCATTACTGCTGACTGTTTTTTCTGTCACTAATGTTTTGCCTTAAAAATTCCTTAACTCTTCCCAAAATCTATCTCCTACAAACTCTGTCCTTTTTCCTTCTGTAACTTCCCTTATAAAAAGTATTTCAAATAAATGTGGAACTATCCATAGCCAAAAAACTGTTACTTATCCTCTCTCACCTCCTTCAGAAGAATCCTCTTAATGTTCTTTTTGTGTTTTCCTTGTCTGTCTCCCCTTTTTGACTGTCCTATCTCCCCCCTTTCCAACCATATGAATGACACAACTGGGTGTCTGCATAAGGACACCTTAAGAGTAAATATAAGCTGCAAATATGTGGCACTGAGCCAAAATCATCCCAAAAATGTCATAGAAAGTTGTCCAAAAAAATCTGTGCAACTTCACAGTTGCTACTGCCTGCCAAAAGTAAATGATAGCATTTGCGAATTTGCATACAGATGAACTTCTCTGCACATAACTAAACTTCTGTGCATACCTAAACTCATGCCGTTACAGTTTATGTAGATTCAGATGTGCAAGACTGTTCTGGAATTCCCTCAGATGCTGAGAACTTTGAAAACCACTGATTATTGATAATTTGCTTATTTAAATACAGGTATAGTGGTATGATTTGTAGATTCCCTTTATGCACCTGTGAAGCATGAGACTAAGAATTCTACATTTAACGTCATCAATTTTTAAAATTATTTTATTTTATGAATGCATAGCAGGTAAATTACAAGATCCTGGATACCATTCACCCCAGAGGAAATGTAATACTCAGTAGATCTAATGACTGTCCTATGGATAGTGATCCAAAAACAAAATATAAGAATAATTCAAATCAAAATGCAGACCATTTTCTTTTCTAGTAATTAACACAACACTGATTAGAGACAATTTTTGAAGCACTAGGTTACTATTCCACATCTTATGGAATAGTTTAATTAGAAGTGCCATTCTTATTGCGCTAAAATAGTTCTGCATTTCAATTAAATACACTTTACAATGCATATAATCTCTGCATCATTAGACTTCTGAAATAGGCCATACTGTACCTACCACTAGAGGGAGTGAGAGAGATCCAGGAGTCACTGTATTTCTCCCTTTGTTGCATATATTAGAAAACATATACATTTTTTTTTAACAAACATCTTTATTGAATCACTTGTGACATAAGCAAATTTATATACATATAAAAGTAATCACACTATAATTAACACAACATTTTACTTCACCTATATTACTATATATCACATAACCTTAGCAACATTACATAAATTGTTCAATTTCTGCCTTTTTTAAACAAGAGGCATTGTTGTTAAACCATCACTTACTACTAAGGCAATCATACATTTATACAGATGAAATCAAACTACACCGACACAATCCTAGTTGCAGACATGTTACATCACAAACCATACTGACACTCCCAGTTGCAAACATTATACGTCATTTATAATCTACCCAATCCTTTTCAGTCAAACATTACACAGCTCATTTAAATTCTAGCACCTTTTAAATCTCATTCATCCCTTGTATGTATTGTTCCCACAATTCCCATTTTTTCCAATGTAGTTTGCTCCTACCCTTTTCTAAAGATCTCGATTCCAGTTGTTTTATCTCTATTACTATATTCACTACTTCTAGTATAGTTGGTTTAAAGTTTGATTTCAATGGTAAGGCTTTGCTGTGTCTCATAATGGTGACTGCCAGCCCAGAAGATAATTATTACTTATTCGGAAATTGCAAGCAGCCAGTGATGCACAGCATTATGACATAATTCTGACTAATATGATCCACATAGTCCTAGGAAATACATTTCTGTACATGTTTACTACAGAGTGCACTGACAATGTCCACTCACTTTGTTCTGCCATTTCCAATGCTGCTTCCTAATTGTTGAATCTTGCTTGATCTTTCTTTAAATACACTGTGCTACTCTATATATCGTGGCATAGTTTTGTTTCATTTTATCCAAAAATACATTTTTGCATGAAGTTGATATTGATACATATCTAGATCTGTGTGTGCATGTGTGTGTGTGATTAAGAAAAAATATAGTATGTATGTATGTGTGCATATATATATATATATATATATATAGATATATACAAACACATGTAAATTTGAGTCTGCTTATGCACACAAAAACCTGTGCAGAAGGCAGTCTCTATTAATTGTAAGCATCATAATTAACTATTGAGAGACAACATCAGATATTCCTCATCTTTGCTAATTGGTATGGTAGGTAATTCTTTTACAATGTTTCTTTTCAGTAAAAACAGTTAAACTGTGTAAGAAAAATATGAAGTGAGCAGAGAGTATTCGTTTAGCATAACCAATTAAAATTTTACGTGAGGATTAACACTTCAAATGTTACTTTACAAAATTATACCATAACACCATCACAGGTTTTTCCAGGAAGCACTGTGGCTAGAGCATTGCTAATTACCTAAATGTAGGTTCTGTCACTGTTTTACTCTTCATTACTTCATTAACACTTTTCATTTCCAGACATTTTTTTCTCCTAAGTATGAAGTTAATGAATTTTTCTCAGCTCCTATAATTTTTTGACAAATGTTATTAAAAACATTTCAGGGACATTCTTAATTGTAAGATTTGTTTAACCTTTAGGCTAGATGTTGACAGCTCAGTTGGTAGCAGTCTCAATCACCTCCGAGTTACTTATTCATTTAGACTGTACCTAGGGAAAACCAGAGTGAGCTCCATCAGCATGGTACCTAAGCAAACTGTGCTCCCAAAGCTGTCATGCTTCATATAAAGAACACAAATTAAAATTTTATCATTGATGATCACAAAACATGCTATCTAAAAATTGTATTACTGATATATGTCAGCATTCAGTATCAGATCAGGTTATTTTATTTATACTTCTACAATGTAGGGCTATGCCTATTCAACTATGAGTACTAAGTATAGGACTCTAAATGTCCCATAGGCTATATATAAACCATTATGTAAACAATATAAACTAGTTTTTATTGGTACACACATCTCTTGGAACAATATTAGTAACAATAGACTGGTATGTGGCATTTATTTACCAACGCCTGTATGACAAAAGTGTCCTATCAGTATTACAACTATATAAACCTTGTAATAGAAGCTTTTAATTACAATAACTAAATCATATTTTTCCCATTGAAATTCACAAGACAAGTACCTACTCTGGAGTTTGTCCTAACATGATATGAACATGAACTAAATATATATCAAGAAACTTACTAGGCAGGCATTCTTGGTTATTTATCTTTAATTAATTGCTTCAGCCTTTTATTACTGCATGGAGATTATATCACCAAGGCTGATTCACTGTATATTTTTAGTCTTTACAAAAAGACTCATGATAGGTACTGGCCACTGGACTTCCCAGATTTTGTCTCTCCTTGCAGGTTGGTTTCATTCTCTCACCACACTTTCAAATAGTATTATAAGTTTAAGATCTGCAGTCCCATTAAGCAAATGCGCAACAACACAACTTTGCTTTCCAAATGGCTTTTGTGTCTTGCATCCTGTGATCTTTTTTTTTTCTTATGCATGTCAAAATCAGCTGAATCATTTGCCAAGCATTTCAAACAAGGAAAGTAACAAAACTATGTTTAGAAACCGATTTGCCAATAATAATCCATCTGCAGCTTGTTGCTTTCTTTATTACCTCCTTGATTTACTGATGGAATAACTAGCTGAAACATTTACTAATTTGTCAAATGAGGCAAAATATGTATGTCATCGTGTATAAAAAAATAACATGACTTTTTTTCCTAATTGTGGTAAGTTCTTCTGATATTTAGACTATGCCACCATTGAGATTTCACACTAAAAATAATGTGGCACTCCACGGAAGCAACCAATGCTAGTTAGCCACAAGCTGGCCCCCAGAAATGCCAACTGTTAGAGGCCACCCATTCGCTCCCATACAAGCTGTCACCATGCATTTAAGTCTAGCATGGATGTGGTGAGGGAGGTTGTGTTACTGTGGATATATATGTGAACATGTCTGTAGGATCATAAATGATGCAGAATGTGTGTGTTTGTGCAAAGGAAAATCCACGTAGGGGTGTTTGTTTATGGGTCAATGTAATGCATGGGTTACATGGGAAAATACTACTTCCATCAGGTCTGACCGTGGTAGTGTTAGCTACTATGTGATTCAGAAATATGTTAATGGACCTCATTTCTGTCACTGCTGTCTCTTAGTCGCATTTTCTCACCATTGTGTAAATTAATCTACCTGCAACAGGTAATTTACCTAAACAGTGAAGATCTTTCTGAATCCTAGGGTATTATTTATATTTACAGATAATAAAAATGTACATTTACAATGCATTAGCAGTTACACAGAAACAACAATTAAGAGTAGCATGCAAATGCTGAAGGAGAAGTTTAAGAACAACAACAGTTATGGGTAAATAATTATATAACTGACACAGCAATTTAATAATAACATGCATGAAACATCAGTGAGTGATATAAAATGTAATAAGTTTGAGAAAACAAGAAACTGGGAGGCAAGTCAGAGTAGGGAACAGAGCAGTTAGAATATAAACAGCAAATCATATTTACCTATTAAATAATCTGCTTTAAGCACTGTAGTCCTTTTTAATATTTGATTCCAAAAGTTCAAATCTGTATTTTAAGCGTTTTTTTTGAAAGTTCAGACTGCACACACACACACATATATATATATATATATATATATATATATATATATATATATATATATATATATATATATATATATATATATACTAGTGCAAATATTATTTGGAATATTATGAAACAACATGCTTTTATCTCTGGGTATTTGCATATATAAATTACAAATGTTTTGTATATTGCTTTTTTATGTAGAATGTGTTGAATTTTTTTCTGTTTTTAAATAAATATTTAACAGCCATTTCATATTATTAATTATGATTTGTGTAGCAGTTAAGTGATACTTCTTTACTGTACTGAATGGCAAAATTTATCCATAAAGCTAATGCTGTAATAACTATAGCTATAGCATAAATCCTTTTCTATCATCTTTATATTCTCTTACACAATGTCCCAAAGCAGTTCTAAATTTGGTGCCTAAGAACTTCATACAAATATCATTAAATTGTTTAATGTATTTTTTAGAAGGAACTAAACAAGTTGTCTGTATAATGTATTGGTATTTCTCTAAAAATAATAATTTTGATGAAAGTAATCCATTTTCCTTAGAAAATTATAACTTAGTTCTTTAATTTGTTACTGTTTTAATGCTGTCTGATATATGTTTTATAATTTATCACATATTTGAATGTATGGTCCTGGAATTGATACCAATGGGTCCAAGAAGGGGAGACTATAACAATAGATTGGAACTAGCAGAGACTAAATGGATTACTAAATTGCAGGCAGATAAGCCTCCTGGTATAAATGCTATAGTTCCTTTAAAACCTTTATTAAAAAAATGCAGGTCACATCAATGATTTTAATTGCTTAACAGATTTATATTGATATAAATGTGGTTGACTACTAGTTGTTTTCATGGATCTGATGAAGCACCATCTGGTGTGAAAGCGCTTATCCTGCTTCCTGTAATAAAGTTTTGTATGCTGCAAGCCTTGGTGGATACTCGGTTTTATTGACTTTCATCGTTTTTACTGTTGAACTGAGCACCTTTAGCTGCTTTGGGTTTTTTTACTTTGCTTAGATTTGTGAATACCCTGCAGCACATGGCTGAGCACACTGACATTGAGTTGGACTATCGCCCCAATGTGGGGACTTCACAGCAACAATGTTTTAAAAATGTAAGTATTATGGGTGTTAACCCGCTTTTGTGCTGCTCTTTATCAACTGAATCTACTACTTTAGATCTCCAGGATCGGGGAAAGTTTAATACTCTTTTAAGAGACTTTGAGACTGGTCTATTTAAACTGAAAAGAATGCAGTGGCAACAGCTCCATATGGAGGCATGCCTGCATTATAAAGTGGTACACAGAGGGATGCAAGTTCTTCATATGCCAAGGTATGGTAACGCATTCCTTGACTTATTGAAACAATGGCAAATGTTAAATATGGAGCTGAGCTTTAATTATATCAAGCTCCTGAATGATTTCTTCAGCCCGCAAGAAAGGGAATTGTTGGAGCGGATGGAAGCTCTGCAAAAGGAACTGTATGACAATTATACAGAAGCTTCATTTATTACATAGATTGATAGTGTGCTGCTGAAAGTCTCAGCCTATGGTGATAGATTGCAATTACTAAAGAAAAAGAACTTAGAAAGGGATCTAGCTGATTTCAAAAGAGGCCATACTTTTGTTTGGCCTCGAAGGTCCAAACAGACAGCACCATTGGATGTTGGCAATGCCTCTCAGGCTTCTAATGTATGGACAGTACCCATTGGATGTTGGCAATGCCTCCCAGACCTTTAATGTACGGACAGTATCATCGAATGTTGGCAATGCCTCTGAGATCTCTAATGCTTGGGAAGCAAGTCAGCAGTGTTCCCCTAATGAATCTAATATCATAGAAAGAGAGCGGCAGGTAATTCCTGTCTTGCCATCTGTAGCTAGTGTGGATAATGGATCTGATTCCATGCTAGAAGCAGTACAGAAAACTATTGATAATTGAGCTAGACCTAAAACCAATAGTAGTGTTATATCTTTGGAGAATGTGCATTTTAATTTTCCAGCTCCTTTCAAGTTACCTCAGCAACCAATACGAGGGTGGAGTTTCAGTCGAGGTCGGAAGACACGGATGTCCTCCGTGGAGAACGACCACTATGTGGAGGGTGCGAGCCACAAGAGGAACCATCTTTAGTATTTAATTTGTCAAATACTGACTTAACTATGGTGCAGACAAGCCTTTTAAATAAAGGCTTGAATTTTGTACCTGCTCGACCAACACAGATAAGTTGCATTATGTTGGACATACGGTTATTTGCAAGGAATATTGCTTTGAAATTGATGTTTGGAAAACAGTCTAATGTCTCGGATGGCTTAAAACGTTCCAGCTTGTTCATTCCTACTCTCACGCCCGTACTTGAGATTTTTATTAAAGTCATGGAAAGAGAACTATGTGATATTGATACGGGTAAGAGGAATTTCTTAAATTTAACTAAAGATGAATGTATGGCCCTACAAGAGTTGCGTAATAATGATAATATTACTATTCGTCCCACTGACAAAGGTGGAGCAGCAGTAATTCTGGACTCTAATTGTTATGTTTTTAGTATGTATGAATTACTTAGTGATACTGAAACGTATGAATTGATAACACAAAGCAAGGTATCTGCGATTATTAAGGGGGTACAAGATGAATTGTATGAATTGCTTATGTATGAACTAATAAGTAAGGATTTGTATGATTTTATGTAGGTTAGCGAACCACTTCTGCCTATCCTTCATGGACTTCCAAAAGTTCATAAGTCATTAACTTGCCCCAGCTTTCGCCCTATAGTATCTGGTCACTGAATTTCTCTCTATTTATATTGAAAGCCAACTCAAAAAAACATTGCAGAAAGCTGCTGCGGGGCTGAAAGATAGTGAGCACTTTCTGAGTACTTTGGGTGCTTTTAATAGAGTCCATGGTACATTTGCTGATGATACATTGTTAGTCACTATGGATATACAGACTCTTTTTACTGTTATACCGCATGTTATGGGGATAACCTTTCTTAAAAGATTTCTGATGACTAACACTGATTGTAGTAGGGCACATGTTGACTTACTGGGGTCGTTGATGGAAATTGTTCTGGATAACAATGTCTTTTTATTCAGAGATACTGTTTATAGGCAGGAGAAGGGCATTGCGATAGGGACCTCCTGTGCCAACAGTTATGCCAATTTGGTATTGGCAGACTGGGAAGCTGGGGTGGTCCTATCCAACCCATGCATTTTTTGAACATCTTTTATATTATAAAAGGTTCGCAGATGATGTTTTTATCTTATGGCAGGGTGCAGCTGATGCTGTAATTGAATTTGTGCATTATCTTGAATAAAATAGTGAATGTTTTAGATTTGATATGGAATATTCTCTGGATTTGATAGATTTTCTAGATATTGAGATAATATTAATTATTGGCTCTCTTCAGAGTTGGCTTTTTAGGAAATCATGTAGAAAGAATGCTTTATTGCACCAGAAGAGCATGCACCCCAGGCATATTTTTTATAATATTGCCAAAGGGCAATTTTTATGTTTGTCTAGATTAAATACACAAGATAGTGAATATTCCGCAGCTGCATCTGAATTAGAAGGAGATTTAGTGATGAGAGGGTACAGGAAGGATAATGTGGAAAAAAAAATATGTAAGGAAATGAACTTATTACATGAAACTAGAGGGAAACCCTATTTTAACAGGATAGGTGGAGTTTTGGATATGGGGGACACACAAAGTAGGAATGATAATATTCACCTTAGGTTACCTTTAACATATGGAAATAACATTCCCCATATTTGTGACTTAGTTAGTAAGCGCTGACCTATTCTATTAACAGATAAGAAAGTCAGTAACATAGTAGGTAATAAACCATTATTTACATTCAAAAATAATTTATCTTTAAAAAGACAACTGTGTTTCAAATCTGCTACTTTTTTGCCAGTAACTTCTAATAGATTAGGCACTTTTCCATGTGGGGCTTGTAAAGCCTGTGTCTTTATCTGTAAGGATTGCGAATTTAAGCATGCTAGCTTAAATGTTGTCTTTAAAGCTAGATTTTATGCAGACTGTAAATCTAAGGGACTGGTCTATTTAGCCAGATGCAAGCACTTCACTGTGTTCTACATTGGGAAGACCTTAAGAATGTTGAAAGAAGGCATTCTGCAACATCAAGGTGACATCAGGCATAAAAATGTATCTAACGCACTTGCTAAGCATATTTCTTTATACCCAGATCACCTATTTGAATTTATGGTCCTGGAATTGATACCAATGGGCCCAAGAAGAGGAGACTATAACAGTAGATTGGAACTAGCAGAGACTAAATGGATTACTAAATTGCAGACAGATAAGCCTCCTGGTATAAATGCTGTAGTCCCTTTAAAACCTTTATTAAAAAAATGCAGGTCACATCAATTATTTTGTTTAATTGCTTAACAGATTTATATTGATATAAATGTGGTTGACTACTAGTTGTTTTCATGGATATGATGAAGCACCATCTGGTGTGAAAGCGCATATCCTGTTTCCTGTAATACAGCTTTGTATACTGCAAGCCTTGGTGGATACTCAGTTTTATTTACTTTCATATAATTTATTGTTGCTACTTCTTTACAATTGCATGTATGAGAAATCCCTAAATATTTAATCTCTTTACTATCCCATTTAAATTCTCTGTTATTGTCCATCAAATAACTTAACTGAATCTTATTTGATAATGTGTTAATTTTATTCTGACTGAACATGGACCCAGCATCAGCTCAAAATATTTTAATGAATGAGTAATTTTTATTGAAAAGAATAAGGATTACAAAATGTTAATATTATATCATTAGCAAGTAAAATATATGATCAATCTACTTCCAAAATTCAGCTAAGTACTGTTATACCATTGTTAAGTTCTATGAAATTTGTTTTCGGCTCAGTAGCCAAAACAAATGATAGGTGAGACAAGGGACAACCATGTTTGATGCCCTTGCTTATCTTTAATGAGTGATATATAAAATATCCTGGTTTAGCATGAGGCTCAGTTATTGTAATGATGATTAATAAGAGAGAGAACATTGCTTGGGAATCTGTATATTTGTAATACTTCAGTAAAGTGATCTAATTTAACTAAATAAAGGCTTTATGTACATCATGTCTCAAATTCTTTGGTTAAAAATTCTGGAAAAAGTAAAAATAATGTGGGGTGGAAACAAAGGCCCAAACTCAGTGGAGCTTTATAAACATTACTGTAATTGAGTTAAGAAGTGAAGATGTTTTGCATTCACATCTATTTTCTTAATGAGAAGTAAGAAAATCTAATGTTTAGTATTGTTTACTGGCTGTAAACTTCAGTGATTTATGGAAACATGAACACTTTTATAAGGGATAAGGAAAATATGAAGTAAAATCAGGGGCATTCTACAAAATTCTGGACAGTTGAGATATATGTTCAAGATCCAGGCTAATTACAATAGTTTTCATTTATAGTTTGCATAATTAATTAACATAATTATTTTGATGTTAGTTTATTTAATATAAATGGTCTTATTTTATTAATATACACAGTATATTTCTTAATCTACTGGCAGGGGACTGATAAAAATGTTATAATCAACTTTCATTAATGATATAGTTCTTTAAAAGGAGCGTAGAGATAGATACGTATCCTGTTTTAATAAATAAAAAATTATTGCATATTGCCATGATACAGGTTTGATAAATGTAGTTTTAATTTATGTGAAAGATATAAACCATTTTGGTGTAATATGTTATATAATTTAAGAATAATGCCTTTTAATTTATTCCTGTATTTCTTATTTGCTCAAATAATATTTCTTGTTTAGCCCTATGTAAATAGGCATAGATTACTTTTTTGAATTTTCTATACTAGTATTCTATGCACTTATTTCCTCTTAGCATTTTAAAAGAGCTCTGAATTTCTTTCATGTCTGTATATTTTCTATTACTACCAGTAATAGATACATTGTTGTTATTGTAGTTATTTCCATTATCTTGGATCTAAGAACTAACTTATATATATTTTTTCTAAATTAAAGGAAACCTTATGCTATATGATCTTATAAGTTTGTATTCACTTTTTCATTTCTGACAATAGGTCCTTTTCTACTTTTTATATCTTTACCATTATTTTGTCTATCTTTTCTAACAGTTCCAGTGAGTCTTTATGTCACTGCTTTCTCTTGTTGTAATACCAAGTTCAGACTTTGTCGTGCAAGTATGTTTTCACCGAGACTCGTATAATCATATCAGAAGCTTCACCATTTTTGATAAAGAGCTGCTGCATTTCTATTAGATACAACTCTTTAAAATATTTTAGGTTTGTTATGTAAGATGCCACTCTATTAAAGAAACATACTTTTCTTGGATTTATTGTTACCATGAAAGTAATGACCATTGTGATCTTACAAAGGACACAATCAGCTTTACCTTTTCAATAGAAAAAACAAAATCATTAGAAATAAATACATTTTATATATATAATTTCAAAATCCTGAATTTCGGAGATGTTGAAGTAGTGCTTCTGGTGTTGCGGTTTGTGAATGGATAGGTGGAAGGTCAGGTAAGTATCTATGTTTAAGTGTGCTGATTAGGGTTTTAGTATGTTTGTGTAAGTGTGTGTTGTGACTGTGATGTGTGCTGCATGAGGGGAATGTAGGTGTGTGGTGGTGTTTCCATGTGTTTGTCTGTGTAGTGCAACCTTGAAGTTAAAATATTTAAGTAGGGGGGTGTGGGGGTGCAGGGGGGCTTTCCCCCCTATTGTATGCAGTGTAGGTTTGTGTGTTTGTGTTTTGGGTGATGGTGTATGTATGTGTATAGTGTATGTTTATTGTGGTGTTTGGGATTTTGAAACTCACGCTTCTGGTCTTTTGGTATTTAGGGGTTTCAGATATATGGTCTCGAGATTTTGAAATTTGATATTTCAAAATTTCGAGATTATGAAGTGAACCTATATATAATATATACCCTAAAATTAATGATTCTGTATCAAAACTATTAGATTATTGTAAAGCAATGAATTTAATTAAGACAAAATATTAATATATGTAAGCTTAATTAGGTAAAGGTTACTAAAGCCTTAGCTGATGATGAAATTCTAGATTTATTAAATATACTACTAGAAGTTTCTTTAAGCATACAGCTAAAGTCTCCTGCCATTATTATACTTTTTTTTATATTCAAAGTTAAAATTTCCAATTACATGCTAAATAATTTAGCTCCAGATCCATAAATCAAGTATGTATTTGCTAGGGTTAAGGTAATTTTTTTGCACTCAGTAATGACCATACACATCATACCTTTATCACTATTGCACGAGTCAATAACCCGAGGCATTATGATAGCATTTCTGTAACTGCTGTTACTTTTTTTTTCTTTAAAGCTAGAAATTGCTACAACTGTATATTCCGAGCTATCCGATATGATGGACAGAAGGAAGGTTGGTATATTGTGTGTGAGATACCAGAAGGAAGGGGAGTAAGGCTAGGTGTATTGGAGGTGGGTTCAAATTGTTTTATCATGGTGTGGATAGGAGGAGAAATGGCGTAGGAGTTATCCTGAAGGAACAGCATGCTAAGAGTGTTTTGGAGGTGAAAAGAGTGTCGGATAGAGTGATGTTTATGAAGTTGGAAATTGATGGTGTAATGATGAATGTTGTTAGTGCATATGCTCCACAAGTTGGGTGTGTGATGGATGAGAAAGAAAAATGTTGGAGTGAGTCAGACGAAGTGGTGATGACTGTACCCAAGGGTGAGAGAGTGGTGATTGGAGCAGATTTCAATGGGCATGTTGGTGAAGGGAACAGAGGGGATGAGGAAGTGATGGGTAGGTATGGTGTTAAGTAAAGGAATGCAGGTGGTCAGATGGTAGTGGATTTTGTGAAAAGGATGGACATGGCTGTGGTTAATGCATATTTTAACAAGAGGGAGGAATATAGGGTGACATACAAGAGTGGAAGAAAATGCACACATGGATTATATCTTATGTAGGAGGGCCAGTTTGAAGGAGACTGGAGACTGTAAAGTAGTGACCAGGGAAAGTGTAGTTAGGCAGCATAGGATGGTGGTTTGTAGGATGACGTTGGTTATCAAAAAGCGGAGGGGGAGTGTAAGGGCAGCACCAAGGATCAAATGGTGGAAATTGAAAAAGGGTAATTGTGAGGTGGAGTTCAGGGAAGAGTTAAGACTGGTGCTAGTTGGCAGTGAAGAGTTACCAAATAGCTGGGTAACTACAGCAGAGCTAGTATGGGAGATGGCTAGAAAGATGCTTGGTATGACATCTGGACAGAGGAAGGATGACAAGGAGACATGGTGGTGGAATGAGGAAGTACAGGAGAGTATACAGAGAAAGAGGTTGGCAAAGAAAAAGTGGGATTGTCAGAGAGATGAAGAAAGTAGACAGGAGTATAAGGAGATGAGGTGCATGGCAAACAAAGAGGTGGTGAAGGCTAAGGATAAGGCATATGAAGAGTTGTATGAAAGGTTGGACACTAAGGAGGGAGAAAAGGACCTGTACCGATTGACTAGACAGAGGGACCGAGCTAGGGAAGATGTGCAGCAGGTAAAGGTGATAAAGGATAATGAGGGAAACATACTCACAAGTGAGGAGAGTGTGTTTAGCAGATGGAAAGAGTACTTTGAGGGGTTGATGAATGATGAGAATGAGAGGGAGAGAAGGTTGGATGATGTGCAGGTAGTGAATCATGAAGTGCAGTGGATTAGTAAGGAGGAAGTAAGGATAGCTATAAAGAGAATGAAGAATGGAAAGGCTGTTGGTCCAGATGACATACCTGTGGAAGCATGGAGGTGTTTAGGTGAAATGGCAGTGGAGTTTCTAACCAGATTGTTTAATGAAATCTTGGAAAGTGAGAGGATGCCTGAGGAGTGGAGAAAAAGTGTTTTGGTACCAATTTTTAAGAATAAGGATGATGTGCAGAGCTGTAGTAACTACAGAGGGATTAAACAGATCAATTACAGCATGAAGTTATGGGAAAGAGTAGTAGAAGCTAGGTTAAGAAGGGAGGTGGTGATTAGTGATCAGCAGTATGGTTTCATGCCAGGAAAAAGCACTACAGATGCGATGTTTGCTCTGAGAGTGTTGATGGAGAAGTACAGAGAAGGTCAGAAGGAGTTGCATTGTGTCTTTGTGGATTTAGAGAAAGCATATGACAGGGTGCCTAGAGAGGAGTTGCGCTATTGTATGAGGAAGTCGGGAGTGTCTGAGAAGTATGTAAGAATGGTACAGGATATGTACGAGGGTAGTGTGACAGCAGTGAGGTCTGCAGTGGGAGTGACAGATGCATTTAAGGTGGAGGTGGGATTACATCAAGGATCAGCTCTGAGCCCTTTCTTATTTGCAATGGGGAAGGACAGGTTGACAGACGAGATAAGACAGGAGTCCCCATGGACTATGATGTTTGCAGATGACATTGTAATCTGTAGTGAGAATTGGGAACAGGTGTAGGAGACCCTGGAGAGATGGAAATATGCTCTAGACAGAAGAGGAATGAAGGTCAGCAGGACTAAGACAGAATATATGTGTGTGAATGGGAGGGAGGACAGATGAATGGTGAGGATGCAAGGAGTAGAGGTGGTAAAGGTGGATGTGTTTAAATACTTGGGATCAATAGTTCAGAGTAATGGTGAGTGTGGAAGAGAGTTGAAGAAGAGAGTACAGGCAGGATGGATAAGAGTGTCAGGAGTGATTTGAGACAGACGAGTACCAGTAAGACTGAAAGGGAAGGTCTACAAGAGGGTAGTGAGACCAGCTATGTCATATGGGTTGGAGACAGTGACATTGACAAAAAGGGATGAGTTAGACCTGGATGTGGCAGAGTTAAAGATGTTAAGATTTGCACTGGGTGTGACAAGGGTGGACAGGATTAGGAGTAAGTATATTAGAGGGTCAGCCCAGGTTGGAAGGTTTGGAGAGAAAGCCAGGGAGGCAAGATTACATTGGTTTGGACATGTGCTGAGGAGGGATGCTGAGTATATTGGGAAAAAGATGCTAAGGATGAAGCTACCAGGTAACAGGAAAAGAGGAAGGCCTAAGATGAGGTTTATGGATGTGGTGAGAGAGGACATGCAGGTGGTTGGAGTGACAGAACAAGATGCAGAGGACAGGAAGAAATGGAAACAGATGATCCGCTGTGGCGACCCCTAACAGGAAAAGCTGAAAGAAGATGATGAATAAATTATTTTTTTGGAAAAAGTCACTTGTGTTTTCTGCATTTTTAAATTCATAAACTATCGCTGTTATCACCAATGTAGAGGCCATTCATATATAAAAAATACATATTAATAAGACATCTTATATCAGTCACATGCATAATAATATCAATAATTGCTGTTCTACAATCACCAGTAATAATCCAGATCCTTAAAATAATGCATAAAAACAGAAGGAAAACAGTTTCGGAAAATTCACTTTATTTGATGTAGATGCAGAAAATCAAATGTTAAAGATTACAAAAATGCAAGAAACCATTTCCTTTTCTTGGAGCTTAACGTTGCCTTGGATTGGTGAAGGGGACAGTTTAGTAAGTCTTATTTCTTTATTTGAAAAGAAAATTTTCAAGTTGCTTGGTTTGTAACTAGACAACGCATACAGTAGGTAAGAAAAGTGTACACACCTCTGTTAAAAATGCCAGGTTTTTGTTATATAAAAAACTGAGACCACAATAAATCCTTTCAAATCTTTTCCCACCTTTAATGTGACCTATAACCTGTACAATTAAATTGAAAACAAACAAATCTGTTAGGGGAAAAAATATAAAAAATAAAAAACATGCAATAAGCTGGTTGCATAGGTGTGCACACCTATAAACTAATACTTGGTTGAAGCACTTTTTGAATCAATTACAGCATTCAGTTTTCTTGGGTAGGAGTCTATAAGCATGGCACATCTTGACTTGGCAATATTTGCCCACTCTTCCTTGCAAAAGCACTCCAAATATGTCAGATTGTGAGGGCATCTCTTGTGCACAGCCCTCTTCAGGTCACCCCACAGATTTTCTATTGGATTTAGGTCTGGGCTCTGTCTGGGCCATTCCAAAACTTAAATTTTCTTCTGGTGAAGCCAATCTTTATTTGATTTGGATACATGCTTGGGGTCACTGTTATTTTGAAAGGTGAAATTCCTCTTTATCTTCAGCTTTCTAGCAGACGCCTGAATGTTTTGGGCCAAAAGTGACTGGTATTTGGAACTGTTCATAATTCCTTCCATCTTGACTAAAGCCCTAGTTCCAGCTGAAGAAAGCAACCTCAAAGCATGATACTGCCAGCACCATGCTTCACTATGGAGTTGGTGATCTTTTGGTGATGTGAAGTGTTGTTTTTCTGCCAAACGTACCTTTTGGAATTGTGGCCAGAAAGTTCAACCTTGGTCTCATCAGACCACAACACATTTTCACACATGCTTTTGGGAGATGTGATGTATTGTTTTGCAAATTTTAGTCAGGCCTGGATGTTTTTCTATGTAAAAAACGGGATCTGTCTTGCAACCCTACCCCATAGCCCAAACATATGGAGAACACGGGAGATTGTTGTCACATGTGGTACACAACCAGTACTTTCCAGATATTCCTGTATTCCTTGCAGCTCCTTCAGTGTTTCTGTAGGTCTCTTGGCAGCCTCCCTGACCAGGTTTTGTCTTGTCTTTTCATCAATTTTGGAGGGATGCCCAGTTCTTTGCAATGTCACTGCCGTCCCATATTTTCTCCACTTCTTGATGAATGTCTTCACTGTGTTCCATGGTATATCCAATGCCATGGAAATTCTTTGTACCCTTCTCCTGACTGATACCTTTCAAGAATGAGATCCCTTTGATGCTTTGTAAACTGTCTGTGAACCATGGCTTTTGCTGTAGCAGGCAACAGAGTAAATCTCATGGAAACCCTACTAGGACAGCTGAACTTTATTCGGGATTAATCAGAGTTTCTTTAATTGAATGCAGGTGTGTACCCAAGAAGACTGAATGCTGTAATTAAATCAAAAGGTGCTTCAACAAAGTACTGATTTAAGGGTGTGCACACTTATGCAACCAGCTTATTGTATGTTTTTTATTTTCTATATTTTTCCCCTAACAGATTTGTTTCTTTTTCAGTTGAATTGTACAGAGGGCAGGGTTGACCATTAAGCCGAGCAAATGTCAGGAGGTTATGGCAGAGGTCTCCTACCTGGGACTTAGAGTGAGGAGTGATGGATTGCAACTACATTTTTATTACCCTCTCTCCTTTATTGTGACCCTCTCCTCACTAATATCCAAAATTCTACAAAATCCAAACTTGATATGTGTTACAACAGAATAGCCAAATTTGCCGCCAAGGCCAAATTCACATCCCACTACTGTACCTCACTGAAACAATTAGGCTGGCTGGAACTCCCCCACTGTCTCTCATTCACCCAGCTAACTACAGCACACAAAATAATCTACAGACCCACAGACTGTCCTGCTCTCTCAACTCTACTTGCCAAATACCAACCCAGCAGGCAACTAAGATCTGAAAATCGTCTAGTTCTAAAAATAGAAAAGCCCACCTTACTGGCTGGTCAACTGCTCTAGTACTTCACCATCACAAAACTATGGAACTCGCTTCCTCCTTTTGTAAGAAACACAGGCAGCACCACCACCTTCAAACAAACAATGAAAGATCATCTCAACTCTTCCTGGCTATGTACCTGCTCTATAACCTAACCTCTTCCTTCTCCTTATAGCTAAATTCTTAAGCTTTTTACTACTAGTGACTGATGATACTTTCTCCATATTTATTGTTTTTTTTCTTTCATCACTTGTTGATACTGGTACAATAATGCTGATTAATTTATCTCTGTTTTTACCACTTTGAATTCATCTGGCAACCAACTAAATTCCTGCTTTTATGTATATATTCTGTATATGTTATTGTAATGAAACCAACTAAATTCCTGACTTATGTATATATTCTGTATATATTACTGTAACCAATATGTGCAACACTGTTTCTACCTCTGTACCAATTAATGTTTAATTTTTTTCTGCATCTATGTTCTTGTTGGAGCTGTTCTCCCTGGACCTCCACCGAAAATGGGCTCTTTTAGGCCCAGTGGACTTTCCCGGTAAACAAATGCAATAAATAAATAAATAAAATAAAATTACAGCAAATAATTTGTTGTGCAGGTGGATGCTTTGAACCATGGGGTGGGAGCTGTACTTAGTCATATTTTTTTCAGAGGGGCAGTGCACCCTGCTGGAAGAAAGGTGATAAAGTGAAGCATTTTATGACTGTTTGATTTCAAAGCTGGAAGACAGGATGTCTGGATGAAGGAATTCTTTCTAATGTCTTAGGACAAGAGCTAATTGTTAGATTTTACATGTATAATGTATTTTATTGCTGTGGCTTCCTGACCAGGTACAAGCTTAATAAAAATGTAAATGTAGAGTTTCTGGTAGCCTTGGAACCAGAGAAGTGTCAAGAATGATGTAATCTAAAATGAGTCAGCAGTGATGTATTATCAATTGAAGAGATTTGAGAGAGAAAGAGATAGCATTTTTTCTTTTGTCTTCAGAACTGACATCACCACCAGCACTTGCTTGCTCTGTTTGTAAGCGGGATCTTAGACTTTAGTATTTCTCTTAGAGATAGAAAATAGTAAGATTAGACTAGTTGCTTTATATATTTATGCCAGACTATCCTACAGCATTGTTTTAAAGTTGCTGTGTCTGAAATCTTGCCTAGCACTGTGTTGAATTGAGAAGATTTGTCTTGTGTTTTTATTATTTATTATTAAATATTTTTAAACCTTTCAACTGTGGCTTTTTTGTGTAGAGATAATTTAATTTCTAGAGTACTTGCATGTATTTAGTGATATTGTCTAAGCCACTCCAATAGCCTTAAAAGTTCTGGTCACACTTACTAATTGGATAACAGTATTATTACAAAGCGAAATTGGTCACCCTTTGGGAAGGGTCTTGTAGCAGCTGATAAGTAGTTGTTCTGGTGGCAGTGGATTACTACCTTATAACCCTGCAGAAGGGGCATGTTTGTATATAATCATATCTCAAAGGGTGTGTGTGTCAGCTACTTGGGCAGGGACAGGAAGCACTAGTTGGACAGAGAGAGTGCTGGGATGACTTGGCTTGGAACCCTGGCTAAGGACGTCACTCTATAGGTGTGCCACTGGGGAGTCTTACTGGGGATCTGAAGAGAAAGGGAGAAACCAGCCCCAGACTGACTGTGATCTCTATGTGCTCTTAAGAAAAATTGTACTTTATTGTGTGTGTGCTTGTTATCCTTCCTAATGTGCATGCCCCTCACTAATGCTAGTGATGAGGATTGAGGCTCCTTGATTACTGGGCCAGTGCATGGGCGTCACAGTTGTCTCATTTTTTTATATCACAAAAACCTGGAATTTTAACAGGGGTGTGTACATTTTTTATATCCACTGTACCTAGAGGAATGCCTGAAACTACAGAGGATACCTAAAGGACTTCATTATTATAAGTTCCCCCTGTGGTTCTGTGCATGGCTCTTCTTTATATCATGAGCTTATTGCCGTATTTCACCAACAAGCTTTAGAATTTATTGCCTTACATATTAAACACAATGAGGACGTGATTCAGAGTTTGACTACTGACATTAAAAAAATGATAGGTGTTTTACTATTTATTTATTTTTTTACAAAGAAGACTATAATAGAGTATATGTTAAAGCTGACCATTATTGCACTAAAGTTAAAAACAGGAAAGCTAAGAAACTAATTAGAGATGCTAAACATTATGGTTTGGGTACTGTATGTCTTCATGTGCATGATGATGACCACCCTCAGATGGTGCATCACTCTTCTTTTCTTGAGTATGATTTGTTTTTTGGCAATATAGATTGAGACCACTGACCTGTTGATACCATCTCCCCTAATAACCCCTGAGACCTGATGACCCTTTAGAGTTACTCCCTCCGCAGGTCTGAATGGTTGGCCTACTGTCCCAGTTCTGAATAAATGAATTCCAGCATGGTTGGCACAGAGACATGTCTTATAATTCCTTATCTCAACCAAGGACCCTAGAGGAGAAGGAAGGGAAGAGGGAGGGGAAAGAGCTGAAACAGGTTCATTTCTTTCAAAATCCCCCCCATCTCATCTAACAAAAGGATTTTACTGGAGGACAATAGCATTGTGCCTATTTGGAACAATTTTAAGATTTTTAACTGTAGTCAGCTGCCAGTTGCAGATGAGCACCTTTCCCCTTTTGAAAAGGGTTTTACTTTTATTCCTACTGCTCACCTTGATTTAGCTAATTCTTTAGTTGAATTTAAATTATAGATGAGAATGCTTAGTCTTGCGATTCAACATTCAAATTCTGATTATTGTTTAGTTACAAAACAATAATCAATTTCAGAAAAAAAGTACTTACCTTCCTCCCAGGAATTCCTTGTCTCAGGCTTTTGTTACTGCCTGTGAAACTGATCTTTAGGACACTTACTGTTCAAAAGCCATACTACAGGGGCAATACAACCTTACAAAATTTAAACCTCTATTATTAAACAATTTAAGATAGGACAAAACACTTAGAATTATGAAGCCTGACAAGGGTAGGGTATTGTATTATTTGATTTGATGGAATACATCAGTGATATGTTTACCCTTCTACATGACTCAGATATTTATTCAGCAGTCTCCAGGAATGAAGTCAATATTGCTTACATGAAAACAGATCAACTTTTGGGTGATTACCTTTTAAAAGGACAGATTACCTCTTCTATGTTTCATTTTGTGAAAAATTTTTCTCCGGTCATCCCTGAGATTTTTGAGATTCCTAAGGTGCATAAGAACATTCTGAAATCACTCTTCAGACCCACTGTCGCAGCTCACAGGGTAGAAACATACAACTTTGCTGTGGCTACTCATAAATTTCTTAAACTTGTGTATTCCCAAATTTCCCAATCTGTTGAAAGGCTCTTGGGATTGTTTAGGGAGAAATAAACTGAATTTATGGTCTAATGAGCCCCCACTCCTTTTTTTTTTTTTTTTTTTTACTATAGATGTGGTTGACCTTTTTACTTGTATTCCCCAGGATGTTGGCTTAGATTGGTATCATAGATGTGGTTGACCTTTTTACTTGTATTCCCCAGGATGTTGGCTTAGACTGGTATCATAAGGCATTGTTGTTGTACATTTTTCTGGTTACCCTTGACATCAAGTTGATTTTGGAATTTGTAGAAATAGTTCTTAACAATTTTATTTTCTCTGAAGGTGAGATTTTTGGACAAATCAAGGAGGTTGCTATGGGTGATGCTTATGTCTCCTGCCCGTGGTAATTGTCATAGTAGATGCCTTGTATACATGGGTATATGTTCCACCTGCCCAGCCTTTTATGTTGTCAAAATTGAATGCGTCCTCAGGCAATGCATTTATGAATACAATTTAGATATCCTAAAAGGGAACACACATACACAATGCGCTATTTAGGCATTCTGTCAGCTATGAGAACTTCATTTTTTTAATTTTGTCATAACCGAGCAAACTGATTTTAATGTAGAAGGCTTTGCATTGGAAAATAGAACTGAATATAAAGAACTGTTGTTGCAGCTGACATTGAATGCCACCACTGACCTGGCATTAATGATTTTCTTTCAATTTTACTGGTGCTTAGACAGAAGGCAGCTCAGTTTTGATTTCTGGATCACTTTCTGATAAGTATGTTTTAGATGTATATTTTATTTTTTATATTTTTATATTCCTATAAAAATAATTCAAACTTTATATCTATAGTGGTTCAAATCTTTACTATCTATTTTTCTAAGTTTATTAGTAGGTCTGTCATTTTATTGTTATATTTCATAAATATATTTGTTGTTATTCTTTTTGAATGTGCGTATGTTCTTAATATATGGGTTTTGTTTCCAGGGAACAATATTACGCATTGCATTTATATTAATGTTTTTACTTTAAGATTTTTATAATCTATTTTGTAAACTTTTTTATTCTAACCAAGGTTTTTTTTTATTTTAGTTAACTTTGTTAATGCAGTATTCAATTGTTAATAGCAATAGTGTTTGGGTCTCTTTAATGGCTTATTAGCTCTTTTTTCTGGCCATTTTAATGGTTATTTATAGGCAAATGAAATGATTTCTGAAATGTTTTTAGTTCTGTGGAAGTCCCATATACCTTCAGGACAAAAACATTATCTGCTAGACTCTGACTTATTTTCTTGGTTTGCTTGTGCTGTTAAATAAACTATTGGTTTTATCACAATCTCACCTGTTTTCTAGTGGTTTTCTCCAAGGTGGGTTCTGCCTGCTTGTGTGTTGACTATTTTTTTGGTTTTGTTAGTTGTTTTTGATGCACAGTTGCTGGATTTTGCTTTTAGTTTTGTTGGAACTTAAAGCTTTTATTGTTAATATAAATCTGATTTAAACTTCTGATCTAATGTTCATTTTACTCTCTTGCACCCACTTATGTTAGTTATTACTTTAAATTTGTAGACCACTGTGTATATCTTCAAACAAATGCTTTATATAGTCTATGTCTATCATAAAAAATCAAAAATACACTTGTCAAAAATCCTGTTTAAATTTAATATCCCTTATTATTATATGGCAGTTTGTATTCATTTAAACTTATGCTTAATCTTTAGGTTCAGAGGTAGTAGATATGCAGTTAAGGAGACTACTGCGGACACTATCATAGTTTCTCAAAAGCTCCAGAGCACTGGTTGGCTAAATAACCTGCTCAGATTCATACAGCAGGGAAGTGATAACTGAGGGGATAGTGGCATAACTAGGGAGGGCACAGGGAAGCAGCTGCCCTGGGTGCAAAGTGTTAGGGAAAGCAATAGAGAGATGCCATTTAACTGGAAGTGCAGACCCATATTCATTTCTGCACTGATATTTCTGAATCTGAAAACTGGTACAAAGATGCCTTTCAGTGCTACGTGCTAAAGTATTTCATGTGTGGTATAAGTTGTTCTGAATGGCTTGCTATAGTTTTAAAAACAGCAGCAGTTATTATTTATTTATTTTTTTGCTCAGCTCATAGTTGAGGGGTGCCAGATCAGGGAATGGCACTGAGTGCTAAATAAGCCAGCTATGGCTCTAGAGGGAATAAAACTCTGGATCCCAAAATTACAGCTTGTCAAAATCTCATAGCTTCAATCCTAAGCATTAACTGCCAGTCTTCAAATTCTCATCAGCACTCACATTATTAGCTCTCTCCAGACTGCTCAAGTTCCAGAAGTAAAATCCTAATCTATTTTGACTTATGGTGTTAATACCAATTATTATTTATATGAATTCAAGGGTACTTACATAATCTTTTAATGAGGTACATTTCCATGTTAAAGTTTCTTAACTTTTTTCTTTGTGTTTTGCAAAAAAAAAAAAAAAAAGAAACATATAAGTATTTATTCATCAGGTATTCATTCTAAATAAAATGTAAGATATTTTATGCTATAAACCACTATCTTTATATGCTTAACATAATTTCAAACCACATATCCAGATATACAGCCACCATTATTAATTTCATATCACACTATTTCCCATAAGCTGATTGAAACATATTATTTCAGTCATAATATATTAAACCAGATTATAAATAATATGTACTTGAAACTGATTTAATCTTATTAGATCTTTTCCTATTCTACACTATATACTCTTTAACCATTCACTGCATTTCTTTTAAATATCCTGCATATTTTGAAATAGTCTCTACAATGCATGAGAGATTTCAGTCACATTACACTAATAATACTATCAAAATGCTTAAAACATGTACAATCTTGTTTCAGCTAATATGTATTAATGATAATGTACAGCTAAAATATTATTTACTTTAAACCATGTTATTAAAATGCAGAACCTGAACAAGCATCATAGAGCTAAACTACTACCTTTAGAAAAGCAAAAAACCCGAGAACACTTCTAATCAGCTAAGTGTCTGCTAATAATCACAACTGACTAAGGTTGCCAGTTAAAAAAAAAAAAGCAATGGAAACACAATTAAAATTCAAATAAGGCTTTCTTGTCTATTAAAAAATCTTGACAAATGGCAACTCTATACATATATATATATATATATATATATATATATATATATATATATATATATATATTATATAGATGCACATATACATGTCCACACATAAATACAGGAAAATAAAAAAGACGTGACTAATGAATGTGCATAGAAATAACTGATGAATGGGAGTCAGTATTCAAACCAAACAGATGCACATAAATATAATAATAAAAGTAATCTTAAAACATCACCTGGATACTTATTTAGTCATAATTAGAATTCAGAGTACTCTATAATATGAGGCTACTAATGTGCATATCTTGTTTCATCAGTAAAAAACGGTCAGCACTTTTGATCTCACACAAGATATGCATTTACACAGCAATACACACACCTTCACTTTCCACACCCACAGCCAGTAGACATATTTCTAAGAGTCACAAGGGTGCAAACCCCAAGCCCTTAGTGCCCAGTGAGACTACATCTAATCATGGTAATGTTTTAGTAATAGGCGACTATATTGTCAGACATATGGATGCCATCCTCACCAGCCTGGATAAGAAAAGGATGATAGCTGTCTTTCTGGAGCCAGGGTCCAGGACATAAGGTCTCTTAGGTTCCTACCCCCTGACAGATTTGATTATTATCGGATAGTGGTCCATGTGGGGGTGAATGACCTTAGGTGCTGTACACAGAGAGACATGCAGAAGAATATGATTGAGCTTGCTTTGTCTGTATTTAAGCCAGGAAGGACACTGGCCTTGGCTGATATTTTGCCATTAGCCAGAAGGATGCTGAGATTCAAAGACAAGTAACATCACAGGCTGCATCCTACATGAACTCAGGCAGGAACTTGCAGCACCATTAGGCACCCTATTCAACCAAAGCCTAAATACTGTCTTCGTCCCAGCTAAGTGGAAGACAGATACCGTCATCCCTTTGCACAAAGGTGGACCATCCACCGATCCAGGAAGGTATAGACCCATCCACCTAACTAGCCTGATCTTCAAGGCCATGGAGTGGATTATCATAGACCTCGTTAGCATGGACATTGTCAACCTCCAGACACTTGACCCACACAGTTTGATTTTCTCAAGGGGAGGTCATGCCTGTTAAATTTGTTCGACTTCTTTGAGACAGTGACCAAGGCCATAGATGAGGTGGTGAAGATGGTGCATACTGCCTACCTTGACCTGGCCAAGGCCTTCAATATGATTCCCCACTCATGTATAATAGATGAACTCTCTCAACTAGGCATCAATCCATTTGTTACCAGATGGGTAGCAAACTGGCTCACTGATAGAGCCCACCTAGTCAAAATAGGGGAAGCCACCTCAAGTAGCAGACCCATAACAAGCAGTGTATCCCAGGGATCGGTCTTGGGGTGTCTGCTGTTTGGGATATACTTCTCAGAGGTGCAGGCCAAGTTTAGTGGGTTATGGCTAACCAAGTTTGCAGATGACTGCAAGCTGGGAGCTGTCATCAATTCTCCTAGTGATGTGGACATCGTCCAAGAGGATCTCATCCAAACAAATGACTAGTGTCAGAAACATGGCCTCAGACTTAATGCCAAAAAAATGCATGATCATCCTTTTCGGAGAGAATGGCGTCCCCACAAATTATCACACTGATAATAATGCATCAAGCACGTAATCAGTTGCAAGGGTCTTGGCCACCCAGGTTGTTTACAAACTGACTTTTGACCACTATATTGCCTCCGTTGTATGGAAAGCTTTCTATATGGCCCACCTCATTAGTAAAGGTATCTCATCCAGGGAAAAGGTGGTCATAACATCCCTATATTCTTCCCTTATAAGACCCATTATTGAGTACAATGCTCCTTTTGGCATGTACCTCACAAAGCACATGCAGCAGTTGGACAGACCAAAGAGGTTCCTCAACTGAAGAATCCAGGGCTTCAAGCATCTACCCTACACAGATAGGCTAAAAGCCTTGTCTCTCTATTCAGTCTCCTACAGACTCCTCAGAGGTGACCTCTGTTTGGCATACAAAGCAATCTCAGACCCCGCCCTGCTGGGACTGCTGTATATCCCGCAAGTCAAGCTCCACTCGAGTAATACACATGTGCGACCTCATACTGCTCTGTGACATCAATAGGACTTGTTGGCAGGACATATTTGTGTCCCAGAGACTCCCCCTTTTGTGGAATAGACTCCCTCTCCATGTAAATCAGAGTACCTCATTAAACCTTTTCAAGTGCAACCTGGATAACTGGATGGGGAACAGAAAATATACCCCTGTTGTTAACAACTGGTGCAAGGAGAATAGTCTCAAATATGAAAAATGTAGTGTAGTTCCTTACAGTAAACAAAATATTTTCACACACCATATAGGTGACACACCCCTCCAGTCAGACACTGCATTTGACCATCATCCACCCACAGTCATTCAGAAAGCCTTCTGTCTGGCTCGTCTAATTTCCAAAGGCATTTCCACTAGATCTAAAGAAGTCTTAATTCCTTTTTACTCATATTTCATCAGACCCATTATTTAATATAATGTACCTTTTGGCATGTATTTGTCTAAATGGTTTACTATCAAAATTGCAAAACTGCATCGGTCGACCAGTCACAATGTCGACCCAAAATGTTGAATACATACCATCAAAAAAGCAGTCAAGTTGAAAATGAATACATCGATAGAGTAGGAGGTGATGTCAGTCAGCCATGTTATGCACCTTGATGTACCATTACACTCAAGTCCACGATACATTTCTTTGACTATTTTGCATTCCCACAGCCCCCACATGTCCTGTAAATTATATATACCAAGCCCGAGATCACACTACAGTGAGGAAATCGGTTAATTCCCTCTTCCTCACTGAACCGCGATCTCCACTCAGAATTACAAACTCAGATAATCAAACTATCTAACTACACTACCCATTCTCTGTAGAGTAGTCAATGTTTTCTAGTTCAGCATTCTGCCCATTGGAAAAGTGCCTTTCGAACACATGCCGTTTAACTGCAGGCACTTCGCAATTTCAGTAGTAAACCGTTTAAACATAACACTCAGCTTGAGAGACCTCAGATATTCATAACTAAAAAGATCTGTGTCCTTAAAAATCCTAGCTATCAGGACAGATTTCTGATGAAGTTCTGGAAGTAAAGGAATGAAAGTGCTAAACTGACTCCTGTTTTTTCTTTTTAATACTACAGCTTTCAACAGTGGTATTTTAATTTTTCAGTTTTAAATATAACACAAGGGCATAAAAGGCACATTAAGAGGTTCAATGAGTGAAACGACTATAATAGAAAGGGCAGAAAAGGACACATTGAGTATAAATAAACTAAGATGACTGCATGCTTTTTGGGTGAATTACTGTGTTTGGTATAAATTGCTACTTCACATTGATTTAAGCCTTGAATAGCATAACTAGAGTTGTTCAAAGTATCTCAGAGTTTGTAAACGTGCTTACAATGTGTGCTTATTGCTGTGCATTTATTCCAAAGAGTTTGTTGGGTGTGAAGTGCAGTCAAGTGAAGCCACTTCAAAAAGTTTCTTGAGCCTGGGTGTGTCTGTTCACAAAGTGTCACAATTACAGTGTGTCCCGCACTATACAGAGTTGTTTGGCAAAGTGCAGCCATTTTGGGGAGATTCCAGTGTGCTGTGTACTGTTTATTTGCAAAGTGCAGTTATTTTGAGGAGTTTCTCACTCTGAGCTTCTTCTGCCCAATGCATTCACAAAGTGCAATTACTTCGAAACAACATATTCACAAACTGCAATTACTTCAAAAAAGTTTATTCGCAAAGTGCCATTATTCAGAAATAGTTCATTCGCAAATTGCCATTACTTCGAGATAGCTTATTCGCAAATCGCAATTACTTCGAAACAATTCATTTGTAAAGTGCCATTGCTTTGAGATAGTGCATTCGCAAAGTACAGTTACTTCAAAATGTTTCTTGCCCTCAGCTTCTATTGCTCAGCTTATTCACACTGTGCAGTTGTTCAAAATGTTTCTTAAAATGACGATAAATGACTTTGGCAGTAAAATGTTGATAAATGGCTTTGGCATTAAAGTGATTTCAAGACAAAGGCTCATACAGTAAAGTAATGATGATAAATGACTTTAGCATCTTGTCTTCGCAAGATAAACAGCTCATATGAAAAAAAAATAATTTCAAAGTAAGTGGCTTTACAGTAAAGATATTTCAAAGTGTTGCAGCGCCCAGGAAACTTATTTCATGAAGTTTAGTTATACAGAAGCTTGTTGTATCGTTACAAGTACTGGCATAAATTTCAAGCACATGTATACATATATGTACAAGTGTGTGTGTGTTCTTGCATATTTGCAAGAGTTTTCAATGAGATATATCAATATGGCAGATTGATTTTGCAAGTCACAACCACTTTTGTGAGGTCAAAACATTGCAGAAAATTGGAAACTATCTGAGCAGGAATACGATATATTTATACAAGCAGCTTATTCTGATAAAGATGCACATTCCTAGGCATTCATTATGCTGAACCTATAAGGGTCAGAATCCATTGAAAGGGAGCGTTCATTTGTCTGTGCACCAGCAGTGTATGAAGGTAAAGGAGACACTCATCATGTTGCTGTGCAGGCTAAATCAAGGGAAGACTTCGAGTGTTTAAAATGCAAATTCAGAGAGATGTGTAACCCTCAGACTAATGTTAAACTAGAGAGGCATTTGTTTTACATGAGAGATCAAAAGCAAGGGAAAATATTTGCAGCTTATATTACTGATTTGAAAAACAAAGCTAAAACATGTAGCTTTTGTGATTTAAAGGATGAGTTAAAAAAGGACAGACTCATGTGTGGCATTAATAATGCTACTGTGAGAAAGATTTTACTTCATGACTGTGATTTAACATTGACTAAAGCCATTGAGATTTGTCAGATTCATGAAGTTACAGAAAGGCACACAAATATGCTTGCTATTGATAAGAGCATGGTTTCAGTAGACTCCAGAGCTCATGTAGACAGCATGCAACATGTGGCAGGCAAAAGCAGACCTAAGCATGTGGCAGCAGCCTCTGTGGGACTTCCAGGTAAAACTCATAGTCTTCTAGCACAGTCCAAGAACACTTCAGTTAAAGGAGCATGCTCAGTGCAAAACCAAGGGTAGCTAGTACAAACCAGATGTTACTCAGTACAGCATAAGACTGAATCAGCAAAACCCAAATCAAGCTTTATTGTTAACTGTTGCAATTTTGGTGTTAACCATGAGTCCAGAAAAAAACGTACATGGCATTTGGTCAGCAATGTCATAAGTGTAAGAAATGGAGCGGTTTTCAAAGATTTTGGAAATCAAGTAAGCCTCACAAAGTAACAAAGAAGGGTCACTCCAAAAAGCAAGTTAATCAAATAGACCTGCAAGAGTCTCCTTACTATGCAGACGGTGTATCAGTAAATGGTGAAAAGATTGATGCAGCTGATTTGTTGACAAGAAATGAAGTGCTTTTTTGTCCACATCAATGGTAAATCCACAGAGATAAAGTAGACACTGATTCAAAGTGTAATGTCATGTCTGCAGATACTTTTGCAAAGGTCAGAGATCGTGAACAACTAGATGCAAAACTTATAGCTTATGGAGGTGAAGAGATTCAAACCGAAGGCTCAGTAGTGCTTTCATGTTATGTGGCCAAGAGTTGTTAAAGCCTATTGTTCTATGTGGTTCAAAGACCTGTGCAGTCATTATTGGGTCACAGAGACAGTTTGAAAATGAATCTGCTTTCTTTTACCAAAGAAGTTCATCAGATAAGCACATGTCCTGGTTCCAGCTTCAGCGATGCTATTTTTTCAGTGTGCGCTGATGTTTTCGATGACAGGTTGGGAAACTTTCAGTTCTGTATTCCATGAAATTAGACCCAGAAATCAGTCCAGTGGTTAGACCAGCAAGAAGAGTTCCAATAGCTATGCAGCATAGGGACAAAACTCAGTTGGAAAAAATGGTGCAACATCGTGTAATTTGTCCAATTACAGAACCTACAGAATGGGTGTCCATGGTAGCAGCTCATAAAAAAAAGGCTCAGATGAAATCAGAATATGTATTGACCCAAGAAACTTGAATAAAGCATTGGAGAGACTGCACCATCCCATGCATACAGTCGAAGAGGTTGCAGCCCTGATACCGAATGCCACTGTTAGATGAAAAGGGTTCATTTTGGCAAGTGATGCTTGATCGCAAATCTTCATTACTGACTACATTCTGTACCCCATTTGGAAGAAATAGATTCCCCAGGATGCCATTTGGAATACATTCTGCAAGTGAAGTTTTCCAGTGTGCAATAGAGCACATTTTTTTGGGCTATCCATTTGCCATAATAGTAGATGATATATTGGTTGGTGACAATGGTGAAGCAGAGCATGACAGAAATCTTGAGAGTTCTAGACAGAGCACATGAAGTGAACTTGGAGCTCAGTCCTCTGAAGTGCAAATTCTGACAGCCAGAAGTTACAAATGTAGGTCATTTGTTTACAAGTATGGGCTTAAGACCAGACCAATCCAAGCAAGCAACCATTCTTGAGATGCCAGCACCAGATAATGTGCAAGATCTACAGCATTTTCTTGGTATGGTCAATTACTTAGGCAAGTTTATACCAGATTTCAGTGAGTTGACAGTGCCTTTGAAAGAATTCACATGAAAAAATGTTACTTGGTCATGGGTAGACCAGCACTGAAGAGCATTTGAAGCTTTTAAGCAGAAAACTGCTATCCCCACAACATTAAGATACTATGATGTCAAACCAGTAACTCTTTCCTGCGATGCTTCAAAATTTGGTTTAGGTGCAGTTATTCTCCAGGAAGGCAAGCCAGTAGCCTACACATCTTGAACACTTACTCAGCAATATGCAGTATGCTCAAATTGAGAAGGAATTTTTGGCAGTAGTGTTTGCATGTTCCAAGTTTCATGATTATATCTATGGTCGAGAAATCCAGATTAAAACTCTTCATCAACCTCTGGTCACTATTTTAAAGAAACCTTTGCATTCAGCTCCAGCAAGATTACAAAGACTGATGCTCAAATTACAAAAGTACAACTTCAAGACAGTCTATACGAAAGGCAAACCTCTTTATATGGCTGATACCTTATCCAGAGTGCCTAGAAATACCACAGAACAGCTTCATGCAGAGAAGTTTGAGTCTGATGTCATGGAAGTGCATAATTATTCTACCACTAGACTAAATGAGCTAAGTGATCATACAATGACTGATTCAGTTTTGCAGAAGCTTAATCACAGTATCAGTGTTGGATGGCCATCAGAGCAATTGTGTGTACCACCAGAAGTGCAATCTTACTTTCCTTACAGAGATGAGTTGTTGATGGAAGATGGCATTATTTTCAAAGGTCATAAAATTGTTGCTCCTGCTTCCTTACAACAGGAATATATCCAGATTTTGCATCATGGTCACTTGGGTTCTGAATTTACTAAGAGAAGAACAAGAGGACTAATATTTTGCAATTCTCTAGTGAAAGACATTGATAGAGTACTTTCTTCCTGTTCCGTATGTAATAATGCTAAAGTGCATTTGCAAAGAGAGCCACTTCAACTAAGACAAATTCCTGATCTACCTTGGTCAATTGTAGCTACTGACATATTCGAGTGGAACAATCAGCATTACTTAGTACTGGTAGACTCTTATTCAAATTGGTTCGAGATCGATTTACTTCCTAATTTAACTTCTACTACAGTCATTATTAAGTTGAAATGCCATTTCTCATTCCATGGCAGTCCACAGAAATTAATCTCTGACAATGGTATGCAATTTACCAGTCAACTGTTTTAGAAATTTGACAGACAATGGGACTTCATACATGTTACTAATAGTCTAGAGTATACGCAGTCCAATGGACTTGCTGAACGTGCATTACAGAGTGCAAAGTAATTACTTGAGAAGTCAAAGTGTGATAATACTGAGGTTTTTTTGAACTTAGTCAATCTCAGAAACATACTCCAGGATGATATACTTGGCTCACCTGCTCAGAGACTTCTATCTAGGCAAACCAGAATAACATTGCCTGTCAGTTCTAGTTTATTGAGGCCTAAAGCTAAGAACAACCAAGCAATTAAAGCCCAGTTATCTAAAAAGTGTTGTCTGCAAAAATCCAGCAATACAAGTTGAGCAGATTTCTTCATCCATTGGAAAAATGAGACAGTGAGGATACAAACAGCGAAAGGTTTTGACCAGATTGGTCAAGTAATGAATATTTCTGCAGAGCCAAGATCCTATTTTGTTAAATCTGAGGGTATGGAGTACAGGAGAAATTGCAGACATCTTCTTCCTGTAGCAGAACCAATATCACAGCATCAAACCTATGATAAAGTCTCTAATTCTTAGAGCAATCCAGATGATATTCCTGTTCCAGAATGTGTCTTGACTCCTGATACTCTTCCGGCAGTTGATTCCAGCATTCCTAAGACTGAACAGTCAGCAGAGACAATCCCATTTGCTAAATCAGATCCCAAATTTCATGTCATATGATATGGTCTCACTTCAAAGCCTACTGTGAAATATGCAGCAACTTGGACGTAGTTGTTTATATGTATCTAGCTTTGTATAACTGCATGATTAAAATCATTTTTATGTAAATTGTATATTCATCAATTTCAGTGACAATGTCTAACACATTCTCTCAAAGAGGGAGGATGTAAAATAGCAAGTGTGTTGTACCTTTAAGAAGCATTTCCAAGATTTGTGTGTGCATATAAATACCAAGCACGTGTTGGCTTCAGTGCCATTTTGAAGGTGCAACCAGAATGTTAACATCCATGTGTATGATAGCTAATTTGTTTATAATTTAAAGTTACTTAATCTCATTTATGATGTGTTTGCATACAATAAAGCTGTTTGAACAAGAACCTATGATGCTCACTTGTTTTATCCTGACCTGGCAAGCGACACCACCTTTAAGCTAAACTTAGATAACTGGACTGGAAACCTTAAATTCTCTCCTGGTCTAACTTGTCTTGCACTCTTTGTGGCTACAGGGAACTTTTGAATGAGGATTTTTGGTTAGGCTTGTAATGGTCAGCAGACAGATTGCCTAGTACTTATCTATGAGCCTATATAATGCGATGACTTTTGCATAACCTTATGCCACCAACAACTATCATCTCTTCAATCTTCCAGTGTGGAACTCATCACTGGAAGTTAAAAAATATAATTTTAAACAATTTATGACATCCAGGCAACTTCACTTACAGAAAATAGTATATAAAGCAGACAAATTCAAGCTTTTATTTCTCAGCTGGACTATTCAACAAAGAGGAAGTTCAACCCTGGAAGCCTTCCTTTTATGCAGTACAAAGTCAGAGAGTGATTACACATTTTTTTTTATCATATAATTTTTAAAATATATCAACTGACTTGAATTGAGTAAACAATTGAGGGAGCTCCAGCTTAGTCATTAACAGTCAAATCCTTGAAAATGAATGAGTCGGTTTGTGCACTGAATATGCAGATTGCTTAAAGCAACACTATGACTGTAATACTGCATGTTTGAAAGGACAGACGGAAATTACTGTTTGTAAAAGAGTATATTTCTACTGGACAGAATATGCTAAAAATGCTGAGTAAATATGTTTGGCACATTAAGTGACTTATACCTATAGACTACATGATAGGTATTTAATTAAAATATGTTAAAACAAGAAAGAATGCTTTCCTAGGGCAGAACTTACGAAACGATATTTGTTATATACAGTCATTGCTTTAAGAGAATAAAATACATGGTTTGAAAAGATGCACCCCAGGATTCACGAAGCCTCCGTGTAAGAGTTATAACTCTTACACGGAGGGGTCAGCAGGAGTGATGTCAGCATGCTCTGCATATTCATGAGAGCATGCTGAATCACACCTAAGTCTAACACGGTCCGTGTAAGACAGTAGGGGGCATGTCCGTAGGCTGAGCCCTGCAAGCGGACACGCCCCCAGAAGTGTAAAAGTGCCCAAAGTAGACACCCACAACAGAGTCCAGAATAAACACAACACATGCCCCTACAGACCATAAACATATATAAAAGAAATATAAATGAACATGTCATATTTTTTTAAATTGTAAAGATGTTTAATCGATTGAGTCATTCGTGCCCGTGGCGTGCCGTAAGCTACAGTTAGCAGTCAATGGGAAAGCATATAAGAACTAAATATGCAAAATAAGCCAGGAAGCAATAGCGTGGCTGTAGAGATGCCGGCTGCAGAGCAGGCATTCATGGTTCGAGCCCCCACAACACAAATTTTTTTTGCAAAATAAGCAGGAAACAGGTCCCTGACACATATGTACACATAAAATCAGAATATATGTAAAATACAATGAAATATCCCATTTATATTGAATAAATGTGAGCTAAGAAATGAATATAAACTGCCAGATGTGCCCATAGCTGAGCTACAGTACAACAGAGTGAGTGTATGTGCCCGTAGATAAGCATTGGTCCAACTGGTGCAAACTGAGTGCCCGTAGCTGAGCAGTGGTTTACCATGCTAAATATATGTGCTCCTAACTGAGCTGAGCGGAATATGCGTGCCGATAGCCAAATGAGGCTTAAACCAGTGTACCCTGTTTTGCGCGAGAGCTGCGCGCGCGCAAGCAGCTAACTTTCGGGCAATGGTGAGTAAGCCGTATCAAACTGCCTTTACACAGACACACCCCTCAATATGTCTAGACAGTCATGAAAAATAAAAGCAGTGGCCAGGTTCGAACCCAGGATACTATACACCATAGTCAAGGTACAGAACCACTAAGCCATGACAGCAGTACCTAGAAATGCAATATTAGCTCATATATAGGAATGAATACAAACTACAGCATGACAATGCAGGTTTACTGAAGTTGATACAATTCCAAACTGGCCAATCACAGATATGTGCGGGAAAAACGGACTATATAAGCCCCATAGGCGGGAATACACAGCATAAACGATTGTAGAACAGACCTGCAGGCAGAATGTCAGGTGTAGGTGAGGGTAGCCGCTGGCAGAGAGGTGGGGTGTTGAAGAGTCCAGGTACATGGCCTGGCTCCTAGTCCACAACCATGAGGCCCAACTCATGCAGGGCCAGGTCCTCTGGGGAGCGTACAGGGCTGAGGCGTGGGACCAGTTGGCTCATGAACTCACCAGTGCCACAGGAATTCCAAGGACAGGTGAGCAGGTCCGTCACCACCATGCGGACCTGAAGAGACATAAGCAGGACCAACTGAACCTTTGGATCCAGGAGGCCCGGCAATCACCCAACGCCCACCACTGAGTAAGTAACAATTAATTATGTATGTAGAAAGTTAAACTACCTGAAATTATGGAGATGTGTATTCCAATATTACTTCATTTATATTACAGCTGCAGGTGTCTGTTCTGCGAACCGCAGAGCCTATGCCGATAGGCTGGTCACCAGGCAGGTCAGTAATCCACTACTAGTAACTGTAAAGATATATAAATGTATGACAGTCAGCAAAAGAGTGCAGTGTAGCCAGGAAGGAATTAAATCTGCAAGTAACAGTGTGAAAGTGTATGCAAGTATTGCCTGATTACAACAGTTCCCAGCCTGTAAGTGTAAACTAAACATGACACTGTCCAACATATATTTTCGAGTAAAACTGCCCTGCCTGTAGGAAAATAGTACACAACCTGCAGCAGCATGTAAAGTATAGCTGCAGAAGAGGATGAAATCACATGTGTGAAATATATCCCTGTGGAAATACTGAAACATGACAGAAGTGAGACTGCTGGAAAGAACTGTAATAACTGTTGTTAAAACATGTCAATAAAGCCTAGAAGTACCAGTCTGAATAGTAACATGAAAGCAAGTGAGAGAGTGTGAGAAAGTGTCAGGAATACAGCAATACAGTAGTTATAACCTCTGAATAAACCATACTGCAGTTAGGACAGAATTAAATGCATGTGAGACTCAGAACCAAACAGCACAATCTGTTCAAAGTGTTGCTGCATGTGGAATGTGTACACCAACATCTGGATATGTTTCTCCCAGTCTGAAATACACAGATAGGATGATTGTCTGATATACCAAACATCCACACTTGTCCACAAGTATATCAAGCACAGGTAACAGGATGATGTATCTGAACAAAGCTCGATATGAATGTGTATGAACAGCAATAAAATGTAGATTGATGTTGCAGTAACAGTTCCATCTGCAAGGTTAAGTAGTTAACATATAGGACACTGTAGTTAGAACAGTAGTGTGTATATAACTGTAGCTATTAGAAATGTACAGCATATGTATTTGTATTTGAAGGTGTTAATATTACTTTATTTACCCCACCCTCTAACCACCTATAACCCATTCCACGTGAAAATGGTATGTGCAATCACAATTACCACCCCTGGGCGTCTGTCCTGTTGGGTCATATATATTTGCATGTCTGTTGATGCATCCGCCCTGTTCATACATCCACACCTGATGGCCTGTTGCCATCAATCAACCCTGCATGTTGTTGGACTGTGTATTACTGTTGAAATTATGCATGTGTTATGCACGCTGTTCAATGGTGTGAATATCTGGGTGTTTGGTTAATGGGAATACTAATGCATGCTGTTACAACTAATTGTGAATGGTATTAAATGTCACTAACCCAAACTGTCATGACATAATGCAAAACATAGAACGACAGGGAAGGCGGGTTCCAGCGGACCCACCTCTCCCACCTCAGCTGGCGAGTGCACCTGGCACTAGTGCCGAGTCCGGACCCTCCTCCAGTGGCCCTGTGCCACCTGCGGGTGGAAGCGCTGCAGGGGATGGGGCTCGCCCCCCCTCTGCAAGTGTGGCCGGAGGAGATCCACCACTCACCCTCCGTAGCGTCCGGACTGTGGTGCGTAGATTCGGGACTCTGTCCTCGAGCCCTTACCCCAGCTCGAGGCACGGGTGGCACAACCAACGGGTACCCCACAGCCCCAGTACAGCCCGTCCTGGGCAGTGAAGGAACAGTGGCAACTGCCTATGGGTGGGGATATCAGTTCCACTGTTGCCATCTGTGGGCTCATGGGCTCTGGATATCCAAACCTCCGTCCCGTCAATTGTGTAACCCCCACTCGTGTCATACACAGCCCTGTATGCGTCTTGTTTGTCTTGTCTGTTAACCTACCCAACCTACCTCCCCAGCTGTACCGACTACCTTCACCTGACATACCACTCTCACCTGAAAAAAAAAAAGGGCACTCTGTACCCACTAAAAAATTACGCCCCATACATAGCTGCCCATTCCGCACACATGTCTACTGGACATGGAACCTATCAATTCCAATTGGCTGTACAACAAGTATTATTGTTGTCCTGACACCTCTCTCAGGGGTGGAAGGTTTCAAATGTCACACCAAATTACATACATATGCACAGCTGTTGCTGCTGAAGAAATGGGCAGCTATGGGCCTTACCTACATCCCTCCTGCACATCCCAAGCTTGTTTCCCTACTGTCTTACCCTCTTTGTGACCCCTTTTCACCACTTTCCTGTCTCCCCATTTTCTTTTCTTTCAAGGAAAATAAGCGGGTGTGTCTTAGAGTAAGCATGTTTAGCGGTTGTAAGCGGGTGTAACCGCCAGTGCTGTCGCGTGAGCTAACCAGCGCTAACCCGGTTACAACTGCTTAAAAGTGCCTTAGGCACTTTGATTGACAGGTCTTGTACTCAGTTCAAATGAAAATAAAATCCCACCGTGAGTCCCGAACCCAGGACCTTGGCAACTATAGTCTGCATGACTTACCACTAAGCCAGGACTCTTATATAGAAACACTGTGCTAAAGTAAATATATCATTTAACAGTAGGAATGAATGTAAAGGGAATATAGATGTGTAGTACACAAAGCATGACATTTAGAATCACAAACAAAACTGGTGGATTTCCATAATAGTAGTGTGTGAACAGAAACAGCCATGCTAGTTGGAAGCTAGTAGGTAATAATGTCACCATAGCACCTTGCAAGACACACACATACTCACAGCAGGTTAAGCACTGCCCATACCCCACAACCTCTTACAGGAACACATCTGGACCAAGTAATAAAATATGTGGAGCAAAGGCCCAAAACCAGGGACACATTACAAATAAAGTTACAACAAATGCAGACAGTTCAGAAAGTAACAGGGTCTACACCTTGTGGGATGTTTGGAAGGGTATGCAGTCTGGAACTTGAATGTTTGTCACCATATTCTGACTTGAGCCCAGACTGACTTGCCAGATAAAGGTGTGCATGAGATAATGACCAAATTATGAGGCAGAAATGTGGACAGCCTGCAAATATCTGTACACATGACGGGTCCAACACCACCATATTTGAATAGTTAAGAACCTAGACATAGCAACAGTGAATGTCTTACAGGGATGCCCCACAGACCCCATGTGAAATGTACAAACAGTAGGCAGAAAGGTGTAACACATGCAATGGTAACTATGGAGTCCGGAAAGTATTCACCACTCGCATGGCAGAAAAAGTGTAGTAATACATATGCTCATGCTAACCCACAGTCACAACTGCAGCATACCAGACATTTTAATGGGTGTACCCCACTGATATGTACCATTCCATGAGGCACATAACTGATAAACCTGAAGGTCTCCGGGGCCTGCTTAGCAGCATACGCAAATACCCTAATAGATGTCAAGGCCCACACCATGGCCAGACCACACTGCATGCTGTAACACCCTAGCAGATATAGCTAGCATTCCAAGGTGTGAATGTACATGAAAAATAGGAAAGCTACAGCAGCACACTACAGTCAAGACACCAAGCAGGCATAGAAGTAGTGACTGTAAAGGGCAACTATTGAAGACTTAGCAACAGAGTGCAAGCAAATGTGAAAGGAAAGCACACACACACACACACACATTAACAATAGTAGTAGTTGTCAGTGTACATACACAGTTAGTACAGGAAACTGGAGAAATGAATGGAGGAATGTTAATCCACAAAACACCAGGAAATATGAGAGAGATACCAACCTTTACACTCACAGAACATTGTCCACAGCATAACAGCATGGTCCCTGCCCTTAACATCTGAAAGGGCTACGCCTATCTCACACACCTTTTTATAGCACTGTTCTGAAATCACAGTGAGAACTGCAATCAGTACACAACTGGCTGCATGCAATTAGCAAATTCTGGCTAACAATTGGTGCAGAGGCCATCACATGGGCATATGCAGATACCTACAAAAGTATGCTGTACTCCATGTCCACGCATGCAATACTTTCATTGCACCCTGAGAAGGACGTGAGAGACAGACAGAGAGAGAGAGAGAGACAGAGAAAACTGCAATTAAGCAGACAGAAACGAATTGTTCAGCAACAGCTACCTGAAAGCTGACAACTGGGAAGTGGAGCAGCAGGACAGGGAACCAGACAGCAGCAGAAGCAGCTGTGACAAACACAGGTAATGTAAAGTAATACTATAAAGGTCTACATACTGTGAACCCTCCATATGTGTCATTGGTCTGTATCCATATGTATATGGAGATGTGTAAAGAGCAGGAGACATACAGCAACTATCAGTGAAGACTGTACATACATTTGTATGTGAGAGCATGTATGTGCACATATCAATGTTGTTTGATTGTAGGTTGTAGTGCCATGTTCAAATTAGGTTACACAGCTATGTATGTTTAGCAGTATGTTAGTGTGTGTATACAGTAGAGTAGACAAATATGTTGATATACCTGTCTAACATATGGTTATGTATGTATGTCAACATATGTATATATATATATATATATATATATATATATATATATATATATATATATATGTATAGATATATATATATATATATGATATGCATATATGTATACAAACATAGAGAGAGAGATGTAGGATTACATAGACAGATGTCGATAGAATATTGTACCAACATATCTATGTAATGCACACATGCAGATATAGATATATGTAGATACATATACATAGACAGACTGATCTGACTACCTACAGGTATGATTGTAAATGATGACCTGCAACACAGCCTGCCCCACCCCTCTGTCACTCACACCCCTCTGTGCCCCCTACATCTATGGCAATATATGTCCCCAATATATATGTGTATATGTATAGACATATATATATATATATATATATACATAGATATATCTATATACATATAGATATATCTATATACATATATATATATATATATATATATAGAGAGAGAGAGAGATGTATATAAAGTCTGAGTGAGGCACATGTGTACAGATGTATTGCAACAGGTGCCTGGTGACAAAGGCATGGAGTGAACACCAGTGTCAAATCCGGTATCATACCACATTCAGATCACCCACACCAGTAACCACCAGATATGTGATTGGCCACCACTGCATGTGTCAGGGGTGAGCAGGGTCAGAAATGTGTAGAATAGTGGCCCCAATGATAGTCACAGTGGCACACTATCCCTGGAATACCTGCACATGGTATGTGTCCGCAGACATGGTGAGTCAGGTATGGACATGTAGGTCGATGTACCCCCCACACCACATAATGGATGCCATGGTATGGACCTCACATTACAGCAACAGATATGGAGAAGGACACAGTGACATGTACAACACTGTGAAAACGCACTCAAACACATTACCAATGCACAGTGACTGACAACACCACAGAGTACACATATGCTACCCACATAGAGGTTACCACTCCCAGATTTACATATGGAGGTCACACCCATGACAGATGTCCAACAACCATAGTAACACCTCCCACCATCCACAACCTACATGTCTGCTGTGTTTCATCCGTGCCACTGCAATAGTGTGCACATGTGGAGGTAAGAGTTCCTACTCACAGATAAGACACACCCTGCAATAAACCACACAGTGTTAAGAAGCGAGACTCCCCATGAGTACATGTCACACATACCCCTACTGAATGTTAGTCAGATAGGTAATATGTGTGTGTGTTTGTGGTATTTGTGTGATTCAGGGCATATCTGTGAATTCCCAACATGGCTCCTACCATCAGTTGTGTAAGCCTTGGGATTATCCTTCGTGTCCTGTACAATTTGTATCTACATAGGTTCATAGGTTCATACTGGGCTATCCACCCTGGGCATTTGTTAGCCTAGCCAGAGTGTGTGTGGCTTTTGAGACCCCTTGCTATGTGGATATTATGGCCATTTATGATTTGCTTTGCTGTGCCTCTGTCTGGACATGACACAGTGAAGAACCCACTGTAACTCTACAATCATCCATCCACTTGGCAAGATTCCTGTTGAACAGTGTCAGTGAGGGGCTCTGCCTAACATGGAGTGGGATTCTGGTCCAGGGTGTGGGAGCCTCTGGATTATGTATCTGTCCCACCACATCCTATTTCATTATTTGTTGAGGTTGACATCTCTCACTCCAGCTCCAATGGATATGTGTTGTCTGGCGTGGAGCATGTCCATTACTCCTGTGTTGGGCATCGCCTCCTACAACAGGCATGCAATGCCTCTGTGTGGCCAGTCTGTGTCTGGAGTCAGCTGGGTGTCTACAGCCAGGCAGCATATGACATATATGTGTGACACTTTATCCTCTTGGTGAGGTACCTTTGAGGTCTTTCTAACTGCTGCAGGTGTCAGGTAAGGTAGATCCCATATGAGGCATTGTACTGGATTATGGGTGTGATTGGGGTAAAGTATAGCACAGTGACCTCTGTTGCGTAGATGTGACTCCTTTCCTGATGTGTCACATGTAAACAGTCTTCCTAGCCACATTGGCAATGTGGGTGTCACATAACAGGTTACTGTTCACTTGTGTCCCTAGGTCCCTGGTTACTCCTTCCATACATAATGGTTTACCACCTATGTGGTATTTCGTGGTACCTTGTTTGGTATTTGGTGGGACATTCATACTGTCCAGTGTCTTCAGGACGGTTGGGGGTTATTGTGTGTGAGAGTGCGGTCTGTAGCATGCTACAGACTGCACAGCAGTCTTGCCTACAGTTAGTTGCACATGGGTGAACTCCACTGCCTTGTGCATTGTCAGTTACCTGGACGTATGGGTGTCTGTGCTGCCTATGGATACTCACCTCCTTTTATGTAGTGTTCCAGGTTTTGGGGCCATGACACATGGTACGTGGTATAACCTGGTAGTGCTGGTGTGCTGTCAGGAGCCTTGCAGCAGGTTTCTGTCACTGCACAGACATCGATGTTCTTTATTCTGGGGATGGCCTCGGGAGCATGCATATTGGGGTGTACACATCTGGCATTGGTCAGCATTTCCCTTATGTTTCTTCCCACTTATGTTTTCTCGGGTGGTGGGTCAGTCTTTTCAGCCTTGCCTACAAAAGGCTGTATATGGAGGTGGCAAAGGCCTTATCCAATATTCAGACACCCAGGGGTAACAGGTGCAGGCCATCCCAAGGGCAGCTGCATGGCTTGTCAAGCATGACATCTCAAGCAGACAGACATTGGATCCCCTTGGAATGACACCAGTAAGTGTGCTACTTGCTATGACTGATCATTCCGTGTTTGTACTGTGGCATTATTCTTGGTAAGGGTAGGTTGCTCGGTGAGTGTCATACCGGCCTGGACTACATAATCGGATAGCTCATCTGTGTCTCTTTACATGTAGTCTAGGGCAGTACATCTCAGGTCATTCACACCAGCATGGACTATGACTGCATCATATTTCTATTTGCTTTGGAGTGACCTACATATTTCTGTTATGTGGCATATTGTGGCAGCCTACAGGCAGCTTACTGTACCCTTTCCTTGTTCAGTTTGCTGTGCGGGACAGCAGTGTGTCTGACTATGGAGTCACCTATTACAACTGTATCGGGCATGTTGTTTCTCCTTCTGGCCTGTGACTGTTTGGCACACCAGCTTTGTGTGCTATGTGTTGCATGTGCTATGTTTGGAGGCTGTTTCATTGGGTGTCTGCTTTAGTGGCCTCTGTTGGTGTGCTGTGTTTGTGATTTCTGCCTCCGGGAATGTATTTCTGTGTTTATGTGTTTGGTTTGCAGTTGTGATAGGTCTATGTGGGTATGTGTTTGTGGTGTGTCTGGTTACCTTCTCCTACTGACTTGTTTTGGGTGTACTGAGTTGGGGGAGCTCTGCCTCCGGTTTGGATGGATGGTTGCATCTCTCACATATATTTGTATTTCTTGGGTGGAGTTGGGTGGTGTCTGTGTACTTGGGGCAGGTGTAACATTGCCTCAGGATTCACAGATTCCACTTGTTGTGGCTGGCCTTAGTGGATTGCATGTGTGGACAGATTATATTGCCATACTACTGATCAGTAATTACTTCATTGTTCATGTTTGCTCTATCATGTAGTAGCTTCCTCATTCTCTTGCATGTTTTGGTTATGGCTGGTGTCCACCATGCCAGATTTAGGCACTGTGTCTTGTTTTAATTTGGGACTGCATAATCCAAGCATTCCTGGCAGTGTTCATGGAATGGCTGTATTACAGGTTCTGAGGTGTGGCCCATATTTTGCACCTGCAGGACCTTTAATGGATTCCACATCAGTTTGGAGGTGTGCAAATATTGCTTAGCACATGTTTTCCACTGTGATTTTCGCCAGGGACTGTGGTCAGGATTTGTATATCCAGTGTGATTACTATATGGTCTGGTTTTACCAGTGAGCAATACACTTCTCATCTTGACATCCCGCCCATGTTGCTGATTATCACATCCAGTATGCTTGCCCTCTTGTGGGGTGAGTACGTTGTTCCTGGGCCTTTTGGTTTGTGGATTCGATGAACTTTTGTCCTACACTGTTGCAGCTGGTATAATGCTCCCAGTCTATGTGTCTGGGTATTTGCAGTATATAATGTGGTTTGGAGGACTTGATATATTCATGTATTCCAGCATGGGCGGATGCAGTTCCTGGTGTTGGGCCAGTAGTCTGTAGCAGGCTATACACTGGGGGCAGTTTTAGCCACTGTTACTTGAGCATGGCTAGTCCATGCTGCTTTTTGTGGTGGTACCAACATGGGGGTGTGGTTATCCTTGACAATTCTTGCTAGTCACCCTCCGCTTGTTCCAAGTTTTGAGGATGTACAGCACAGTATGAGGTGTAACCTGGTAGTGTTAGGGTGCTGTTGTGAGCCTTGACTCAGATTTCTGTTACAGCACAGTTATCAACATTCTCCATACTGGGCAGGCTTAGACTGCATGCATCTTGCTGTTTGAACTTATCCCTTATCTTATTCTTATCCCTTCTGGTACCTATGGAGATAGGTTTGTGTTTTGAGCCTTACCTATTCAGGGCACACTGTGCGTGACAACAGCCTTTGCCAGTATCCATACGGCCTGCACTGATAGGTGCCCAGTCCTAGCAGGTGGTGCATCATGTCATGCTCAGCATGTCATCCCAGACTGGCACACATTGGGTCCCCTTTGCCTAACTGCATTACTTCAGCAATTGTTGCACTTCATCATCTCGTTGTCATGTTGTGGCATGCTGCTTGTTGAGGGTAGGATGTTAGTCGGGTCCTCAGTTGTGCATATGGTACTTGGTGTTACATTACTTAACACATAGCATTCATGCCTCAGGTGGTGCTGCAGGGCTGCCTCTGTCGGATGCACATATTACACTTCCCTGTACATGTTTGTGAGCAGGTTGTGTCATTAGGCATCCCTGTTACTATATGAGTGAGTCAGAGAGGTATCATTCCCAAGGTTCCTACTGAGCCAATGTATGTGCTATGCGTTGCCTCTTTGCCAAGGCCAGGGCATACTGGGCACGCCTCCTCCTGCCTACTGGGGCAGGCTCAGGTTGTTCCTCCTCCGAGTCACGCTGTGCCTGTGGTGGCCTTGGCGATGGTGGGGGGCTGTTTGGCCCAGCCCTATGCTGGTCCTGCTGCAGCTGTTTTCGCAAGATCATATTATGCAGCATAGCACATACCATGACAATTTGGGTACATGTAGTTGGTGTGTACTGCAAGGCTCCACCAGATGTGTCCAGACACCGGAACCATGACTTGAGCAGCCCAAACACACGCTCTATTACATTACGTGTTTGTGCGTGTGCCTCATTATGGCGTTCCTGTTCAGGTGTGTGTGCTTTCTGATGGGTGTCATCAGCCACGGCTCCAGTGCATATCCTGCATCCCCACTAGGTGTCCGTGGGATGTCCCCATTGGCAAATGTCTGGTACAGCTAAATGCCAGATGTGGGAAGCGTGGTAGCTCCCAGGACAGCCAGCACACACATTCATTATTATGCCCTGGGCATCACACATGACCTGGCAGTTGATGGAGGGAAAGCCCTTGCGGTTGATGTATGCCCTATCCCGCTCACCGGCAGGTGGTGCAGTCTATTGCACCCACTACCTCAGGGTATTCCGCTATTTGCTGGAAGAGGCGCATGTTGCTGGCCAATACCTCACGGGCATTGGGAAATATACATGATCACCGACATGTGCTGACATGGCATCCAGGAACTGGTGCAGTACCCTGGAAGCTGATGCCTGTGATGTCCCCATCATATCGCCAGTTGGTCTCTGGAAGGTACCTGTTGCTAGTATTCTTAGGCCAACACATACCTTGGTTTCCACTGGGATGGGTTCCCCTCTGTTGGTTCTGTGTGAGAGGCGTGGCCTGCACAGCTCCACTATTTGCTGCAGCAGGTCTCTGTCCACTCTATAGTGCTCTACTATCTCCAGCTCATGTAACCCGTGGTAGGTGACCCTGGGCCTGTACACTCTTCTCCGTCTCCTCACTGCGGGTTGTCTGGCACCATCTGCATTGTCACCACCCTCAGCAAGTCACCTATGTCTCATTATGACAGCTATGGCAGCCCCTAACATTTCTGCTCTGAGTTCAGCTTTTTCAGTTTTCACTTCTGATAACTTAACTCCTGTCTTGCAGTGTCTCTTGAGAGAAACATTCTGCACTGCTGTTTGCAGAGTTTTAAGTGCTGGGCTGGCCTAGTATTCTGCCTGTGTAATTGCCTGCATCTAAAATTGTTTTCACCTGCTAGCTCCAGCAGTATTCCCTGCTAACTTCCTAGTACATCTGTTGCTTCCTTTTTCCTTTCTGTTTCCTCAGGGTGGAGCCGTGTGCAAACCAGCAGAAACACACTCACAGTGGCTTACACATACTTACACAGTTTTGGATCTGCTTATTCGGTTGTTAAACATCTCCAAACATGCTCCCACATGCTCAGTCTGCCTTACACGCCAAGACACTGTCTACACGCCAAGACACCGCTTTACTGCTTTACTGCTGCGCGTCCAGCAAGAAACTTTGGTGTAGGCAACAGTGTACACCTTCCATTTCTTGACTTTCTCATGTTTACTTAGTGGCACACCTCTTTCCTTGATATCTGTCTGACATCTGTCATGTAACTCTACCCTCCAATGAACTCCATCCCTTTCTACCATTCCCCCCGTGATGTCACCTATCTCCTACTCTGTTCCTCCCCGTATGTAACTCTTACACTACTCAGAATGTGCTCATTTGCTATGTGACAGTGGAATTCAGTATCCTTACACTCATTTGCATCAGATTGCCTACTAATGCTTAGTTACATCTCTTAGACTCAGCTTCCCCTTAGCAACCACTACGGTGGCCATGTTGGTTTCTCTGCTGGTCCCTCCATTGACATTCTATGTATTGCATAAAACCTACATTTGTAGGTTTAAAACCTTCGTTTTATGTTTTATGCAGCGCAGCCCGTTTCGTGGGGCTGCGCTGGGTTTACATCGGCAATTGCAAAAAATTATATTTTCAGATATTTGCATGGGGTTACCTTGCCAATGGCCACATATTTGGCCATTGGCATGCTGCCTATAACATATGCACCCTTTATTTGGAGCTGACATGGCTCCATTGCGTGTTGCAGAAACGTGCTCAGTTGTCAACTGAGTACATTTCTGCAGCTAAAACGGCTCTTACACGGGCTGTTCTTGGCTTCCTGGATTGCTAATCAGCCTCATTTGCATGCTATTCGGCTGCAAGTGGGCTGATTAAACAACCCCGCGCTTGTAAGAGCCGTTTTAGCCTGACTCTTCGGACTTTGGGCTGTTCCTGGATCGCGAAGGCTGCATGGAGTCTTACACTACTCTTAGACTCCGTGTAAGCCTTCGTGAATCCGGCCCGCACTATGTTTAAGCTGGCTCTGTATTTTAAAACCCCACATAAAATGCACAATACTGCCATACTGAAGTCCAGAAAAAAATAATATTGTGTGAAGTTTCTATAACTATATTACTTGAACAGAAAATATACTTTAAGATAAACACATTAGTGCATTGTATTAATGTTTCATTTTCATGAGTTTTTTTTTTTTATCAGAACAGCATTACATCCAGCTCTCTCTGATTATCCCTTTAAGTTTGTATGATTTAAGAAATGAATCGGTATTTTCTAAACGGTCAAAATTATTTGTTCCTTTAGAATGAAACATTCTTAGTCTTGTTGGAAATAAAATGCGGCAGTAATACAATATTTTAGGGAGTGTACCAGTGGTAAGCAAACCTTGTGCTATACATTACTGTCTTTGAACAACCATTATCAAATCTGATGACAAAAATTCAATTTCAGAGAGGAGTTTGCCCATAGAGTTCTAATACCAAGTTCTTTTTCCAGATGTTGGATGAATTTGACAATTATATACCAGGGAGGGACTCTTTCCTTAGTGGGAGGTTTTGTGAGAGCTCTGTGGTCTCTCTCTCTCTCTCTCTCTCTATACCCTTCCTGAAGGATAAATACTTTTGATATCCAGGTGGTTTGGAAATTAACCACATTTCTTCATCCATTTGTTTAAGCACATCACATATTTTTGCAATATTTTTCTTTGCCTGCTTTTCTAGGCCACCCATCTTAATCAGGAGCCAGTTGTATTGTTTTAGCAAAGTTAAGTGAAGTTCTTTTACTCATCTGGTCTTCCCTCAATGCCATTGAGACTCCTTTCTATGCTGTCTATATGAGCATTTTGTCAGTGGATCCAATTTTTCAGAAGTTTAGACTATTGATGAGTTCATAGATTCACAGGTAAGTACTAGGCTAGCTCTCCTTGAGTGCCATTTTAAGCCTAGCCAGTTTCCCTTTTTTGTCTTAGAATTAAGCTATCCCATTTGGTTAGAGATTGGCCTTACCCATCTCAAAGCTGATAATTATATATTACCATAATGAGAATAACTGTGGTCTTATCATAGATAATTTGAGGGGGCTCATGGTATAATGAATTTAGGAGCTGCTTCTGTCCATTAGTAGCGCAAGGGGTAGCTCTGTGTTATTTTTTTGGTTCACATCCATAGATCCAAGTTGTCCTTGAATATGGACATTTATGAGCTTTGTTTTATGTGGATGGAGAGTCTGTTTCAGAGCAGTGGTATACTCTGTCTCTTCAAACCATTCTGTTGATGTTGCAGAAGTTTATATTCATAGACTGAGTATTTGTGATGCCATTTGACTTGCTGATGTGCAGTAAAGCCATCAGTATGTGGTTGGAGGATGCCTTTTATGCCAGGCACTGGCCACCTCTTAAGCAGTCTGTGGGATACAGGGTATAGTGACGGAACTCTGAGTCAGTCCATATAAGACATGTTGTTTAGACCTTGTATCATTATATTCAATGACTGTCTTATTGAGGGCAAAATAGAGGGAGATAATGCTATCCCTAGATCTAAATACAATCCCTTTGTTTATAAGCTGTGCAATACAGAAGGAATTTCATACAACAATGGATACATGCTAGTCAAAAGTTAAGTTGCTGTCCATGTAAATTCACAAATCCTGAACAACTGGGTCAACTCTCAAGGGCTTACTGTTAATATGGTAGTTCCCTGGGATAGACGACTTCCCAAATGATACAATAATGTATTTTTGGCATTTAGTTTCAGTCTATAATTTTGGCACCGGTTATTTATTTATGACAAACCTTCCTGCAGGATGGCACAGTCATTTGGGGATTCAATGGCTGTTCTTAGCCTCTAGTCATCTGCCAAGTTACTCAGCCACAACCCTTTGGTATTTAGCATCTACTTTTCTAAAGTAAAAGCAGATAGGAGAGGTCCCAGCACAGAATCCTGGTGGTCTCCTCTGATGACTAGTCTCTTTGTGGAGCTGATTTTCCCTATTTTTGATTTCCTGCATCCTATATCTGAGTCATCTGTTAATCCATCAGGTGACACAGGGATTTAGTCCCAGTTTATTTAGCTTTTCTACTATGCCTGTGTGGGGAATTGTGGAAAAAGCTTTGGCCAGGTCATGGTATGTGGTCTGTACCATTTTTCCTTCATCCATTGCTTTGGTGACCTTTTAAAAAAATTCCACCAGGTTGAGTAAGCAAGACCCATCCTTGATGAATCTAAACTGAGACAGGTCTAGTGTCTGCTGCCATTGAGTTATATACAATCAACATTTTTACCCATATTGTCTATTCTTAAGGGTAATTTTTGCATGGATGACAATATCTTCTGGAAATTCATCTTTGTAGAAATGGTATCTTGCTCAGTAGTTTTGGAAACAGACATCCTTCAAGTGGTCTACTGAGATATAGTCTGAGAGGATTCATTTGGAATTATTAATTTCTGACTAATATAGTTTGATCCTGGAGGAAAGTATTTTCCTTCACTTCTGGCAATGAATGGATCAAATCTGATTGCAAATTCATGTCAAAAACTATCCAATAGTACAGCACAACTAAAATCTGCTGTACTAAAACCACTTTCTTGGCCACACAAACTTCTGATTTTTTACCAAGGTGGTTTTTGCACTAGACATATTACCTAACATGAAATAACTTTTGGGAATATAGATTAAAGTTTGTTATAAGTTTATAACAGCAAGTGAAGTGATACTTAAAATGTAGATGCATATGAATAAGATTAATTTGAATTTAGTATTTTAAAAATGGGAAATTCAGTTGTGAAATGTATTTATAGAGGATTAATCTTTATACTTCTAAAATATTTCCTCTCTGCTTTTACTGGCTGGTGTGAGTAAGCACAAAATTATCATTTTGTGAAATCACTCCCCTTCAACTATTTAAATTTACTGGCCATCCTACTGTGTTCCATAGTGCCAGAATACAAAAGTGACCACCCCCTTTCAATCAATCTTCCTGTTTTAAAAATAGTGACTCTCCACTAAAACTTAACTTTTTTGACAGGTAAAACTTAAGTTACCTACTTTCACATCTAACTCCTCTAGTGCACACTGCAGTGTTTAGGGTAAACCATTTTTTTCATCATACCTTTAAGCATCTATTGCAAGACCACCAGTTATTGGAGAGCCCACATTCTGCTTCTCAGTAGTCATCTTGGGATTAGTGCTTCTGTTTTCTCCTGGTGAGAGGGGAAGTGCAGTTACATTATTTCCTGGGGACTGCTGATCACCAGAAAGCTTAATAACTGCTTTATAGGTGAGAGCTTGGAATCTGTGCTTATATTCTCATCCTGGTGAGAGTAGAAGCAGAGTGCATTGATTACTGACTCTTTTTGGTTGGAGAGTGAGTGCCTGTGTTAAACATACCTGATTGGTCTATACTCTTCGAGGCACCTACCAGAAAAACCTACAAGCCTGCAGACCCTTGCATCATCTAGGACAATATGTGGATCACCAAACAGGCCTTGGCCTGCTTTTCTTCTTGGGATTGGTGCTAACATTTTGCTTCTGGTGAGAGAAGAAGCAAAGGAGTATTGTATCCCAACAGAGTGAAGCTGTGCTGAGACCAGCATTAGCAGTATCCAGGCAGTAGCCATTCATGCGACTCCCCTCTTTTCATCATTCTTGACAAGCTAATTCTTTATTTTTCAGTAAGTACTGCTTGATTTCTTTCTAACTTCAGAATATCTGTTTAAATACTTCAACCTTAAATTGTCAGGGTCTGCTTATTAGATTCCCCTCAAGTGTTTGGCAGTGCTCTGTACAGACTCAGACAGCTTGAGTGACATTTTTCCTGTAAAAGGAATATATAAGGAAACAGCTCCAGTACTTAGAAATAATGACCATCCTTCCTGGCATGTCTAAAGGTCAGTTCCATGTGCTTTCTCCTACTAACCTGGTGAACTTGGGCATACTGAGGCAGTGTAGCAACTGCCTCATGTACACAGACAATGCTCTCCTCTTACCTCCCAATACTCAGACTTGTGAGAAATGCACGTATGTATCCAAATTGGAAGTCATGCACTCTCAAGCCAAGACTGGAATAGCTGGTCAGGAGGAGAAGGTCAACACCTGCACCAGACCACATACAACACATAGCCCTCCAGAACACCCACCATCACAGCTCTCACATAAAAATACAAACCACACACCCACCTTCACGGAAGCTCTCAATAGAAATCTACCCAAACAGCAGAGACCTCCAAGGCAGAAATGCACTCGACTAACACAACAAAGTACAAACCACAAGATACATAGCTCACCTACACAGTGTGCCCCTCAACCTAAGCCAAAACAGCTTGCCCAATATACTAATCATAGGTGACTCAATAGTGAGGCACACTGATGTACCACTCACTAGGTTGAAGGAGAAGGTAACAGTCAGCTGTCTATCAGGTGCCAGAATCCAAGACATAACACACGCACTCAGGTCATTCCACAACAAGTATGACTTTGTCACTGTCCATGTGGGTGTGAATGACCCGAGACACACCTCCTTGGACTACATGAAAAGAGACATGGAGGAGCTCTCGGATTATGTGGCCCAGGCAGGGATGACCCTAGCCCTGATCAGCATTCTACCATCATCCAGAATGATACCACAGAAAATGATTGACTTCAACAATTGGTTAAGTGTCTGGTGTCATTCTAAGGGGATCCAGTATCTGTCTGCTTAGGATGACATGACTGACAGACCTTGATGCTTTGCCAGAGATGGCTTGCATCTGTCACCCCTTGGTTTCCAGACACTGGTTAAGGCTCCTGCCTTATAGTGCTTTTTTTAAGCGATGTTCCAAAGACCAAGGTACCACCTTAACAGCTATAAATAAATGCAATCTGAGGGTCATGCTGCTCAATGCTAGAAGTATAAATCTCAAGATGCACTTGCTTGAAGCACTCCTCAAAATGGAGAACATTGACATTTGTTCTGTAACGGAGACCTGGTTTAAAGCAGCAGAAAGCACCCCTGCGCTACCAGGCTATAACTCATTCCACACCTTTTGGCCCCAGAACATAGACCAAAGATCCAAAGGCAGTGGTGTCTCCATATTCTTGAAGGATATGCACACCTCCAGACTAGCTGCCCAGCAAAATGCATCTGAGATACTTCAGGTACACCTAACATTGGGTAAGGCAGCAATTCAGGTCGTAGCCTGATATACATCCCCAGCCATGCCCCAAGACTCTCAGTCCATGTTCCTAAGTACCCTGGAAATGATTAGGGTCCAGACCAACACTCATATACTACATGACTTCAACTACCCCTCGATCAACTGGGAAAACTTCTCATGCACCAATACACTGGCCCAATGCTTCCTGGAATTCTTCAGTTCCAATGCCCTGGACCAGCTCACCCCCCCCCCCCCACTAGAGGAAGCAACATCCTTGACCTGGTTATTACAAACATGGGAAATCATTGCTCTACACAATAGTCAATTCCTCCCTGGTTAAATCCGACCACAAACTAATCACCATGGAAATCCACATCTCAACCACACCACCCACAAAGGTAACCACCATGAAAAACTTCTACAAAGCTGACTTTGGCCTCCTAAAAACAGAGGTGGCTAACTTCACGGTACCCATGTCAATGTAAAATAGATGTACGACTGCCAAATCATATACCAATGCGCTGTACAAACACATACATAAATGCACGGCGCTAGCCATACCCAACAGAATCAAGATGCTCTTCTTTAAAAAAGAAAGCCAATCTGGTGGTCGCCTGCCATTAATAAACTCTACAACAGAAGGAAAAAACTGTTGCCAAAAAAGGTGAAGTCCCAAGACTAGAAAAACTCCCTTATTAGCCTCAACAAAAAGTTGAGAGCCCTCATCAATACCTAGATTTGCTCTGAATTACTGCACAATGGTATATCCTATACTTAGACAGCAGATATTACCAACATACTGGCTGACAGATTCAGTGTCAACTTTACCCCTCTCTCCCCCCCAAAAGACCAATCACAATACCCGAGGAATGCCAGACACCCAGCATTACTGCAGCACAGGTTAAAGCTGCATTGTCCAAGGCCAAGAATACAGCTTCCATGGGACCCGATAATATCCCTGGATGTGTTCTACATGAACTGCAAAGTGAACTGGCACCACATCTATGTGCCCTGTTCACTCACAACCTCACCTGAGGCTTTGTCCCTACCGAATGGCACACTGTTATAGTCATCCCTCTTCATAAAGTGGGAGCAACTACAGACCCTGTGAATTATCACCCCATTAGCCTGATGAGTATGATAAGTAAGGTTATGGAGTGCATCATCATGGACCTAATTAACAAAGATATAGGGAATCTCCAAACTAGATCCCAAGCAATTTGGTTTTGTGAAAGGTAGATCATGCCTGCTTAACCTGGTTGACTTCTTTGAGTCAGTCACCAGAGCTGTGGATGAGGGCAAGGCAGTTCATACAGCCTACCTCGATCTGGCCAAGACCTTTGATACCATTCCCCACTCAGGAATTATTGATAAACTCACCAAACTAGGCATTAACCGTTATATCACTATATGGGTTGCAAACTGGCTCACAGATAGAACCCACAGTGTGAAAGTAGTGGACTACCAAGTCAAGCTGCCAACCAGTCACGAGTGGAGTCCCACAGGGATCGGTCCTGGGTCCTCTTCTGTTTGGCATCTACTTCTCAGAAGTCCAGGCCAACATGAAGGGACTCTGGCTGACAAAGTTTGCAGATGACTGCAAACTGGGAGCCATTATTAACTCCCCAAGTGATGTAGACATCCTACAGAAAGGCCTCACTGAGACCAATGACTGGTGTCAAAACCATGGCCTTAAGCTTAATGCTTTGGGAAAAACTCAGTCCCCACTAATTACCACATTGGTGGGAGGGCACTGAAGATATTATAAGAGATCTGGGGACCCAGATTGACAGCAACCTCTCCTTTGACCACCACATTGCCACTGTGGTCAGAAAGTCCTTCTATGTGGCACATCTCATTACCAAGGATTTTGCATCCAGGAAGAAAGAGGTCATCATCTCTCTCTAATCTTCCCTCATTAGGCCAGTCAACTAGTATAATGCCCCATTTGGCAAGTAACTCACTTTAACACATGCAACAGCTGGAAAGTCCAAAAAAGTACCTTAGAAAGAGGATCCTAGGCCTTAAATACATGTCCTACATGGACAGACTCAAAAAATTTCAACTATTCTCTGTCTCATATCGTCTAGTAAGAGACGATCTCTGCTTGACTTACAAAGCCATGTCTGACCCAGCCCTGTTAGAAATGCTGCATCTAAAGAAATCCCAATCCATCTGCAGCACACACTCCAGAACCTCAACCTCATTATCACAATCAACAGAACACGGTGGAGGGACAGGTTTAAAACCCAGAGACTGCCCATGCTCTGGAATATACCTCCCAAGGTAAATCACATTGCAAGGTAAAACTTTTTAATCCTGAAACTGACATCAAAGTAAACTATTTGCATTCAATTGTATTTTGGTCAGTTAGCAAAATTTAAGCAACTCAGTGGTGCATGCAGAATTATATGGAGTGGTTACTGAATATATTATCCTAAGAGACATTGTTTATTGTTTTATAAATCTGGATGTCACATTGCCAGGGTAGCAATATTCAGAATTCCACTTAAGATTTCCCTGCTTGCTGCTATACTGAAAATGAGACAAATTCCTATCACAACTCTGTTTTTCAACCATGTGGGGCCTGTGATTTAAATGGCCTCTGCAAAGTATGGCAATGTGGGAAGCTAGTCAGAACTCTAATACTTTCTGTATTTTTCTTCGTCTGAACCTTATCACCATGGACTTTCTTTTTACAATATCTTCCAAACTACTTTCTGGAATATAGCACCTTCAGTTTTTTTGCATCATCCACCATAATTTTGGAATTCCTGAGCGGTATCCTTCAGTGAACTAACAGCAATCCATGCATTTACCATTTAGCTAGTGTAGTTTTCAATAGCCATTGTTTGGTTTACCATTACCTGTGCAATTGTTTTTACACTGTGCTTGAGGTACTTAATTTCCTTAATCATATCAACCAATTTATTATTCTCGGGGCAATCCTTGAAAACTCACTTCCTCCTCTTTTTCCTGATCTATGCTCTTTCAACATGGCAATTCTTTCACATTTCCATTATTGTTTATACTGTCCTCAGATGCCAACACTGTCCTGGGAAGTATTCATGAATATTTTCTAAAAAGAACATCTTCTGGGATTCCAAACACATTGTTTCCGGCAAAAAAGGACACACACTTTTTCTCAGCACCTCTGTTAGCACACCAGAACAATTACTATTTACCAAATACATAGTTTAATTACATCATATAACGGAAATAGAGCTAGGAGGCAACAGCTGGTTGCGATCTTTACCAGAAATCCCTGACTCCCAATTTTATTAACTTAATCTCAGGTGTCATGCTAGAGCAGAGACATCATTTATTCTGAGACAGGTGTACTGTATTCATCAAAACAATTGTTTTAAAATTTGGCACTGCACAATCATCAGATTGCATGTATGCATCCACCATATTTCCCAGACAACAGTCACTGTAAAAATGTATTTTTATGTAGATGGAAGTATATGGGAATACAAAATATGGTATGAGTACGTAAAGGACTTAAAAGGCATCCTTGGATGTTCTGGGGAGCACATATTGTACTAGGTCTATGTATTCTTGGCTTACTTGATCAAGGACCAGATTATGAGCACTAACAATTCAATTTCCTGACTACTAGAGGGCAAAAGTGTCTTACCTGCTATTGGAAGTCTGAGCCCCACCCCCCCGAGGAATCAAAGTGCAAAGAAAGAGTGGTAATGGAGATTGATGCATTAATAACATTGTCCGAACATAATGCTTGCATTAAAATATAGTGTTTACATGTACTAAATGTCTAACAAGTCTGGGAGTTTATGAGAGTCTTGGTATAGGAGAAGCCAAATATGCATTGCAAACTGTTAATAATTAAACTAGTGAACTTAGGATAAGGGAGGACACTTGTTTGGGGTTTTGACAACTAACTGCTGTTCTTTTATGCTTTATATACACTTACATAATACAAGTGTGTGTGTGTGTGTGTGTGTATATATATATATATATATATATATATATATATATATATATATATATATGTAACATTTTGTAACTATGCTTTTAAATTTATAAGTCATATGCAAACTTTTTTATACCTGACTACTGCTTCCTAGAAACTATATATATATATCTATGCAGCTGATGAAAGTGTAGCACATGCCATTATATGCACTGCAATTATAATATGAATGTGCTCAAACTTTGAATATCATCACATCTATCCAATGAAAAGAGATTTCACCATAGGACTAGCTACAAGTCTCTTTTGGAGACACACAGGGGGGGCTCAGAGCCAGCCAATGAGCACTCCAAGAAATGGCCTCAAGCAGCTGGATTGTAGTGTCTACAGATCAGTGTTCATGGTCCCCTTTACCTGTAGATAGTGAGAGTGAGTGAGGGATGATGCAATCATTGTTACTGCAGGTATATGTATGCTCAGGTGATGGAATGCAAAGATAGGAAAGGATACTTCTAGGTAAGCTCAAACACAGATTTTGAAGCCAGATGATGAAATGACCTACATGTACTGCTATTTTACTGGATAAGCAAGAGCTCATTATTTATTCAACAGCCTATCCTTACCTCATTCTCACCTGGCTGGACTTATGACTGTGTTATGCATTCTTTAAGCCTCCTATTTCTTTTTTGTCCCAAACTATCTCTTCAAGAAAAAAAAATCAATCTCACACTTCAATTCCAATAAAAGAATGTTTATTTTCACATGCTTCTTGAACATTCTATACTCGCACAGTGTCTAGTTATCATTACTTTTTAATGATGCTGCCCATTTATATGCTATGGATTGCCACGAGGTACCTACAAGATTTTACAAGCCTCATCCAGTTCCTTCTGACCTGAAACATTATACATGTTAAACTGTTTTCGTTTCAGGTTAAATAGCTTTGTGTGGAGATAAAGCATACTTTTGTCAATCTCATAACTGCATGTTTCCTGTCTTTCATTACACTGAAAAGAGTCTCAAAGATATGCAAAATTTGGTGTAAAAAACATAAAAATGAGTGGTTGTAATTGTTTTCTATACATTGCAGTATTTTACCAGCTTGTGTTGCTTCATCCAGATCATTTCCTTCTCCCGTTCACAATATCTGTCTCCAACACCATCATGTACTAGTGTCCTTTACAAGTCCGCATTCTTTTTAAATTGTGTGCACTGAATTTAAGTTGCTGTTTTAAACCATTCTTCATTCTTTTGAAGGCATATTTTAATGTTTTTTGTTACATTTTTTTCACATTTACTTGTTGCATAATTTTGAATCTTAAGCAAAAATATAAACTATTGTGGTTTTAATGTTCTGCAGATCCCTTTCTACAGGTACTGAATTATACCATTGTAGGTGCCAATGCCTGTCCTTCTCCACTGCGTACAGTCTTTCTTGTGAGTGAACTCTGTTTACTGTAACACCCTTGTCTTGCAGTATATGCCCATTTTTTTTACCATTCTACTTTGGCAGCTCTACCTAGTTATTTTCATATCCTTCCACATCATTTAATTTAAAAAGATGTTCATCTAGTCTTTCTTATCCATATATTTATGAAATTCATTTTGGATTACTCGCACTCTGAGTCAATGATCCCTTTGAGTAACGGGTGCTTCTTCAAAGCTTTCAGATATTTTCTTATGTTTTCACATAGCAGTAATTCCATAAATTTCCCTACAGATAAGGTTAAAGTGGTAGAATGAAGACTTCTAGACTATATCTTTTACTGTTGCAGAGAAGAATCACCTTCTTCATCTTCAAGTCATCAGTAATCATTCTTCCATTCCAAGATATCAAAAAATGTTAGGTACTCTTTCTATTAGCTCTTCTCTCTCAATTTTAGGGTCAACCCCTTCAGGTCACATGAGTTTTGTAGCTCTTCCAAACTCCTTTCCTTTCGTGAAAGAACTTCAATCATCCATGATAACCAGAACATTACTTTTAAATAGCATTCGCAAAGAACCCATCAGCTCCTTTATGACTAGTAAACTTAATTATGTTTAAGATGCAAAAGCAGTATTTATACTTCTAGAAGAAAATTTTTGCTAGATGTCATGGGATCTTTTACATCTACCCAAGCTACCATCACCTGAAAGCAGATTGGACCAGGGTTTAACATCTCATCTGGAGTACAACACACTGAGGAGTGCATAATCCCCATTATATTGCACTTCAGTGTTAGTAGTCCATTTACCTGGTGTGGGAATAGAAACCATAGCCTTCTGCACCAAAGGCAAGTGTGCTACCTGTTATGCCACTGACACTGCTGTCTAAACCTTATCCATTTTTCTTTTAGTTTTACTTCCCCATCTTTCTTTACCCCTTATACATTTTTCAGACATTTTATGTCCCTTTTTCATGGAATTGACTCCCTCTTTCTGCTTGGATGTTTACTTTTCTGAGTACCTTATTTCTACTCTCTTCATCTGATGTATTCCCACTTCCTTTACAAACACTGTATATTTTCCTTCATCTTCTAAATACTATACCTTTTTCATCTTCAACTCTATCTTATTTGAAAACTATAGAATTGTCATTACTACTTTTTTTTCTATTATGCAAAATACATAAATAGGAGATTGCCTAACTTGAAATTTTATACCTAAAAGATAAAATATTATACAATAACAACAGTATACAGGACTTTAGTATGACTTGCAGTAGAAGTAGTCATAGACTTCATTTGGGAGCTACAGGCAGCATGTAACTTAGGAAGTGAGAATGCACTACTTTAATAAATGGATTGGGTGAATCTCAGGAAACTGTTCTAAAAATAGTCATCTATATGGTCCAAAGAAGTCCCAATGAAGCACACTCCAAACTGGTAATAACAACATAGAATCATAACAGCTAATCTAATCAGTATTACAGTCAAGACTTACAAAGACCCTACCTGTATGAAGTAAAGGTGAAAAACTATAATGCAACATACACTTCATCTGAAGAGAAGAAAATAAACAGAACAGTGGAAACTGGTAAAAAAAATACTCTAGCAATCATCAACAGAGAGAAGTGAGGACAAATGGACTTGCTGCTCCCTGCAGGATATATGTTAAAATTTTTGTTAGTAGTTTGATACTATCTTAGCTTTTTATTCGTATGATGACATCACATGATTTTAAAACTATTGATAAATGAATTTGAGTTCTGATGAAGTTCCTTTGGAATTAAGGAATGAAAGTGATTGACCATTTATTACATTCATTTAATACTATCAGTATGCCTAGAGCACTACAGGATTTGGTGGTTAAGTGTTAGCAATGCAGACAGATAGAATCCCGATTCCTGTGGAGTGGGCAAGAGGAATCTTAGGTGAGACAAAGGGATGGAGAATTCCAAGTGTAGCAGTTATGAGGAGCATTATGGCATCAGGAAGGAAACCTTTTGTCATCTTTATCTTAGAAAAGTCGGAGAAGGAGTTTTCTGACATAAGCACCCTCTTGTTCACATAATTCAGTGTCTAGATTCAAGATGCTTTTTTCTTTAAGTCAGAACATTCTTAATACATAGCTCAACCTGGCTGTTCCCAAATGTTTAACAGAGGACCTAGAAGACACTTTGTACTGTGTGCTCCTATCAGCGGACCTTAGACAACTCTTTCTATTGTGTGCTCCTAATAGAGGGCCTAGAAGAGACTTTCTACTGTGTGCTTCTAACAGAGGACCTAGGAGTCACTTTGCACTGTGTGTGCTCATATGCCACTGTCTCCAAGCTGGAAAGACTGTCTGATTATTATCCGGTGTAACTCAATGTCCTGTAAGCAGCATTTTGTTCTTTTGAACTGCACTCTTCTACTTAATTAATCAACAATGATTTAGTTTGCACAACAAAATAGATTCTTGAAGTAAAGTTAACAGTGAATGTGAACCGGACTTTGCTTTTCTTTATCCTCTCCTAAAATCCTTTTTGTTGTTCTGTAAATTAAACACAAAGTAAAGTTTAAGAAATGTCTCCAAAGACAGATTTTTTATTGATAATGCCATTCTACATTTCTTAAACATGTGTGTGTGTGTGTGTATATATGATTATGTCTGTTAATTTTCACATTTATAAACACTGAAACACACATCAAAAAATGAATGCTGAAATTAAACTTTGAAAATAAAAAATCTTAACCCTATATTGATCAGGAAAGGAAAGCAAATGCTTTCCTGTTCTACTAAGTAAAATGCATACATACATAACACACAAAACACACCCCTAAACCTAATGGTACTTTCAAACATATTTTCTGTGAAGAGTGATACTGTTTAGTAAAAGGGTCTTAATAAAGTCCAAAACATACTCAACTTTCTTTAGAGCAGCTTAAAACTTATCATTTACTAAAATAATTAAATAAAAGAACCAAGCGAACTAGTGCTTAGCATGTGTGCACATTCATAAAGTTCTAAAGGATAATATATCTGCATTAAGAAAGATGCAAGAAATTAAAACCACTACTAAAAAACACATACAATAAATCAATTAACATACCAAATACTCCTTCATTAATTTATTAAGTGTTGTTATCAAAAAGCAGCTGTCTCAAAGGTTAACATAGTTTGTATTATAGAGGGCAAATGAAATGTTTGATACATGCACAAGTCCAATGACAACAAAGACATATGAGGAATTCCTTCCAAGGTAGTTAAGTGGCTAGCCATAGTAAACAGCAGCATGCATTATATCCTGAAAAGCTAAGTTTTTTTAATTACATATAGAGTGAGGAATGCAGAATTGTATTATACTGAGATATATTATTACAAAAGAAGCATTGTTTATTTTTAGATATGAATCCGGTACACCTTAAAGAACATAACAATGAACTAATGATGAAATATTTGGTGAGTTATTTGACTTATTGTGTATGTTTTCTTATTGGCTCATCTCTTCTTTCTTTTCATATAAATTAAAGTGGAAATGTTAGCCTTTAGAACCTTGTAAAGGTATACACTGGCAAGGCAGTAGTTCTCTTGGTTATTTTATTTAATTATTTTAATAAAATTTATGTTTTCAGTGCCGGTCTAGCAGGGGCACTTTTCTAGTATTTATTTGATGTAGTTAGACCAGGATGGGGACACCAGGTAGTGTGGTGGGGGCGCCGTGGAGCCCTTTTGCCTAGGGCACCAGTTGACCTAAGGCCGCTGCTGACATCAGTACCTTGACTGCATAATGAGTGTTCTCCAGCAGGGTATTAATGTACAAGTGATGCCCACTAGAAAACTAGTCCGCCACTTCACGGCAGCATATCAAGCCACCATGGAGCTCGGAAAACGGAATGGACGCCATTATTTTAGGTTGCTAAACAGCACCTTTGCTGTTTAGCAAGTGTAAAATATATAAAAAAAGAAGAAGACAAAAGTGTGTGTGTGTGTGTTTGAGTGTATGTGTGTATGCCAGTGAAAGTGAGAGCAAGTGACATTCTTTTACACTCACTAAGCAGCATTTTTGCTGGGGAGTGCCTTCTGTGTGGAGTCTGCATGTCCTCCCCGCGGGTCGAGTGGCATTCCGAAAGACATGTGTGAATGGGCATGCCTTCATTGAAGATTGGGTGTCGAGCTGGCAACTCGGCACCATGAAAATCTACTGCCAATCATTAGTGGACCGGAGTTCCACTGTGGCGACTCCTAACCGGAAAAAGCCGAAAGACAACAACAACAGCGAGTGTAAAATAAAAAAAGAAAAAAAATTAAAATAAAGTGTGTGAAAGTGTATGCTTGTATGACAGTAAGAGAGAGAGAGAGCGATTGACTGAGTGAAACAGAAAAGTGTGTTTTTGTTTCTGTCTGCATGTGTGCATGAATGCATGCATGAAACCAGAGAAACTCGTGTGTGTGTGTGTGTGTGTGTGTGTGTGTATTTGTGTGAGAGAGAGATCGAGAAAGTGAGAGAGAAAGCGTGAGTGATGTGCGAGTGAATGCATGCATGTAAGCAGAGGAGACTGTGTGCGAGAAAGTGAGGCTGAATGTGTGTATTAAAGCAGTTGGAGACTGTGAGAGATTCATTAAGAGGGAGAGACCGATCTTGTATGAGTGACTGCGTAGATGAAAGCAGAGGAGACTGTGTGTGTATATGTATGTGTGTGAAAGCAGAAGAGACTGTGTATGTGTGAATGGGAGAGAGAATGGGCTGTATGAAAAACTGTTGTGTTTCACTTGCTTATTTTTTTAAGCACTATATTATTTTTTTATACATGTTTGATGTAAAATGCTTCCTCCATCATCATTAACAGGCATACTTTAGTTTTAGAACTCTAGAACTCTTTCCAGGCTGTGTGCTGTCCTGTGTGGTACAGACACCATACATGGCCTGCATCAGGTTTTTGTACAGGTGGTATTAATCCACTAAGATTCCTTTCTTCTCATGAAATATAACTCCAGGAATCATATTTTTATGATTCTATCTTCCAAATGAAATACAGCTCCAAGAATCATTATATGGCTACACTGTGAGACTGTAATTGTAGAAGTAATATGTAAAAGTAAAACCCTTTTTATTTTTCTCTTTTCCCTATGGCTGTGCGAACATGGAGTCAGTACATGAGCTAGTATTTACAGGTATTATGGTGGGTGGGGTACAAAACTACACATATAGGGACACTAGAGTAGCAAATCCACAAGCTGGTGCAAGGAAACAACCCCGCCCCCTCAAAAAACTTAATTTTAAATTGCAGTCGCATGCAATTTTGGTAGGTGGAATGGTTAATGAGTTTGAATTGCAAAGTTTGCTGTTGGCAGGTTATTCATTGTTTTTCCTAATGGATCCCTGTCGATCACCTCCTGGTGAGAGATCATGTTCTTCTGTCACCTTCTGTGATGCTGAGCTGCTTATGTGATTGGATTTTCTGTGACAACTGAAACATGGTCTTTACCCATTAGCACGTTTGCTTACGTGACTGCATTTGCCAGAAATGAAATTTTTCTCTCTAAAAGTACACTTTGTTGTATTCTCTTCCATTTTATCTTCTAAAAGAGCATACACCTTTTGGGCTGGGATTCTGAATACACTGCAGTCAGATGGTGAAAGCCTACACCGTTTTTCAATTGCATTCTATAAACGCAACATAATCTTTTCAGAATCATAATTGTTCTTCTAATATATACAAGTTTAGCATAGCGACATGTGCCAAAAGTAAACTGCTTGGCGTTTGGGCCTGTAATATTTAATCACACTCAGTAACAGCTTAGAATGAATTCAACAGCTAAGTTCTGCAGCTATGGAACGCCTGCTTTCCTTGATTCATTATTTTTGTATGAATGCTTATGCATACGCTATGTGATACACAGACGTCAACTGATGGTATACACACTGAGTCTGCATACGTTACTACACAATTAGCATTGCATCTTTACTCAGCATGCTGTCATTGTTACTCAGGAAAAACACAATGAAATCACCATGGCAGTCATTTATTACATCTGGGTGTGTAGTCCCAGTATGTATACTGAAGCAGATATAACAAAATGAAATATGACAGCCGAGTGTCATTGTCTTATGCAATGACTTTTGAATCTTAGTGTTTAGAATTAAATATGTCTTCTGAGCATTCAGCATGTATTTTTAGCTACAAATGCAGACACATTGTGAAAATCAGAAATGCTTACTCCATTTCAGGTCTAAAGGTAGGAGTATAGATTGTCAATTATTTGAACAGTAATATGAAGTGATATGAGATCAGGGCTGAACTAAATTCTGTCTTAAATGAAATGGTTATGGTGAGGAAGGGTTCAGAGTTTTCAATATTTAAAAGCTTTAAAAAGAGTTGCACTTAACCTGCCACATTTTAAGAAAGTATTGCTATGTAAAATAACTGAACATGACTGAATTAAGGCTCCCCTGGAATTTTATTACTACTTCATTGAGTTTTCATTGAATTTTTGTGGTAGCTACTGCACAATTCTGTAAATGTGTAGATGGCTGTATCTTTGACAGCAACTGACAAGCTCTTAGTGGAAATAAGGCAGTGAAATTTCAGTGTAAATGAATAGCCTATCATGGGATATTAAAATTCTTCCTCATAAGAAATCTCTGCTCTCTCAAAATGTAGTCATAACACTAACCACAATGTTCCTTTTTTCCCCCTTTTTTTCTCAGCGATGCTGTGTTCCAGTGCGTTGCTCTGATAGCAGCAGTAACTATTACACCCATTTGCCTCATTCTCTGATATATTGTAGCTTTCTTAGTTACTGTGGCTTCTCAGTAAATTCATTTGGAGTCCTCCAGGGTTTTAAATCTCTCATTTGGCCAACAACAAGGTCTGAAAAGATTGCAGTTCATTTCGACCTGCGGCGGATAGAAGGCTCATTTACTGGCTGCAGGCAACTCAATCAGGCTGGCCGCTGATGAGTGAGTGACTTGTTCAGACCACTAGTCAATATTTGTCTGCTGTGATAGAATGTCAGCATCTGTTCGCTGTTCTTTTCTCCTAGTGTTGTGGCTTTTTTCATTTTGTCTAATCAATGTTATTAAAAAAAATCTTTGAGCTCCTTAACTGTTTTACTACTGGAATATTTTGTGATATAAGAAATGAGTTTTCTGCCCCAAAACACAAAATCTCTTCCACAGAGAAAATATACAGTGTGTGACATACCAGTTTTGAAAATAATGTACTATAGTATGAAAATGAAATAAATGCCTTAAGCATAACTACTGTAGCTTAAGTATCTAATCGATGTATTTCTTACAGTTTCATAGGAAAATGTTAGAACGTGATTATTCAAAAGTAGACCTAATAACATCTGCATAATTCACACATTGCAGAAACACAGACTGCAGGGAAAGATATGTAACTTCACAGTAATGGCAGGCATGGGTAATACGATAATTGATTCAGACAATTATTCTCTTTGACTTTAACATTTAAAATAAGCAGGAAGAATGATCCACTATAAAACAAACTGCTTCTGTGTTCTCATTACTATAAAGTAAAATTTTTATTGGGAAACTCACAGCTGATTTTAAATGGGAAGAATACACTTTTTTCAAGACTATGCATGTGGAGTTACATAATAAAATTTGCAAAGGCGGAGTTCTTACTGATGATTTTAGCATAACAAAAACTCACTTCTGAGAATGTGCATGGAGTATATCCAAAATGTAGTCTTCTCTGGTAAATCACCCATGTCTAAAATATTATCTTTGGTCTACATGATACTTTTCTTTGGACATTTATTCTTATATCTGTTAATTTGTCTTCTGTTGCTTACCAGTGTTTAAATCAGCTTAAGTTTGTTTGACAAATTCATATAGCCTTCATCCAAGAAAAATTACATTTTTATGTAATAGAAAGCACATCTGGAAAGAGTGGCAGAGTGGTATTTCCCCAAATCCTTTCTGAATGGAGGGTGACATCATCAAAACATCAAACATTCAAATACACACATCAGACCTTGTGGGAAATTACCATAAACATTTACTGATTTAAAGAAGAAGTTTGACTTATCCCATTACACAGAGAGACAGAATTTGTAACTCTAGGGTTGATTTCCTCAGGTTAAGGAAACATACAGCATTACATAGCTTTTTCAAAGTGAGCTCCATCTAATTCCTATGAAAGTTGATGTGTTGCTAGCCTAATGCAGTTACTAAAGAATACCCATGATCCACTTCTAAATCCACCAATTAAGCATGCGAAGATTATGGAGTCACTCTGAATAAAAATAAATGAAATAGTGTTAAGCAAAAGTTCAACAATTTCTACACTAAGTAGGGAACCAAGCCAGCTTCATGGGCAGAAAGTCCTTAACTGTTGCTAAAATCTGCATTTCTCTGCAAAATATGCAGCCATCTATCTAAGAAGCTTAGCATGGCCTAATATTGCCACATACATACAAGTGAAATGAAAGCTCTAATAATACGAAAAAAAAACCTTTCAACTAAAATATCCAAAGTAAATCAATAAACTCCTACTTTGTTTTTACGTGTTTTTTTACAAAGCCACATTTGGGCTAAATGTGGTGAAATTCTAGCCTTGTTCAGTGAGGGATTAAGCCCTAACTAACATTTATACAACCTAACTTTCTGTAGCAGCTCACCCATCCTGGAGTGAATGACTGCTGGTTTGTTTTATAGCTTGCATTTACAAAAAAAGGAAAGGCAAACACACACACATAGACACACAAACACAGACATGCACACAAACAAACAGATATACTCACAAAACAACTTGAGAAAATGATAATTAATTCATTCAAAATTAGTCTCATCCCAGTTTATAATCAGAGAACTACAGCTTAGAACATGAACTAGAATTTGTCAGTTTAATATCCTATTCCCTTTACAGAAATATCTCATTCTGTGGCCCGGTTTTTCACCATAGCTGCTGATAATGGCTTATTATATCATTTGTCAGTTTAATATCCTATACTCTTTACATAAATGTCTCCTTGTCCTGTGTCCTGATTTTTGGACATAGCTCTGATAATGGCTTACTATATCTTATTCTTAACACTTTAGAAGATTGAATTGTGAAGAACTTGTTTGGTGAGTTTTAAGTGGCTGTAAGCATATGCTGTGCTTTCCTCCCAGCCTTAACAATAACAGTTAAAAACTGATTATCTTGAAAATGGTTCTGTAAATGTTTCTATTTCTACTGATCTTTTTTAGAAGTGGGCTATCAGTCATCACTTTCCATACAATGTACATTATCTGACCACTGCCTCTAAATGTTTCATTTGATTTATATGAATTCGTCCAGTGCAACATGCCACATAAATTTTAAATTATAGATTGTAAATATCATCCTCATCAAATCCATTATTTACTTACTTACTGTTTATCAGTAGACAAGTTCTGAGACCCACTATAGCCACAACAAAGGCCAAAAGCAGAAAGATTAAAAATACTTTTTAAGAAACTGGTGCAAAAAAAGTAAACACTGCAATAAATAATAAATGATGAAGGGGCAGAAAAAAAATCAAAGGGTGGCAAATGATATACAAGCTTCATGCAGACTCTTTAACAGTATCTAACAATGTACTTTGCAGCTTAAGCTATCCCCCATTGTGTGATTCAAATCATTAGTTTGTTTTTATGAATAAGTTTAGTGCACAGCTTATTACATCATCTCCTTCCTACTGCAGGGACAAAATATAAGGATATAAACCTTCATTCATGCTATTTGCCTAACAGCAGGAGTACCTCCTCTTAATGCATTCTTTGCATCTACAACTATACAACTTGTACTGCTTCTGTATCAAACGGTAAACTGGCCCTTCCATGGCAATAAATTGTGTTCCCATCAATAAAGAAATGAATGAACACAAGTTCTATGGGTAGGCATAATATTCTGACACACACAAAGCAAAGAACTATTTAAGATGATGTGGTTTTACATATCTTCCAGCTAAACTTGGCCTACAAAGCCCCGATTCCTGCTTTACTTGACAAACTCAACACCTACGCTTGTAGTCCTCATTCATTCTTGGGGGAAACAAAAACATTACTGCAGTGTTTCTTTGACAGTCTCAGGTTCTACATTCCTTTCCTCAGTGTAGCTCATTTTTACACAGAAATATCATTGTTAATGATCTAATCATTTATTGAGAGATTACAGAAAGGACTACTCCCTTTGGTCTCTGTGCATGAACATTTTTCCCCTACCTCTTTTGATTACACAGAGTATTCACTTAAAAGACAACCATATATATTTAATGGTAGATTATATAATTGTTTAGATTTTGGTATCTCCTCATATATGCCTTGCAGTCCAGTGAGTATGGCATACTTTATCCATATGTATTAATGTACCCCACAGAATTTGTGAATATATCCACAGTTCTTAAAATAGATGTCTCATTGCATTCATATACCTTTCTCTTAAATGGATCTCCTACTTTCAGTTTATGAAAATAATCCCCCATTTGATTTTTGTGATATTCTAAGCCATGATATCTCTCATTAAAATGCAATTTATGTTTGTGCTTCACCCTCATGATCAAACCATGCAGACCATGGGTAAATCCTGATATACCCATTCACAGTCATTGATTATTGCTTAAATGTTTGAATTCTCAATATTATGCTCATAAAGTCTACCCTAGATGGAAATTGATATTTTAAAATTATTAACATTAAAACTGTGTTTTCAGCAAAATGTAATCACTTATGCTCATATTTAGGAATTTTGTTGCCAGTATATATAAAATGTCATATAACTAAAAGGTGAGTGTTTCTCAATTCTCAATGAGCTGATATGCTTACCATGCCTTACACTTAAAGCTCATCACCTCCCCGTAGTGTTTAATATAGTTCTCATTCCCTTAACATAATCCATCATAATGTCATATTAAAAAATCAGTACTAATTTCTAGTTCAGAAAAAGCTACTTTCCATCACTGAATGACATAAATAAAAACTGAACTTTATACCAATTTATAAATAGGACATAACATCTTAAAATTAGGGTATAGGCATCAATCTACAAAAACAGGTCAAGAAAGATAGAGCTACATATAGAAATTGTGCCAGTCATACCTGCTTCCACAAGGCTACACTTATTCATTTTGGCCCTCAGATTTATATCCTGTCTGTCTATCAAGTTCCTTGTTTTAATTTGTATGTATACTTCAGAGATCATCCACGTGCAACTAACAAAGGGCAAAACTGCAATTCAAATTGTAGCCTGCTACAGATAACCCACCATATCCCAGGACCCCCATTCTGCATTTCTGGAAACAAAGATCCCATCAATAAAGAAATGAATGAACACAAGTTCTATTCTCTGTACAATTCAAATTGTAGCCTGCTACAGATAACCCACCATATCCCAGGACCCCCATTCTGCATTTCTGGAAACAAAGATCCTACCAAACACCCTAATATTGGGGGATTTCAATTACCCAAACATTAACTGGGAGAACTACTCAAGTACTAACTCCCTTGCCTAACATTTCCTAAAATTTATAAACTCAAACGCCCTGGATCAACTGGTCAACACTCCCACCAGAGGTGGCAACATATTGGACCTGGTCATCACCAACATGGGAGATTGGTGTTCCACACCAGAGGTCAACCCCTCGCTGGTTAGATCTGACCATAAACAAATCACTCTGGATATCCACATTCCGCCCCCACCACAGGACAAGGAAACCACTATGAAAAACTTTTGAAAACCAAACTTGACATTACTTAAGACCAAGGTGTAAAGTTTCAAAGCCGCCATGCTAAAGGATAATGATGTCCAAGATGCAAAATCCTTTACTAATGCATTCTATGGGCACCTACAAGAATGCATGGATCATGCTATCCCAAGAAAAACCAAGACTCACTCCTCCAAGAAAAGGAAACCAGTCTGGTGGACCCCTGCCATAAACAAGCTATACAACAGAAGAAGGAAACTAGTACAGAATAGAGTAAAATCTCAAGAAGGGAAGACATCCCTGATCAGTATCAGCAAGAAACTACAATCCCTCATAAACTCATCCAAGGTGAGCTTTGAAAGAAAAATTGTCAAGGACTCTAAAGATAACCACAAGGCATTCTTTAGCTATGTCAAGAATCTAAGTGGCAATGCTCAGATCTGCTCAGAGTTAGTGCAGAATGGCACAAAATACACTGAACTCACCGATATCGTTAACATCCTGGCAGACAGATTCAGTGCAAATTCTCCCCCCTCTCACCTCCAAAAGGGACCATAACCATACCAGTAGAACGAAGAGCCCCTGAAATCACAGACACTCAGGTTAAAACAGCCCTCTTCAAAGCCAAAAACACAGCATCAATGGGACTGGACAGTGTCCCAGGCTGAGTCCTACATGAGCTCAAAGACAAACTAACCCCTCACCTAAACACAGTGTTCAAACTCAGCCTCTCCACAGGCTACATACCCATAGAGTGGTGCACAGCAACTGTTATTCCACTCCACAAAGGTGGAGCTGCAACAAATCCCAGGAACTATCACCCTATAATCGCCAAATATCACCCAACCAAACTCCAAAGGAAGCCCGCAACACAACTGGATGCAAAAGGTGGATTTATTAGATCAGTTCAAAGTAACACACTACCAAGAAATAATGCAAATATCCTAGTACATTTTCGACAAAGGTCTTTCATCAGAATCATAACCCTATAAGCCTGACTAGCTTGGTCTGAAAGGCTATGGAGCACATCATCATGGAACTCATTAACAGAGACATAGGGAACCTCCAAACACTGGACCCTACTACATTCGACTTTGTTAAGGGCAGATCATGCCTCCTAAACCTTGAGGACTTCTTTGAGACAGTTACTAAGGCTATAGACGAGGGAAAGGTGGTACACACAGCCTACCTAGACCTCGCAAAGGCCTCTGACACCATTCCCCATTCTAGTATTATAGACAAGCTCACCAGCCTGAATATAATCTCCTACATCACAAGATGGGTTGCCAACTGGCTCACGGACAGAACCCACATGGTGAGAGTTGCAGGAGCTAGGTCCGACTCTAAACCAGTTACAAGTGGCATTCCGCAGGGCTCAGTCCTAGGACCCCTCATTTTCGGCATATACTTCTCAGAGGTACAGGCAAGCACAGGAGAACTATGACTGACCAAGTTCGCAGATGACTGCAAACTAGGTGCTATAATTGACTCTCTGGCTGACGGACATCCTCCAAAAGGGTCTCATTGAGACGGATACCTGGTGTCAAAATCATGGCCTCAAGCTAAATGCCAAAAAGTGCATAGTCATCCCCTTTAGAAAAAACAAAGTACCCACAAACTACCACATAGGTGGTAGTCCCCTAAATACGGAAGATGTAATAAGGATCTGGTGACCCAAGGAGATAGTAATCTCTCCTTTGATAATCACATTGCCAAAGTGGTTAGAAAATCCATCTATGTGGCCCACATAATCACAAAAGGGTTCACTTCTAGATCAAAAGAGGTCATTGCCTCTACTCATCACTCATCAGACCCATCATAGAGTACAATGCCCCATTTGGGATGCACGTTACAAGACATGTGCAACAGCTGGAAAGACCACAGAAGAACCTCACCAAGAGGATCACTGGCTTCAAACAAATGCCCTATGCAGCTCGACTGAAGAAACTCCAGCTGTACTTGCTTGTATACCGCCTACTCAGAGTTGATCTCTGCCTGACATACAAGGCCATGTCCAATCCAGAACTGATGGACATGCTCCACCTAAAGAAAACAATATCCCCTCGAGCCACACGCTCTAGGGATCTAAAGCTCACCACAACAATAAATAGGACTTGCTGGAGTGATAGATTCCTGTCCCAGAGACTTCCCATGCTTTGGAACAAGATTCCAATCTACATTAGGCAGAGCTCCTCACTAACACTCTTCAAGAGAAACCTTGACGAGTGGATGGGAAACAGGAAGTTTACCCCAGGGATCACTTCAGTGGATCTGCTGGACAGAGGCACAGGGAACTAATCTAAGGGGTCGGCGAAAGCCAACACATTCTGGCTAGGCTTATAAATGCCTTTGGGCAGATAGCCTAGTACCTACCTATGAACCAATGTTATTTATAATTGCCATACATTCCATATGAACATATCCTTCATATTTTATATACTGCCTTATTCAAAGCAGTTACAGAAAATAAATAAATCTGTATTTATTTTTCTTTGTCATCATTTGCCAATTTGTTTTCCATATTCCCTTCTCATTTTCTTTGCATTCCACCTCTTCATATTGTGTTTTCTTTTCTTCATCTTGACTTAATTGCTATGCACACCTTTTAATGTAGGTATCCTTATCTATTATATAAAGGCATGTGTCCTTATTCTACACACAATAAATATCTGCTTATACTTAAGAAATGTATTTCCTTATGCCCACATTTGAAGCTTGTCTCAGAGTTTTCCATTATAGAATATGAACTAATATCCTGAGGTCAATCACATTGATGGCAACATATTGATAAACCAGCATTTCAAACAGTGGCACTATTCCTAACCTTCTAGTGAGTGTTGTTATGCAGTTCTACATTTATAATACAATCTTACATCTCAAACCCCAGGGCCATCCTTAGCAACCATGCGGCCCAGTTTGAACCATTTTGGTGATGCTCCCCCACTAACAATATTACTTCCCCCCATCCTAACCTCCTCCCTCCCTCTGGTTCCTTGATTTTAGATTATTTAAAATTAGGTTTCAGGAGTGTATGCTATTTCTGCATATCAAAAATAAAATATTATCTTTATTTATTGTCTTAAATTTAAAAAAAAAATCACCAATGCTATGCTACTCTGAACAAAGCTAAACTGAAACATCAAATATGGTAAAATCTTCCGACTCATCCCAATTACCACCTCTCATCTCTATGCCCAATATACTGGCATGACAGGGGCAAAGTTTTTAAACTCAGTTATATAATCTCATATTATAGCACCCCTTTCTTCTTTCATAGATTTACAATCACTTCCTGTACCTTACCTGAGCTGTTGAAGTCCATTGCCCAGTTAATTCCTATGCTTAGTCACAGTTATAAAACTGTTGATCTTCCTGAGAATGATTAATAATAATAATAATAATAATAATAATAATAATAATAATAATAATAATAATAATTATGTTACTCTCAGGTCTCTCCTTATGAAGGACATTGCTTACATGTGAAACACTGAACTATTTATGAAAGTTTGTTTTTATTTATTATATTATTTGCTTAACACGGTAAGTGATCTAATGCTTGTAGATCACTTCATGCCATTGCAGGGGCAACAGTATGTATTACAAAATGTTATGGTAACAGTACGTATTACATGCACAGAAATGTTATGGCAACAGTACGTATTACATGCAGTGAAATGTTATGGTAACAGTATGTATTACATAGAGAGAAATGGTAAAGTAACAGTATACATTACATGCACAGAAATGTTATGGCAACAGTACGTATTACATGCAGTGAAATGTTATGGTAACAGTATGTATTACATGCAGAGAAATGGTAAAGTAACAGTATACATTACATGCACAGAAATGTTACGGGAACAGTACGTATTACATGCAGTGAAATGTTATGGTAACAGTACGTATTACATGCAGTGAAATGTTATGGTAACAGTACGTATTACATGCACAGAAATGTTATGGCAACAGTACGTATTACATGCAGTGAAATGTTATGGTAACAGTATGTATTACATGCAGAGAAATGGTAAAGTAACAGTATACATTACATGCACAGAAATGTTACGGGAACAGTACGTATTACATGCAGTGAAATGTTATGGTAACAGTATGTATTACATGCAGAGAAATGGTAAAGTAACAGTACACATTACATGCAGTGAAATGTTACGGTAACAGTACGTATTACATGCAGTGAAATGTTATGGTAACAATATGTATTACATGCAGAGAAATGTTACGGTAGCCACTAAGCAGCAAAATTTGACAGGTGGAAAGAAATCAAAATGCTATGGATATAGAGAAAACATGCCAAACTCACACTTTGTTCAGCTGTCTGCAACATACTCCTCCCCCATCCACTTTCTACATCTCAGCTTTGATTTTTCTGCTGTCACTATTGTATCCTTGCAGTATTTTTATGAGTCAAACTGTTTCTGTCACTGCTTTCTTGTTTCAGCCAAGTTGAATAATTTTTCTATTCATCTCCCATCACTCAACATACACACCTTGCGTTTCACTTCTCTTGGATGATTTTGCTCCCATCTACATCTGGAACAAGTCTTTCTTTGTCATACTGTTAAAATGGTAACATTCTGTCATACCCCTTAGTATTAGAGGTTGCCTCATATCATAGTATCTGTTAATGTTTTGTTTGCTCTTACCAGTGTTTTTTTTATTTCCATACTTCCTGAGGCTGATTATTCACAGTTACTTTTTTATAATCATATTCACCAAGAGTCAGTCATATATCTATTGTATGTCAGCAATAGGAGTAAAATAAAGTATTTTTTTAATATTTTAATTTGCTTTCCATTCAAAATTTCCTTTATCTTCAGTATGCTATAATAAGTAAATTAAGCTTAACTTAAAAAGAAAAAAAAAAACAGAAAGAAACAAAATCTTCCAAATTTGGATTGTCCTAGTGCCCTTCAATAAACACACATCACACCGAATGATATTTGACGACCTTTATTAAACTTTCATAACATAGCTTTGATAGACAGTATTTTTAATTACAACTGAGCATAGTATAGCTGATTTTGCTGCTTTTAACCACAGTATAAACATCCATGTAATGTTAAGCACAATAGCGTGTCTTCTCATCCTGACCGAGTAAGCAGCGTCCATACCTTTACTCACTTACTTTACTTATGAAGCAACGTCCAACACGCACTTCATATACCATTTACTGAATTACACCTCAAACCAAATAAGCGACGTCCTTACCGCCACTTGCTTATATTTACCACTTAAACATCCAACACCAGAGAGGGAACAGAAGAGGGCAAGACTGTCCCTCTTCTCCGCCTTTCCCAGGTTGATAAAATAAGCACAATCATCCCCAATCCAAAACAAAAAGGGGAGGGGAGGGAGGGTAGCAAGTTCATGCCAGAATGTGATCCCTTCCCCAACTACACTAGCCAAAACCCCATAAGCCCCATCTCCTCTACCTCACTTCCTCCCAGTCATCCCTCTTCCCATTTAACCCTTTCATCCCCCACCCTCTTGACTCACACTATTATCATGTAACCTCCTCTTGATGATGTCCCTGAACAAAATGGTTTGTTACCAAACCTCACTTTTACAGCTATCTTATTGCATGTTTTATAGTTTCCAAAATACTCACAATTTAATGAAAAAATATTTTCCTACAGCAAAATGTTTTTCTGACCATAGGAGGATAGTTAAGGTCACTCTCTGACAGCTGTTGAAAGCAAAGGTGAAGCCAGACATATGGATACATAGTGGTAGTGATTTATACATAAACATCTACTTTAATACAGTGACTTCCCACTAATTCAACTTGCAAAACGGAGAGACAAAAACACAAAAATGTATATTAATGAAAGTACATATTGTCAGTTTTCACCATGTAACTAAACACTTGGTCAACATGGTGAACTTTGCCCTTTTCCCCACTGTAGTACAATCGGAGTTGATATATTTAGTTGGTGTGTGTGGGGGGCAAAGCTTCCACTTAGGAGGGTTTTATTTCAATTTGTTTTATTATTTTCTGTTGGCCAAGTGTTTACTTACGCAGTGAAAAGCTCCGACAATGTGCACGTTCATTAATGTAAACATTTGTGGTTTTCATCTTGCCATTTTGCAAGTTGACATAATGGTAATTTGCTGTATTAAAGTAGATGCATATATATATATATATATATATATATATATATATATATATATATATACATATACATATATATATATATATATATATATATATATATATATACACACACACACACACACACACACACACACACACATACAGATATACATTTCTAACATCTAAATAATATCAATATATAGGCTTGGGGGGTCTTTTTTAAAAGGAAATGGAAAAAAATGAATGAAATAAGAGTTGCAGAGATCACAAGGCAAATATGTGACTACACGTTTCATCCTGAGCCTCACCATCTAATGGTGAAGTATGGACTTAACCGAACTGCTTCAGGATACTTGTACTTCCTTGCGTTTGCACTAGTGCCATTAGGGTGCTTCACAGCATGGGAGTAGTGTGTAATTCATGTGTATCCTTACTCAAAGCATCATAAACTGGCTACCCTATGAGCTTGGTACTGGGGCAGCATTTTCTCAAAGGTGACAGTGCTTCTCACAGTTGGCTGCATCACATACTTTACTTTTTCATTAGCTAGAATGAACAATCCTACTTTTGCCGAGGAATTTTGCCTGCATGACTGATAGTATTATTATTTAACAGTTAGATAATTCTCTTTGCAAAGTTAGACACCCTAAGAAATTCATATTGTAATTACATACATAATAAGAGTAAACCTAGAGAAAAAAGATGGTAAATAGCCTTTTCTTTTTTTTTTTCAAATATTTATTAGCAGAAGCAAGCATAAATCACATACTGAATAAATATTCAAATATATGTGGACAGTACAAACTTGTTACATTTACGTAAAACTATATTTTTGAGAACTACGTTTTCTAAAAATATAAGAAAACTTCAGTATTTACACTGTGTACATATCGCCCATTAATATGTAATCATTTAACTATTTCTCCTTTGAATATAATTACTTGATTGTTATAGGAAACATTTTACTAGTTATGATCTACAATTGTCATTAATTTAATGAAGCACTGCAATCACATGCATCCAAGAATGATAAAACTTTTCGCCAACACTTTACACTTATTTCTTGAAATTAATTCCTTAAATTTTAACTCAGAATTTTTCTTTTCCTAGATATATCTAGCATAGACCAAATAAGATGATATTGACAATGGAATATTATAGAATATAATACTTTTAGTTAGATCAGATCTATCAGTCTGTAATGATGATAGAATACTTGCGTTTGTTCCGAGTAGCCTGTTATCATCTTACATTCCACAAGCATAAACCTGTTATCTGCTTTTATATTATCTTTGCTTCTCAAAAATGTATATTCATTTCTATTTTTTTTTTTTTATTTTCACTCATTTGTTAAGGTAAACATGTTCTGTTCAGAATTTTCCATATGTATATCCACCTACCCAAGGGAGAAGTTGTGAGTTCTATGGTTAAACAGCTCTTTCTGATTACAACAGTATTCACATGAGGTACGTACTTTGTTTAGATTTTGACATGTTTAAACACCCTATAAAAGATAGTTCTCCCGTCCCCCCTTAAATAACTACTCTACACACAAAAAGACATTTGACGACCTTTATTAAAATGTATTATACAATGAACTATGTACACAAAAAACAACATTAATTAACTTCTTCAACAACGATGATCTCCGGACATCGCCACCAATCACCCTGGATGAACTTTACCTCAAGGCAACATACCAACTCACCTTGATACCTTCTCCACCAGGGCAGCGTACTTACTCACCCACATAAAGAGGCAGCGTACCTACTCACCTCACACCATACCAAAACCATAAACCAATACGCCTTCTTTAAAGGGGAAACAGAAGAGGACAATCCTGTCTCTCTTCTCCACCTCAAATTGTCACCTCCACCAGCCATATATAAAAAAGGAGGGTGGGAGGGCCACCAACTCACGCCAAATGTGCCTACTTCCTCTAATCCCAAACCCTTAGTACCGTCAAAAGTATCACCTACTCCTACCTCACTTCCTTTTATATCTCCCTCTCTCCTTAACCCTTTCACCACCACAAACCCACTATCCTAACCAACTGCAATCCTTACCTTCCTTTCTACCACTATACCCTCCCCACACCCCTTTACTCCCTTACACGAGGGACCAGGACAACTTAGTTTGTCCCGTTGCCCCTTAAATAACTACACTACACACATAAAGACATTTGACGACCTTTATTAAAATGTATTATACGATGAACTATGTACACAAAAACCAACATTAATTAACTTCTTCAACAACAATGATCTCCACTCACCCTGGATGAACATTACCTCAAGGCAGCGTACCAACTCACCTTGATACCTTCTCCACCTGGGCAGCATACTTACTCACCCACATAAAGAGACAGCATACCTACTCACCTCATACCATACCAAAACCATAAACCAATACACCTCCTTTAGAGGGGGAACAGAAAAGGACAATCCTGTCCCTCTTCTCCGCCACCAGCCTGATCCCAGGCTGTTCCCCCTCCTAAACCTTAGCCGCAATCATATCCTCTAAAACGAGTTTCAGATGCAAATTAAAAAGATCCAGACCCACATCATTAAGGTGTACTCCATCCGTCCGATACCAAGACTCCTCTCCACCCCCAAAATCTCTATGGTCAATAGTATGCATCCCCAAAATCCTTAATTGCCTAGCCAACCTTTGATTCACACACCTTCTAACCCTTTCAATTGCCTTATGACTATATGCAGCCTTCCAACACAAACGCGTAACCAACTCTGACCACAATTTCCATACCCGGGTACAATGCCTGTAATCTCATCAACTCTCACAGCATAATGTCCACCAATTGTTTTTTAGGAACAATGCCCACGTCATTACCCCCTAAATGAATGACCAATATACATGGACAATCCACCTTCAGTTTAGCCCTCTCAAATTCATGTAACAACCCATCCCACCTAAGTCCCCTAACACCATGCCAGGACACTGACCACCCTAAATGTGCTAGACCCCAATTTACCCCATCATCCCTAACTAAAGCATGCTTCTCTGCCCAGTGGATGAACAAATGCCCCAAGATGATAATGTGCTTCCCTAAAAGAAAAGAAGAAAAATTAATCATCAGACCACAACTTATCTAATATAAGACAAACATGCATTTGAAGACCACCTCCCCACCCTTTTAATCAATTCAATAGAACTACCCTCTCTAGCTAAATCTGAAGCCCTACCTTTCCTGAACGAATGATCTGCAAACCTCTCTGCTGGAAATCCCATGCAACGTAACACCTTCCTCACCAAAAGTATGAATCTACTACTCGACACCACCTTCCCATCCACTGAACAAAAAATTAACTGATCCACACTCCCCTTTCTCTTCCTCACAAATTCTTTTGCCCACATTACTGGACAAATGCAATGATTCCTGTCCGATTTAAGCACCACCACACATCCCCTACCCAACTGATCTGTCTTACTCCTCCTTAATGCAATAGTAACCTTGCCCTCACCTATAATGACATCCTTCCAATATGAGCCTAACAACTCAGAAATACAAAAAGCACCAAATTTTAACCATGTACATAACGTACCCCACATAAAATAATCCATAGACCCCTTTTGCAACAAACGTAACCCTTTCAACAAACCTTTTAATATAACCCTCGTAATTGGCCATCTAGTATCCTTACGTTCCACCACCATTCTACCCCAACCCCTTAACATACGCCCTAATGTCCAAGACTTAGTGAAATCCTGAAACCTCGTTACCTTAGCGAAAATGCTAATCGCAGCCAAATCCACCTTAACTGTCTGCAAAGCTCTGCCTAACCCCCAAGCACGAGCTACATATCGCAGTAGTAATTCCTCTGACCATACCCCCTTCCTCCTCTGGCACCTGCAAAATAAACTGATTAAAATCAGAAAGAGCCCTACCATACGTCTTCCTTGTAGAATGGGCCCAGGAATGCAGTACCAACCACCTGGCTACATAGACCCAAGATTCCACACCTCCTCTAGCAGGATTTCTGGCACCTCCTCTGCCCATGGAACCAACCCTCGAAACCTGCGAAACTGAAATCGGGACAAGCTATCAGCAATCTCATTCCTTACACCAGGCACATGCACTCCTGTAAAGAAAAATTTATTAGAAGGCTCTGCAAAACCAATTTACGTAATACCAACAATAACAAGCCCAACTTAGCTGTCTTCTTTTTCAATACCCTCACTACAGCCATATTGTCTATGTGAAAAACTACTCGTTTTCCCCTCAATTGCTCCTTCCACACAGCCGAAGCTGCCCATATAGGCATCAATTCCAGAAAGGCCACGACCCACTTCCATACCTCCTCCCAATCCCGAGGCCATTCAGCCACAAACCACCAACCCCTAAAATAAGCCCCCATGCCAGCACCCCCAGCTGCGTCCATAAACAAATGAAGTTCCTCCTGCTCCACCCAGTCTGACTGCCAAAAAGATATCCCATTAAATTGTTGCAAAAATCTCTTCCACAACACCAAGTCCTCCCACACTAACTGGGTTACACTAACCCAATGGTGTTTGCTCTTACCCCCTTTCAGCAAGTATGCCAGTAACCTACAAAAAGCTCACCCTGGGTGTACCGCTTGACAGGCAAAATTCTAAAGCCCCAACAACTCCATAAATCAATGAATCCGAATCTTATCCTTACCCAACACCAAATATATCACCGACCTAAGCCTCTCTATTTTATTCTCTGGTAAACAAAACAATCCCTGCTCCGAATCAACTGTTAATCCAAGAAATTCTAATGCCCTTGCCAGAGCCTCCATCTTATGCTGAGCCAATGGTACCCTAACTCCTCACACATAACCATAAACTCCCGCAAACCCTCCTGTGCTCCTACCTTTCCTTCGTCCACCAACAGAAAATCATCTTTTTGCTGCCAAATCCAATGCAACACTGTACTGAACTTCTCAAAAGTTGCACATGCCACTGAACAACCCAAGGGCATAGCTTTATCAAAGTAGTACTTATCTCCTATCCGCATCCCCAATAGTGGCCAATCCTCACTCCTAATAGGCAACAATCGAAAAGCCGACTCACTGTCGACCTTAACCAACCATGGCTCCCTAAATTCCCTAATCACTTTTACTGCATCATCTACAGAAGAATAATGCACCCTAACCTCCTCTTCTGCAATGAAATCATTTACTGAATTCCCTTCTGGATAAGGCAAGTGATGTATCACTCAATTTCCCTTCTTGCTTCTTCGGCACCAACCCCAAAGGCGGCACCCTGTAAGTACTAAAAGGCGGACTATCAAAAGGACCCAATAACTGCCCCGCTCTACTCTCTTTCTCCAATAAAGCCTCCAAGATGTCCTCTTTACCTTGAACAGATTGTAAATTCTTGCAACCCTCCCACCCCATCCCACTGTGGACTTAATAGGAAACTCCTTTTGAAAACCCTGTATTATCTCCTCTTTGATGGCCAAGCCAGGAAACCGATGAAGCTTATCCCAGAGAACCTCCACCTTAATAGGGAATGGCGCCCCCTCCCTCTATTGCCTCTAAAGAACCCGAGTCCAAAGCCCAGGGACCCATGAAAATTACCCCTCCCCTGGGCCGTCTGAAAGCCTTGCCTACCAAAACCACCTTTACGACTCATCACACTGGAGTTCCAGGAGAAATCCTGCCGACCACAGCTAGTGGCCAAATGACCCCCTCCACATCTCGAATAAACATGAGCAAATTTGCACCCCACCCATGAACAGGAGCCACTATTAAATGACCAGCTCACACCCACTGTTTCCGGTCCACTCAACCTTCCGGTAGAGCCCACATAACTATCCATCATCGTAGCCAGCCATAGATCTGGGTGACGCACTTCCCAACGAAGTGACTGGTCCACAGCTTTCCGTTTGGGGAAATGCTGATCATACCAGAGCCACGCATTACCCAGCCTTAAACGCTGTGCTCACGAATGGTAAGGAAATAGTCTAGCAGCAGTAGAGCAAAAGACCAGTCCTTCTACAACTGCACTGCCATAAAATAAATAAAGCCAACCACCAAATTATCCCATGTCCTAGGGTGAAGCTTACCTACCCTCTGCCTTCCCAATGCTGCTAAGGCTGCTAACAAGTCCTTACTGTTAGAGGACTCTGCTTCCACTAGCCGTTGGACCCCTTCTGCATCAATCAGCTCAAACAAATCTACATACTCCCCTTTCCAAATGTTTTCCTTACCTGGACCAGAAATATGCGGAGTCAGAATAACTGCTCCTGTCCCCTGCCCCAAAGACTGGGTAGCCAACCAATCCCCAGGCCACAGCCCAAAATCAAAGCCTACCTCCAAGACCAAGCCCAAACTGTCCCCGGAACCCCCACCCCCATCGCATCTCTAACTGGGTACCTGGCACCCTGTGCTAGCTGCCTCTGCGCCTCCTCTATCCCTTGCACACCACCCCAAGATTCCCAACTGCCAAGTCATCATCCCGCCCCCATCCCACCATCCTCAACCCCTAGCCCCCCTGACAATGCTGTTGTAATAAAACCATTACCTGCACCTTCATCTTGCAATGTGCTAGGAACCGGAGTCTCCACTGCCATCCCCTGCTGTGATGCCTGCTGCTTTTTCCCCCCGGCTGGGGTTCTCACCACAGTGCGTCGCCTCTTCCGACCTGGGGTCTGCTCAGGTTCCTGTACCACCTCTGCTGTTGTTGCCTCCTGGAACAGGTCCTCCACCTGGGCCAAGATTGCTTGCCACCTCTGCCTCAGCTGTGGTAATTTGGCCATCTGTAAAAGAGAAACAAAATATTAGCACTATTCCATAATCCCAACTGGCCTAATGCCCCCAAACCCCTGGTATTGCCTTGCCCCACACCTTAACTTATCCCTGCCTGCCCACCGTCACCTTTCACCCCTCCTGTCAGCCACTTCCTACCAATAGTACCTCATCCTACCCTAGCATATCCCCTATCAATATCCCTCCCCCTATCTATGAGGGGGGAAAAAATAATTAAGTCCCTCTTACTATCACCCTATTACTCAGCCACCCAATCCTCTCACCATTCACAGAAACAAGGCTAAACACACTTATCTTCCCTCCCAGCATGATCCCCTATCTAAGTAATGGTTATTCCACGCAGTGCGCATGCGCGAACTGGCACTAGGACCTAACGGCGGAAAGACTGGCAGTAGCAACCCACTACACCACTAGGAAGGACGGAGAAGCCATGTCATCACCACCACCACCGAAAACTGGGACAGAGGGACACCTGACCAGCCACAATGCCATCCTGAAGGACCAGCAGACTGACCGACACCCATGAATCCACCAGGGAGCATGGACCGATAACCGCCACTATACCACAGATGAAGACAAACCCCGAACTCAAGCCGCAAACACCAGGGAAGTGACACGGACACATCAGCCCACTAACCCATCAGGGATAAGATGATCAGGACAACCGCAACGCCATTCTGAAGGTGAACTGGAGAGGCAAACGGACACCCACGAACCCCCCAGGAAGCACAAACCACAAACAGCGCCACACCACCAACGGAAATGGAGCCGGGAGCATGCTGGACTCATGAACCCACCAGGGATAAGCTACTCATACACAGAGGGACACCAGGACGACCTCGATGCCATGCTGGAGGGGAACCAGAGAGCAGACAGACCCACAGACCCCCAAGGGAGCACGAACCACAAACACCGCCACTACCACCAACAAAATGGAGCCAGGAAAACGTTGGACCACCGGGGAGCTGAGCCGTCACTATACGCCAATGCAACTGCCACCCATGACCACCGGGAGAACATCTACCTCAGGAACGAACACAACTGGCCCACGAACACACCAGGGAGCATGAGGGGATGATCTACTGCTACCCCCCAACCTAACTGGGACTGAAGTACACCGATGGACTCCCCTTTGCCTACCACGACCACCGGGGGAACGTCTTACTGTTTTTTTTTTTGTTTTTTTTTTAACTGTACCCTGACCGCATGGCACCGACGGCCTGCTACCAGATGGAGCTAAAGACAGGCCCAGCCTCCCCCCATGGATGTCCCTCAACCGAATGTCTCCACCAAACAAGTCCCAATGAATCCCCAGGAGACCGGCAGATGACAGGAGCACCCAGGTAAGCTTAGCACTATTCCCATCCACTTTATTATCTATAGCTACATTATTCTATATATTTTTGTTTTGTTATCCACCCCCCCAACTGTTTACACACACACACACACACACACACACACACACACACACACACACACACACACACACAGTACTCTATCACCCTTTCCTATCAGTAAGCTCAAGCTATCTTCCCAGACTCCAGCTCCCCCCCTTTAACCTAATCCCTGGAAAACACCAAAGGGGGAACTGACCCAGACCACCAAACCCCTTCTCTCGCCACCATCCAAGGCCTACCTTCATCCACGATACCTACAGGTCTTTTGGACGTAAGCTAGTTATCACTCCACTAACTCATGCCAAATGAGCCTACTTCCTCTAATCCCAAACCCTTAGTACTGTCAGACGTTCTACCTACTCCTACCTCACTTCCTTTTACATCTCACTCTCTCCTTAACCCTTTCACCACCACAAACCCACTATCCTAACCAACTGCAATCCTTACCTTCCTTTCTACCATTATACCCTCCCCACACCCCTTTACTCCCTTACTCGAGGGACTAGGACAACTTAGTTTGTCCCAAACTGCATATATCAGTCTTAAAAGTAATCTTCAGCAACAAGTGTTCCACATTTTCAGACAAAACAGCATTTTAACTGATACTTCTCATGAACATGACATTGAGTGTGTTAAGAGAATGTCTGTGATTTCATTGTCTAAGAGAAAGCTGTGTGCACTATCAATAACCCTAATGAACTGCTCAAAGGATGAACACCGTTTTTTTTTTTTTTTTTAAATGATGTGCTTCACTCATACATCTTCTTATTTTCTTGTTAAGTAGTGCTACACATTTTATGGAAAGGGTTTCTGTGAAGTCTCTGGCCACCCCCCCCCCTTTGTAAGTATTCCCTTTAGTTCATTGTCATATTAATCATGTTTTATCTCACTACAACTATCTATGTTTTAAAGTTGTGCTTGAATAAATGGTTGTCATGGGTTATGCTTTAAGTGGCCTCAAAGAAAATCTGTATCTTTTCAACATGAAAGTGAAATCCTGGTTCTACAGCATTATATTGTCCTGGCTACTGTGAGTGATTTGAAAATATTCTGCATGAACTTTTAACTAAACTACTGGCTTGTGGTCACAAAAAGCTTATATTTGTGGGATGAACACCCTGGTTTTGACAGTACTATTGGAAATGCCTGCTGGGACATGGACAAGACAGAGCCTTCTTCTCACTGAGACGGTGACTGTAGTTGGCATAGCTGACCCAGCTCAAAGTGGGAATTTAGGCTAATCATTTCAGATAATAAAGGAAGCAGTCTTTGTTGTTTACAAGATCAGGGAAAGATCAATGCTACAGCTGTGTGTATGTATGTGTGTTTGTGTTTGTATGTGCATATTTTTACTGCATTTGCAGTGGCGACTGGTGACTTCAAATTAAAGGAGGGCTACAGGAGACAGCTGAATGGGTGGGGCCAATGGGAAAGGGGTGTGACCAACTAGAAAGGGGTGGGGCTATGCTCAAAACCACAACAACTTGAACTTTAATTAAATACGCTGCCCTGGGTGCCAAATAGTCATTACAAGAGTCCACTCAAGACAAAATAAAGTAACTGTCTTTCGGCTTTTCCCGGTTAGGGGACCGCTAATAATTGGCAGTAGATTTTTACGTGCTGGCTTGCCGGGCCTAACGCACAACCTTCAATGAAGGAACGCCCATTCATGCATGTCAACACACAGAAGACGCTCTGAGAATCAAACGTGCAACGTTTAACTGTGAGGCGACAACGCTACCGCAGCACCACCACCGCAGTTCAAGACAAAATGAAGTATAGAAGAAAAAATATTTCAATGCATTGGCTACATGACAACTAACTTAATATCCAGATGGAAACAGGTGTGAGGCATGAAAAAATAAATTACTTTTTAAATACATTACTGGAATGCCAGTCAAAATCAAGTATAAAAAACAAGCAGCACTCAACTCAAACCACTACTCCTGGCACTGCAGTTCTAATTATAATTTATATTCAGCTTTATAAAATTACAAAGTAACATGAGAAAGTAGCAATCTCTGTGATACCCCCACTTGTAAAAATGTTTCTTATCCAAAAAAGACCTCCTGCCTGACACAACTATATACTTCTTTCATGGGGAAGACATGATCAAAGTAAAAAATGAACAGCAAACAAGAAACAGGCTCAAGATAAATTGCTTAAAGGATTCCTGCACAAGTTATGGACCACACATGATAGATTTGCATTCTGTTTAGTTTACGGGTAAGCCTGCAAAGATGACTGCAAGTCTCCAACAAAAGATGACTGCAAGTCTCCAATAAATGTAATGAGCTTCTGAAAATACTGCAATCCTGTCCTTTTATTACAAATACTGTCATATGCATTTCAATACCCAAGGTTTATACATTATCTAGTTATGTAAATATTCTATGCATGGCAACAACGAAAAGGCTTTCAATGCTGGTAATTCTTTAACAGTATGCTTATGAAAGCTTACTTGCATCTTACAATCTCCGCCAAGCTTACGTGATGGTCATTAAATCATTGCTACTTAAACAGAGCAACAGGGCACTGTGACAGCATGCATTTCCTGAATAATAAGCATAAATCAACAGTATAAAAATATGACAGAAAACCAGAACATTCTGCAAAATCAAGGACAGATGTCGTATTTGTGGTCTACCTTGGATGGGGGAATACTCTGCACACTTACACTGCATAACTGCTCCTTGCCTTCCTTGGACACATCCAGAGCCACTACAATGAGGAGTGGGGTGCAACAAGTATGTCTGGCTGACAGTGATGGCTCTGACACTCATACCTCTCAACTTCAGTGCAAGAAATCTGGACAAAGCCATACATAGAACTAGAAGTGGAACACAGGTCCAAAAATAAGGACAATTTTTAAATACTACTCTTATTAATTTAGATAATAGAACAGTAGTAGGTCTTGCATTAGTACAAATTTTCTGAAGGATATGAAATCTGAAACTCAAATGTCTGCCATTATTTTCTAACTTCAGTCTTTAATAACTTGCCACTAATTTGCCAGAAAACCACAATTTTATGAAAAACAGACCAAAAATGTGATGCAAAAATATAAAGTTGCCACACAATACAGCTGGAAACCTGTCAAAAAAGGGACACCTTTTTAATATTAACACTGTTAACTTGAGCAGCTAACAAAATAAGAGCATCTACCTGCATTTCCGAAATAAAAGTAATCTATAATTCTGATCATTACAGTTATATATAATTGTAAACCCTCCACGTTTTCTTCCAAAATTGCTATTTTGAGGAGGGATTATTAGGGGACAGCAACATTTTGAGCCAAAATTGGTGACAATTGAGAGGTTTGGATATTCCTAATTCTACAAAGCAATTTGCACCTCTTAATGCAGGAAATCTGGACAAGGTCAAATATATTGGGGGAACATACAAACACTACTAAAAATTGCTCTTGTATAAACTTAAGACAGTTGATAGAATAACAGGTCTTACATTAGCATGCAATTTTCTGAAGGTTATGACATCTGAAACTCAATGTCTGTCATTTAGTGACTTCATTGTTAAATAATTTGCTAGAAAACCACAAAGTTTATGAGGAACAAACCAAAAATAAGAAGTAAATATCTATTAATTCTGAAAAAATATGGACAACTGAGAGGTATAGTTCAACCGGGGCTGTCTGAGTTTGCTACCCCCCCCTCACAAAATCATGGTCGAATGGAGCCTCCCCCCTGCAGCCATTCCAATGTCCCATTCCTTAGTTATTTTGCCCCATTTACCATAAACACTGTAATGTGCATACTGCTTTACTTCTGCGATGATTTAGATTTCATTTGAAAGTTTTATTTTGCATTTTACAGCACAAACCCTAATAGATATCTGTTAAACAAAGCAATGCAGTCTAAGAATGAAAATAGCCTTAGCATTAAAACTTCTCTGCCCTTGAAACTCACATGCATTGAAACAGCATTAAAACCCACATTCAAAGAAAATACATTTTGCACACACACACACACACACACACACACACACACACACACACACACACACACACACACACACACACACACACACACACCTCCATTACCTGTAAATGGGTCCGGAAGCAGCAAACATCCACACAGAGACAACCAGGACTCAACAGTGGAGTCTCCCTTAAGCCTCCACTATTGAGTAAGAGATGATTGCTAACAGGCTGTTTAAGTATGTTAATTGTTTTTTTAATGATTCAGTATGATTGGCTCATTCTTAATATGACTTGTTTTAAGTTTGTGAATTTTTATCACAGTTTTTATATTGGTCTGAAGTGGCAACCCCGTGAAAGCGCTAACCTTTCTAAATAAACTTGGCTGCCTTTATTTTTATTTATATTTTTATTTTGGCTGGTTATTTTCAACAGTTTTTGCACTGTGTTGGTTGACTCTCATTTGTTTTTCAAAGTCTAGAAAAATGACTGTGCCTAGAAAAGGCACTATGAGGGCAGCAAATTTTCAGACAAACATGTGCAAGCCCGGGGTGGAGGGGGTGCAGGCCGGCCTGTCACCCATCACCACCAATGCTGACACATACTGGCATCCCCTGGAATGACAGCAGTTAATAAGCTGTTGTTAAAGTCAATTATTTTACCTTTGATCTGTGACTTCATTCCTTTAGACAGCAAGGTAATGTTTAACATAAGCCTCTTCTGACTCAAAAAACATCTTTGTACATCTCATGTGGTATATCACCAAAAGTCATTCACCCAACCCCCCCATATGGACAATCAAAATATCATATTTGTATCTGGGGAAGAGGAGGGATCTAAGGATCTATCTATCTATCTATCTATCTATCTATCTATCTATCTATCTATCTATCTATCTATCTATCTATTTTTATTTATTTACCAGGAAAGTCTAACTGGGAATAAAACCTTTTTTCATTGGAGGCCCAAGAAGAAAATCTTTACATTTCCTTGCCATATCATCAAGGCTTGTGCTAAAGAGATAATTTGTCACCCTGTCCTTGTCCAATCTGGCAAGAGAAGCTTTGTTTGCCTAGTGATACAGCCAGCTGTAGATATACCACTGCCACAAGTTGCTGCAGGAGTAGGATCATATCAAGGATGCATATTGCTATGGAGGCGGATAGGTTGCGGTGAGTACAGTAATGGAAACAACTGAGTTTCATTATCATTGTGCCAAAGTCATCTGGGTAATGATTTCTTTATAATCTCGCATAACTGGGTTTACTGCAGGGTTGCTGTGAAGAAATACCGTGGTGTTTACCAACAAATGTAGGTATCTTGCATCTCATACACATTATTTTAATGATTGATAAGAACAAAAGGTTGTCAGTAAACATGAGGCAGTTGCTACAATGCCTAAGAATCCCATGTGCTAGAAGGCTGCCCACAGCAATAACTAAAGCGGACTGTGATCCCAAGTTGACAGTTGTGAGTGAGTGGACAAGTATTACATATAGTGGATTGGAACAGAAGTAACCTAAATGAATGAGTGAAAATAAAGAGGGTGTTGGTTAAAGAAGGGAAGTGTTGGCAATCAGGAAGTCAAGGGTAGAAGTAAGCACCCGCAGTTAAAGGACAATTAAATTTTATACAGTATACACCCTATGGATCCCCCCTTATACCACAATAATACATGCACATACTGTACCACACTGCCAACTTCCCACTCCATCACACCACAAAATATCTGATGCCCCTGAAGATTTGTTACTTAGATATTCAACAACAACTCAGTAGCAGTTATACTTTTATCTAAGAGCCACTGAAAAATATTAAGGATACCTACATACCGTCCCATACTCTAAGTAACAAGACATGCCACATTGCAAAGGTTCGACAGCAAGGGTCGATAATACTAGTTAAACAATGTTGCAACAACAATGACATGTAGCTGACATTTAAACTAAACAAGAATTATTAACACTGGATAACTTGCTAGCTTACTGTACTCAAGTGCATACTATGCCATACTGTAAAAATGCTAGTACAACAATGGTAAAGAAAGATTAATTTAGCTAGTACAATATGGTATGGAAAACTGAGAAGGCTGATTTTATGAAAACTCATTTATTCTTATGGAAGGAGTGAAAATAAATGAATTACAGCATGATAAAAGTTGATAGGACAAAAAACACTGTATGGATATTTTTCCTACATTATCCATGTTGTGTAGTAAAACCCAATCTTACAGTATAAGCGTTTGCATTTGCTTTTTAATCTGTTTTGCTCTTAATATTCTGTTTCACCATATCACATATTTATCGTGTACTGTTGACCTTATTAATTATTTCTGTCATCTTCTTTTCTGTTTACTTAGTTTACATTTCTGATAAATCCATGTATTTTACCAATGTCAAACAGTTTGTCAGATTTCATTTCTGGATGTGTTAAGGTCTTTCGCTTCACCTTTCCTCCTTCCTGAGGACAAAAAGTGAATGATTTGTGTTCATCTTCAGTGAATTTATTTGAGGACTCAGAATTCTTTACTAATGACCTTATTTGAACTAATGCTCTTCTTAAGTAAGCTGACATAAATTTGTAAGTTTCAAAATGGATATTTATTTTCAAAATATGACTTCAACTCATTTATGACATCAGAATGACTGTCCAGTTCTAATTAACTGATTCTCAGAATTTACATACTTTTTGTCTTGCCACGTATAAAATGAATGCATTTTACCTTTACTTCCCTGCTAGAGTTAGTAAGCTGGCGTGGTTTTTGAATGTAGAAATCCACTTATTTTCTTTGTCCATTACATCTCAAAGCTCTCAATACTTATAATAAACGTTTGTACCCTATAAATGCCCATGGACATTTTTGTCATAATATTTATTTCTAACTTGTCTATACTTTGGTCAGAATTTGAAGACAAGGGCTGAGATATTGCACAAAGAGTGAACCACAAGGTCAAACTTATTTTTATGGATTTAGGTAGATAACAAACCATGCATAATTTGTCCATATGTGTGCATCCGTATTGCACAACTTTAGCCTGCATCACTCAGTTTCTAAAAATATGAGTCCTTATGCTTTGCATCATAAACGTGTAGACAGCTATGCAGAAACAGGTTGATCAGTACTGAGAAACGGCAGCACTGCTTTAATACTGTCTCACCAGTTTTCAAAGTTTCTCCCATCGATAAAGTGGTGCACAATGATACTAATGTAGCTGTGCTGCCAGTGCTGTTTCTAGATTGCTGTAGCCCTCAGTTATGATTATGTCCAATTTCCAAGAGAGCCTGCACATGTAGTCCACACAATTAATATAGTAATAAATTGTTGCGCAGTCTTTGCTGAATGACATGTGCCTTGTGGATTATGCAAGTGAAGATGCACAGATTTGTCTAACTTCAGGCATCTATTTTCTCTACCATTTATAATGTTACTGTGGTGTTACCTGTGTTTCAGTATATGTTGTTTTTATTGCTTTTCTAATGTACTTCATTTTTTTCTCCATGTCTTTTCTGGCAGCAAAATGCTAATATTAGAAAGAGTTTCAGCATCTGCTGGCTTCTTTGTAGATCACTGCATGTTTTCTTATAGTCAGATTATACATGCATTAACATGACAAAGCGAGAATACATAAACTGGATGTTGCACATTAAATGTAGCTGACTTTTCCTCATCAGCATAAACTGTCATGTATGTAAAGCTCTTCTGAAATAGGACATTCTAAGTTCAATAAGCTGGCAGAGGTCTTTCTCAAACTGATGTGCAAACATAGGAGAAGCCAGACTAGAACACGCAGCATAGCAGTATTTCACATGCTGCTTGTCACATCTTTTCTTCTAGCAAAAATAAGTCATTTATGCAAATCACAAGTCTTACAGCACACCACATGAATATGTAACTATGTAACTCCTCATCTTATTAGCAACTCTCACAGTACTCTTGTCAAAACAGTGTTAGCTAAACTGTCTTGGGGCACCCACACTCCCCAGAAAAAGAAATGCAATTGAAGCACTTTGCATACTAAGGGTAATGCATAACTCATACTGATCTTTCCTTGAAGACAGTGATGATATTGTCAACTCATCATTCCTCTCACATTAGTTCACCTCATCAGCTCAGTGAGATTTAACTGGCATAAAGGCTCTCAGGTTTCACACAAAATGGTTACCATAATGTCTGCCTGGGCCTTAGCTATGGATTCACAGTGTTCCCTGCAAAGTTCTCAGTCTGCTGTATCACAACTCATGCACTTTCATTTAAATTCTATACATAAAATGTCAGCTCCTTGGCACAGGTGGAGAAAGCTTTGACTACAACATAGGCAACCTAAGTATGATTAGTGGCTCAGGTACCCATAGGAGCTGGCCAGGGTGAATAAGAATGAGTGCCCATTGCTGGCTTGCTCTGGGGAGAGGAAGGTGGCATAGGCAGCCACATGGGTGACAGCTAGTAAGAGCACTAGTTCACCTAGTGGAGTTCTGAGTTAGCCATACCTGTTGTGCTAGTAACAGATTTGTACTACACACTTGAGGAAAATTTGGCATGTGGAGCCCCCCCCCCCCCCCACCACCACAGACCAGGAAATGGCCCCACTCCTTAGCACCTGACTCTCACTGGAGAAAGGAAGGTTGAAAGGCATTCCCTGGAAAGAATAAATGTATCATAAGGCTATATGGTTTGGGGATACTCAGCCCCTATTCTGTCAAGTGGGAGAGGATAGAGGAACCAGTGGGCAAAGAGCTATCACCCTATAAGCCTGACTAGCTTGGTTTGCAAGGCTATGGAGTGCATCATCATGGATCTCATTAACAGAGACACTGGGAACCTTCAAACACTGGACCCTACCAAGTTTGGCTTTGTTAAGGGCGGATCATGCCTCCTAAACCTGGTGGACTTCTTTGAGACAGTTACTAAGGCTATAGATGAGGGAAAGGTGGTACACGCAGCCTACCTAGACCTCTCAAAGGCCTTTGACACCATTCCCCATTCTGGTATTATAGACAAGCTCACCAGCCTGAACATAAACCCCTACGTCATGAGATGGGTTGCCAAGTGACTCACGGACAGAACCCACATGCTAAGAGTTGCGGGAGCTAGGTCTGACTTTAAACCGGTTACAAGTGGTGTTCCCCAGGGCTCAGTCCTAGGACCCCTCCTGTTTGGCATAATGTTCTCAGAGGTACAGGCAAGAACAGGAGGACTATGGCTGACCAAGTTCGCAGATGAATGCAAACTAGGAGCTATAATTGACTCTCTGGCTGACACAGACATCCTCCAAAAGGGTCTCACAGAGACTGATACCTGGTGTCAAAACCATGGCCTCAAGTTAAATGCCAACAAGTGCATAGTCATCCCCTTTGGAAAAAACAAAGTACCCACAGATTACCACATAGGAGGTAACCCCCTAAATACAGGAGACGAAATAAGGGATCTGGGGACCCGAGTAGATAGTAACCTCTCCTTTGATAATCACATTGCCAAAGTGGTTAGAAAATCCTTCTATGTGGCCCAACTAATCACAAAAGGGTTTACATCCAGATCAAAAGAGGTCATTTTGCCCCTCTACACGTCACTCATCAGACCTATCATAGAGTACAACGCCCCATTTGGGATGTACCTTACAAGAGACCTGCCTAAAGGCTCTTATTTTTTTTTTGAAATCCCTCTCATCTTCCAAACAACATTCATGAAATATTCATTAAAGGTTTTCCAAAGCATCCACTCTCCCATACATATTTACTTAAAACTCTTTATATACTCTGGAATGCATTTATGAAAAAAATCAGGCTTAGAAAAATACAGCTCATTTATGATGTAATTTGGATGTATAGCATTTTTTACCCCTATCATCCAAATCCACCTGCTTACTTCTTATTTACAGTTTACTAACCTTTCTGAGGCAGTTCTGACAGCAGGGATGCCCTGTGCTGTTGGATATGATTCTGGAGATGTACATACACAGACACACACACACAAATGGTTGGTGTGTGTGTGTGTGTGTGTGTGTGTGTGTGTGTGTGTGTGTGTGTGTGTGTGTGTGTGTGTGTGCGTGCATGTGTCATACTATCAATGTGTATTCTTTGGACAACTGGGTATATAAAATCGGTGTCATTTTTCATTATCAACGCTTGCTGTATTTGGGTAAAATTGGACTTGCTGCACCAGTTATGTAGTGGCACTCACGCTTCAAAATCCATACCTATTATAAAACATCTTACACTTGGTTGTGGGTGGGGAAGTGACATGAACAATATGCCTACTATAAACATCATGACCATGGCTATTGTGTGATCAAATTTTTTGATTAGGCCCAAAAAAGCTACTTTTGTGTTGTGCACAGTATGTCCTGTATCCTTTATTAGTATTTTTTGTATTTATTTTTATTTAAATGGATAAATCCACTTAGTACAAGTTCCTTTTTTGAGTGTGACTCAGGAGCCCTGTCTTGATACATGGCTTACTAAAAATCAAAGGGTGGACAAATGGAGGCTGAGGAAATTAAACAAAGGACTTCAGAATGAAGTTCATTATGAATTTCATCATCTGTGCTACCTCCATTCACAAAGGGGGCTGGTGTTCCTGAGTGCAGTTCACAAAACACATAGGTACAGACTCTTTCAATTACAAGGCACATGTAACCAGCATGCATCTGCCTCTATACATACTTACAAAGTAGTTTGAACCTGCAATGTTGCTGCAAATCATTGACTACCTATGTCACAAGAGCACATCTTTATTATTTGTGCTCCACTGAAGCTTTAGTCATGACTCTGTATTGAGACTCATAGCCACAGACCTGCATCAGTCATTTTGCTTATGGATTGGATACTGAATGTATGCTAGTAAGCCAGACCATACAGCTTCTGCTTGCCACACTGCAGTTGGGTGGGGGTCAATCTCTATCTACATTACAGGAATCATGTCTACGCAATATAACATGTGGTTGCCATATACTTTGATATACTGGTCTGCCATTTGTAAACTGTTGTCCAAGACATGCATGTGAGTACTTATTTACATACATAATGAGCCTAATATGGTTTTATGGTAGTCTTCATCAGCATTATGAAACACCATTTGGATAGCATTGTCCCTTCGCCCATCATGTTTATTGCATAATGTTCCACTACATTTTGGGCCATGTTTATGAATCCTATCTCAGGAATTAGTCAAACTGATGAGTTAAGTGTTCTGTGAAGTAAGTGCATAGATAAGGTTGATCACATCTCTGACAGTCAAGATTAATGAATATTTGAAACATGTAGGTTAGAAAATTTGGCAAAAGACTGATTTTAATCTACTGCAGCTACAGAGAGGGGGGGGCTGGAAAGTTTTAACTGTAAGCTCCCTGTGCTAGTATCCATAATGTTAGATATAACAAAGTTTCTCATTAAAATAAAATTTAGCTTACTAACAGAATCAAGAAAGATGTAAAATGGAAGGTAACAGATGCACACAGAGTAAGATATATATATATATATATATATATATATATATATATATATATATATATATATATATAAAACAATCTTTATGAATTTGTTTAGATAGATGATAGTGATAATTATTGCTCAGAGAATGATAAATTCAGTCTCTTCATGCCTCATCAGTATATTTAACTGATGTTCAAACAAACTCCTTTAAAATTTTAGTAATTTCATACTTATTGCTAAGAAGCTGATAAGATTAAGAAAACTGCTGCTTAACTGTCACTAAATAGCTACTATTATATGGTACAAAAAATAGGAAGAGCAATATAATGCAAACTGGCTTATTACCTTCATCTATTGTAATGCAAATAATAAAAACTCAACAAAAATAATATGAAACAGAGGCCTCAGACAAAATATGGTACGTTCCTGGATTCTCTGCATGCTGTTGTGAAGAGAAACAGCACAGTGCAGGTATATTAGCCACAAGATAAGGTGGAAATATTGTCTGCAGTGAAAAGGTATATAGCTTTTAATAGTGCTGCTTTTTTCTAAATATCAGCACAAAGGTGTGGTTTGGAAATCAAAACTCAAACGCAGAAAGCTGTGCTTTATACAGATGGAATATTTTTTCACATTTTTGGGTTGCGGATTCTGTGCTGACATTTTTACCCAAGTAAATTAATTACCTAAGTGTGTTTGTAAGGAAGAGTGATACAGCCCTTATAAAATGTATGATCTCTATCTTAATACTCCATCAATCATGCAAACGTATGATGATTTAGAGACAAAAAAAGATCATTCTAAAGAGGATGATTTTAAACGAGATAATGAAACTCCAATGCATATAAGATACCTTTCTTAAAAGACATGAAAGTTGTAAAAGATGTCTTCAAAGAATTATGCAGCTTGTTGCTTTAAAGCAGTAAACAGTAATCTGACACACCATGAAAAACTGCATCATGAATGAAGCAATGATTAGATCTGTCACTTCAGCAAATAAACTTAGAATAGATTAGTACCAGACTTACCTTAACCAAATGAATCTCAGACAGCCAAGTGTTAATCAATCATCTATTAAGAAGGATAGTGCACTTCTATTCCACAATCACTCAGCAAGACGTGTTCATCATCCTCTGCAACAGATAAATAAGCTGACAGCTGACTTTCAGCTCTTTTCTTACACTGTATGTTACACCGCAGAGCAAAGCCTACAACAAATTTTCATTTAAAAATAGTTACACTCTTCCTTTATTGTGTGGTATAATAGACATCATACCTCTCAACCTCTCAGTGCAAGAAATCTGGACAAAGCCAGAAATAATAAGGGAGGAAAGCCAAACAAATAGGGACACATTTTAAAAAATGCTCCTATAAACTTAGAAAGTTATTTGAATAACAGGTTTTGAAATATTATGTATGTTTGAAGGATATTAAGTCTGAAACTCAAATGTCTGTCATTCTTTAATATTATTTACAGACTTCAAACCTGAATAATTTTCCATAAAATGACAAATGTTATGAGGAACAGACCAAAACAAAATGAGGCAAAAATCTGGATATTCTGTGAAAATATGGACAATTGAGAGGTATGACAGACATCACCTCTAGTTATTTTTCTTTTCTTAGTGATGAGTCTACTGTTACAAAATCATCTTTCTCTAACTTTAAACATGTTGATGGTTCATACTTACCAGTATTCTGGAAGCTAAGACAGTCAATACAGGCACATATTTTAGATGTGTGGTATCACTGAAGATTGGACTTCTTTCATTTCTTTAAACAAGCATGCATGACAGATTAAAGGAAATTTCATAGAAATGCCATGTTCTCCATAAAAATCCCAGTTATTCAATAACTCTGCAGAAAAAATGGAAAGTTTTCATTTTTAATTGACTTTGGTAGGTTGATAGATTAAAACTCAGTGGTCACTTTTCAGCTACAACGTTCAAGAAAAAATAGGTGAAATACAACCCATCAAATGTAAAGTAATCAAACAGATTTTAACCTAAACAAAGAATAAATAATCATAACACAAATGAAATAAAATAGCTGGAAAAAAGAAGATATATTAATACAGTGGGGAAATAAAATGCAATGATACAATTACACACTGGCCCCATATTAGGAACAGACAAATAATAATAAAAGTAGAAATATTAGCTGTGAAAGAAAATATGATATGAAGAAATCAGAAAAGTCTGATATGATGTTTTTTATTGAAATTCAGAAAGAGAGCTACTGGAAAAATCATTCAAGACAATGTAATAGGTAGGATGGAGATATAGCCATGCACAGTTTACAGCAGGACAGAAATTTAAAGTGAATTCTAAAAGTAAAAAGAAAAGGTGGTTATGCAGGAAGGCTTTTAAATATAGGTGGCAGGGTTTCTATATTGTATTGCCAATATAAAGATAATGCTTTACACCTTAACATGCTCCATCATTCCATCCATAACCGCTTTCCCCATTTTTGCACATGTTGTTGGGATGTCACTTCATGAGTGACAATCATCTAATGACAAGGTTCACAGGCAGCTAACCCTGCCACACCTGTTCTTCCATACCATACACTCACATGCACACTCAGACCTATGGCCAATTTATTGTGTCCAGTCCACCTACTGCTTGACTTTGGAATGTGGGAGAAAATCAGAGCACCTGGAAGAAACCCAAATGAAACATGGGGTCATGCAGGTTCCATGTAAAAGGCACCTCAGCCAAGAACAGAACCATAGAATCTCGTGCTGTGAGGCAACAATGCTATCCTCTGTACCACTGTTCCACTAGAGGTGATCATATATGTGCCAAGGACATTTGAATCATCATTAGTACAATAAAGCAATTTACTAAATGAATGGAGTGAGACTAATTTTCAGAGCAAAGGATAATGTATCAAGTTTAGAATTTTCAGTATTAAATAAACTATACAGAGTACTATAATATGATGAAGAGGAAGGGGATTTACTTTCTCTAGGGCAAGGCAACAATGTTTCTCTTAAATAGAATGCACAGTAAAATGATTACTGTAAAACATTTGCAACCTGGTGATTTTGGAATTTGAAAAGACAAAGTGGATTCTGAAGAAAGAGTGAGCTTGACCAATCACTCTTTAAGGAACAAAGACCCCAGATTGAGAATACTCACATATGTGGAGTGTGGGTGTGAAGCCTCCACATATGGAATTCGGAGAGACTGGCCCCCTGTATAAAAACACTCACTTGTCTCTTCTGTTTGTTTTCTTCCTTGTAACATGTTTTCTTGTTTCTTTTGTTTTATCTGATTGCTATTTATAGCATGAACCAGCGTACCATGGATGGCCATTGTGGCTGGACGACTCTCAAGCTGCACATCAATGAACTGGTATGAAGGCATTTTCAACTTAAACTCATGATTGCTTTCTATGTCGCTCTATACAATGGAAATAAAACTATACTGCAGCTGACTTTGTTTCACTAAGTGTGTTGCTGGAACTGTTTCTGAAGAATATAAACTATAAATGCATTAGTGTTTTCTTTAAAACAGTTTGTGCAGCCAGGTGCTGAGGTCATCTTAGGAACTGTAGCAGTTCTTATGAGAGAAATCTAATTGCTGTCATTTTGTGAGTGTTGATGCAGCATTGCCTCTTTCTGGTTGGTTTGCTTGTTTTTTTTGTTTGTTTTATTTAATTGCTATTTATAGCACAGTCCCACATGTCATTGGTATCCCTTGTGGCTGGAGTACTCTAAAGCTGCACCTCATGCATTGGTTTGGAGTCACTTTCATCCTAAATCAGTGATTTTTCTGAATATTTCTACAACAGAGAAGTATACTGTTCTGATATTTCATTTGGTAGAACTGTTCTAAACCATTTAAAGTGTAACTGCGTTATCTGTCTTTAATTAATATGCTTTGTTTAGTCTGATGTTGGGGTCAGCTTGGAAGCTGTGGTAGTTATTCTTGTGAGGGGAAGCTAATGTTCCAAGTGTAAGTGCCATTGGTTCTTCAGAATTATCTGCTTGTTGGTTCACTTGTTCCTTTTGTTTGATTTAACCGTTATTTAGGGCCAACCTGAGCAATGGCCTGTCCAAAATGCAGCACCACTGTATTTGTAGCTGAATAGTGGGTATCAAGCACATTTTAATTGAAAGACTACATTTTTTCTAGCAACTTTCAAGTTTATAAGAGCAGTATTAAAACTATTTGTGGCCTCTGCTTTCCCCATCATTTTTGGCCTTGTCCAAATTCATATGCTGAGAGGTTGAGACACATAGTATTGGGTGTTTGTTTACATGGACAGGACTGAGAAGAAAGCCTTGATCACGAGGTACTATAGGCCCTCCTTTAGTTATAACCAGAATAAGAAGAGAGAGAGTGAATACTGAAGCTTTCAACGGGCAAATGATCTATTTTCTGTTCAGTGCAGCTAGTGTGCGTTTCCCATTTCCACTCCTTATTTGGGTCTTCACCTTTACAGATGGCCAAAGTGGAACATTTGTTGGGGAAAATATGTCCTGAACAAGTCAAAGTACTGGATTTCACTTTGTTTGCCAAAAAAGGCTAATTCTTTTAGAATCTGAGTTATTTATACTGTTTTGTACAATACTTAGGTGTTTCAGATACAAAATAATTGTTTTATGGAATTTGTAAATGAAATTTATAATTTTTTCTGTCGTAAAATCTCATAACATTTAACATTTTTTCATGTTTGTTTTGCAGCACACAACTGTTCAAATAGGGATTTCCCTGTGAAAGAGGGACAGGTTGTAACCATAACCAATGTTACTGTATTTTACTGTAGTAAGTAAGATATAATAGTTCATGGGCAAATTGCTCAACTCCTGATACATCTGCTTTCAAAAATATAACTGAATAACTTATTCAATGTATCCGAGTTGCACAGATATCATCAGTGAGGGGCTGCTGAAGTGGGGTGGATCAACTGCAGTAGTAAAATAAGCATATTTATTTTATTTAGTCTTTGTTGACCAGGTTAATGCCAGTAGACAAGTGTCTTCTTTTCTGATGAGACCCAAGGAAGTATTCATACTGGCAAAGGGAACTTTGGGCAGAACATCAAGGAACTTCCCTGACACTTTGAATGAGAAGAAGTGAAGCACTCTCTCGAGCTGCTAAGTAGAGCTGAATGGTAGCCACTATACGTCCAGGAATTCCATGATGGAGAAATGCGCAGTAGAGCTTGAGAGTGAAGAGAAAACTTACTGAAGAAATGAGAAGGTGAAAGAACTGTTGTAGAGCTGGAAATGGAGGACTGGATAGTGCTGATAAATTTGATGAACCAGACAGAGCCAAAGGAAGGAGAAGTGAGATAAAGTGACATAGTGGAGAGAGTATTACAGGAGGAATAAACTGTGAGACTGGAAACACAAACAGCTGTTGAAGAGAAAAAAAATGGAGGTATTCCTGGCTGGTGGAGTAGCCAGTTTTCAGGTTTTCTCTCTGTAAAAAGTTTTTTTTTTTTGTTACAAGAAAGACGACATTATACAGATGGAGTAAACCATAGTAGAATGGAAGTAATACTGAGAGGGGACAAACAGTTGCAGTTTCTCAAAAGCCACAGATAAGATGAACAATGGTAAGAATAAAAATTAAAAGTTATAGCAGTGTGAACAGGTATGACATTAAGGATAGTATTATTTTGCCACTAGGATTCATCATTAAAGATAAAAGAATATTAATTCATTTGAGAGCTGAAATTTTTGTGAAATGACATTTGAAGCGTCAACTTGGAGGAAAAATTATGCCTGAGCTTACAAAGGAAATGCAGTAACACCATGGAAAGAATATTTCACAGCTTGGGTCTACAACTAAAAAAGAAAATAAATATGCAATTTAGGACTTCAGATGTGGATGAGAATGAGCTAAAATAGTTTTTTCTTTCAATATATGGTAAAGTAATAAGTTAAAAATGTGTGATTAAAGAAATGCATGGAGTGAGGATTCAGGAATGTGGGTAACAACTGATGTTAATGATGGGAATATTCAACATCTTTCAAATACAATAATTGTGATTGATAAAAGAGGATTCATTACGTACTTGGACCAACCCAAAGCATGTTATTTCTGTGGGAATTAAATCACTTAGCATAAGACTGTAACAAACAAAGGTTGGGTTTATGTGGGCAGAGGTGGTATATGGACAAAAACTGCAAGCCTTTTGCAGAAAATGTATAGAATTTTGACACTTATGCTTCGAGTGTCTCAGATGAGAAAAGCATAGTGTAGTTGAAGAAGAAACCTTAGAAGAAAGACAAACCAAATAGAAAGAATGTCTCATAAAACTTTCTGGTATTTCATAGATTTAATATATAAAATTTAGAGCAGCTAGCTCAGTAGCTTTCACACAATGCGCTTCATCAGGTTTACAATTGCAGCAAAAAACAGAACCATTTAAATAACCTCATTCAGTGACATCATCCTTATTAACATAACCATCTCTTAAAGGCAAACAAATCAGTAATAGTCAAATATTAACATCCTAGTTAAGAACAATAAAAGCATTCTTTATTTCTGTGGTCACATTTTTAAAATGGTTTTAAATTACACATTTCATTCAACTTTGGTAGCTGCGAAGACCTTAAAATATTCATCCATTTTACTTTTTGGGCTTCAGGTCTGCTTCCCAAATTCCCACATCAAACACAAGTCTTAACCACTTGTAATACTGCAAATTTAAAGTGACGTGTTTCATCACACTTTATATGCTTCACTAAAGCATTTGTCTTCACTAATCTCTTTATATCCAACATATGTCCACTGACCCTTTCTTTAAGTTTTCTGTCTGTCTTAGCTATATAGAATGTGTCACGTTTTATACTTAAATATAAAATGAATGCATGGAGGAAGGTATAATGTAAGACATATGTGGTGGACAGATATTTATGTGGAAAAAAAGGATATAAAAAAATCTCTCAAACTTGAGGCCTATAACACTAGAGAGTACTGACTATAAAATATTCATAAAACCACTACAAAAATGATGGAGAAAGTAATTGGATGAGGTAGAAGGAGAAGGAGTTTATGGTATAAAATTAAGAGTGGTGAAAGAAAATGATAATATTGAAAGTAGTAATGGAAATGATACTAAAAGAAAATAAGGAATTATGACTGATAGCATGTGAGGTAGCTAAAGCATTTGATAAAATGTACAATGTAAACTATTTTACATGCTTCTGGTAGAGGAGATATTAATGTAATAAAGAAATGTTATGAAAATGCATGGGTGCAAGTTATAATAAGTGGCTAGATTAGAAAAAAAATAAGTATTAAGACATGAGTAAAACAGAGACGCCCGATGAGTATGTGCTTATTTATATTAGAAAAGAATGCAGTATAGACATGTATATATGAAATAAGGTAGGCAAGATCGGAGATGGAAGGAAGTGTTATGATACCAATATGTATGACATATGCAGATGATTTAGTTCTAATACAAAAAACAAGGCATGGATAAGTGAAGTTGTAATGAGGACTGAAACACTGTTAAAAAGCTGGTCTGCAGTTAATCAAAATGAAGTACAAGTGAATTCATGAGATAAAACACTAAAGTTTAAATATTTCATAAGAAAATAAAGATTTTGGGAGTGACAGCTGATGAGTATGAAAGTGTAACAGGTCAGTGGAGAGAGATACTGGAACAAATAAGCAAATTATTAGTTTGGTGGAAAAGTTCTACTTATTTCAGAAAAAAATGTACATGCTGAATATTTATGGGAAGTATAAATGTTTCCCACTCAAATGGGAAATGATTTATTGGAGACTTTTACCTTCATTTGGAGCTCAAGGCCGAACCTGGTGAGAAGAAGAATTTACAAATAAGAAAGAAGAAAGTGGTTGGAATTTTAGAAAATATCCAGTGGTGCATTTAGTACCTATTTATTTATTTTTGGTAATGAGACAGGTAGAGGAGAGACAAAAAGAAATGGTAGATAAGATGCTAAATGAAAAATATAAAAAATATACAGGAAAAAAGAAGAGGGAAAAGATGATAAAACGGGACACAATGGACATGGAAGAAAAGGAATATGACAGAAAGAAACTATGAAAGTTAAAGTGAGGTCGATAGGATAAGAAAAGAATGGTATAATAGGAGTTTAGAAATATTATATATATTCATGAAAGAAAGGATGATGAAAAAAGCAATAAAATATGCAAGAAAAAGCTTTGAAATTTTTATGAAGCAGAGATTTTTTTTTTGAGAATTTTATTAGACAATTTTTTTGTGAAAGGGAATATGAAATATAAGGTGATGGAGGAAGGAACATGTTTTAAATATAGTGAAGAAGAAACAACAAAGCACTGTTTTCTGAATCACAAAGAGGAAGTGTGTGAAAAGTTTAAAAATATAGACGTGAAGAGTTTTAATGTAAAAATATGACATTATATGGGAAGTATGATAAAGTAAAGAAATAGGATATTGATTAATGGGATAAAGTGCTGTTTGTGACAATATAGGTGCTATGGAAATATATGTGAAAATTTGTAATATAACAAGAAAATGAAAGAGAATGCTGTATTAGCTAAAATAAGAAGACTGTTGTGGGATAGAGGGCAAATATAAATGAAAAACAATGAAAGAAATACAACTTAAAGTTATTTTCCACTGATAACTTGTAAATAATTTTAAGTTTGAATGTAAAAAAAAATCAATGTACAAAAAGTACAAAAATGGATAAAATGTTTTATATGATATAAAATGAATGCAAATAGTAATAATGCACCCCTAAGTTTTTCATCACAAGATGGTGATCAAGGTCTACTGCCGAAGCCATAGTTTTCCAAGATGTAGAAGGAAAGGACACAGCAGTCTGAGAATGGAAAAGATGTAGAATACTGAACTATTTCAACCGATTCTAGATGAGAGGAGTTTGCTGTTACAGAGCTGGAGGAAGGAGGCCTGGAAATTCCTGTGTACATGGAGACAATGGTTTAATAGTGATGAGGGAGTAAATTGGAATAGTATGGTGGATCGCATGCTTAGAGGGGTAACAGAAGAGGTACTGCCAGATGAATTGGGAAAAGAAGCTAGCTTACTGGAAAGTTTTTGACAGCACCTTGAGGCTATGTTTGACCAGTGGAGTAGCTGCTTTTAAAATCGTGTCCCTACAGCAGGGTAGTATTGTGGGCAGTAAGAAAACTATTTCATATGCAGAAATGGGAAAAAAAGCAAGAGACATGCAGCGATCAAAGCTGGAAGAAGACAAGGACAGATGAAAAAATAAAACCAGAAGAGAAGACCAGAAGACCAGTGGCAAGAATAAAAACAAAGAGCAGTGACACTATTAACAGTCATGCAGTTATGGACATTATTATTTTCAGGTTTAAAATACAGGACATAATAGCATTAATACTCATAGGATCAGACTACTTTTGTGAGGTTACTTTTGAACTGTTTACGTTACATAATAAAGAGCTCACTGACATCACAGAATGAATATATTTACAGAACATGAGACCGTCATTAAGAAATAAAATAAATGTGCAGATCACAATGTCATACACTGAGGACCTTCAGTTAAAGACCCCTTTTCTGTAAGTTTGCAATAAGGTGCATGAGTTTAAAACAATGTATGATTACAGAAATATCGGGATGGGGCATGGGAGTTTATATGTGGCAATGACAGTGCATGAGGGAAAATGCAGCACATTTTAAATGTTATAATTGTGAATGGAAAACAAGGAACAGTGAGGAACTATGCCCTACCTAAGCATGTTTATTTTTTTTCTTTTTTGTGGGATGAGAGACAACTTGATGCAAGAATGTAATAAATGAAGATCTGATCAGTGTGGGAAAAGGGGACAAACCACAAAAAAATTGTAGGTTTAAATGTAGAAATCTAACACATTTAAATGTGTAGTTTGGCTGCTATATTATATATATTAGAAAAGGCAAGGTTAGAAGAGGAGAGGAGAATACTTCAAAACGAAAGGCAATTTGATGATAATATAACTGAAGATACTGATGGAAAAAGTGTTGAAGATAACCGAAGGATAATAGCAATGAGGCATGGAATGCATTACAAAAATAAAATATCACTGAGCTAGATAAAAACAAACATGCAACAGTAGGAAGAGCAGAGGCAGATTTGAGATAAAAAGAATAACAAGAAAAGATGAGATATCATTTGGAGCTAGGGTATTGAGAAGGAAAAGAAAAAAAATGGAAATAAGAGTGGGCCAAAAAAAAAAGGAATGGGATGACTTAGGAATATTAACACTAACTGTAAACAGCACTTTAAATGATATTACAGATGTGGCAGTGACTGAATGGTGTAAAAATTTAAGTATGGAGCTTATATGGGTGTTGGCTATAAAATGAGTGAAGAAAGAAAAGGAAAGGAATTGAGGCAGCATGGACTAAAATATTATACGCCAAGTGAGGAGTGATACATGCCTAGGAAATACTTCTCAACTGTACAGATTTTTGCAGAATGTCCAGAATTTTGCCTCATATTTTTGGTCTGTTCCTCTTAAAATTTGTGATTTTGTGGATTTTAGTGGCAAATTAGTGAGGAATAAATTCACTAAATAATGATAGTCATTTGAGTTTCAAACATCATATTCTTTAGAAAATGCATGGTAACTAGGCCTTTTATTCTAGCAACATTATAAGTATACAAGAACAATATTTATAATTTGTCCATATTTTTGAGGCTTTGTTCCCCCACTGTCTTTGGCTTTGTCCAGATTTTTTGCACTGTCATGGAATGAATATATTTACAGAACATGAGACTGTCATGAAGAAATAAAATAAATGTGCAGATCAGAATGTCATACACTGAGGAACTCCAGTTAAGGACCCCTTTTTTGTTTGTCTTTTCGCTTTTCCCAGTTAGGGATCGCCACAGTGGAACTCCGGTCTGCTAACCCTTTTCGTTATGTATGTAATAAGGTGCAAGAGGGTAAAACAATGTATGATGACAGAAATATTGAGAGGTTGAGAGCTATGGCTCAGGAATAGAATATGTTTAAATTTAAAGTGAAGAGATGAAGATATTGTATGTAATAACAGTATTACTGGGAAGATTAGTGGTATACTGTATAAGGAAAAGATCTATAAAGGTAATTGCAGTTTTTATGCATACACACATATGACTGAAAAGATGCTTGAGGAATGCAAAAACTTTAGCTTACTAAATATGTCCTATGTTATGATGGGAGATTTTAACTGCAATTTGAGATATGAGGGGATAACATGAGATATTAAAGTAATAAGGGAAGTTATAAAACATGATGGGTTTAAAACAGAGAAAGGATATGTTAAAAGGGGACTTTTGAAAATGAGCTGGATTATGTGGGGCATTCAAATAATATGAAAGATATAACAAGCTGGGTAGAAATGGTTAAGTTTTCAGATCATAGACAGATAGGGGTAAGAGCAAGTGATAAATGGAATGGAGAGATTGCTAAAGGAGACAAGATGAAAAAGAAAACAGATTTTATGGAAATGGCATACAACAATGAAAGAAAATTATGAAAACTGAACAGATTGATGGAATGCTTATAACGAAAAATACAAAACAAATGACTGTAGAAAAACAGTGAAAAGTAATAGGAGAGTGTATAATAAAATTATACAAAATCATGAAAAAGAAACATAACAGTAAAAACAGAAATAGCGGTAAAATATAGTGAAAACAATAAAAATATGCTGTTTAGAAACATTTTTTAAAGGAAAACAAGGATGTTTCCCATTTTTTTTGGAAAAAAAAATAAACATAAGATAATGATGAATGGGTTCCTATCACATAGTTGAACTTGTACAAATTCGAAACCCATATGGTCGAGACCATAATTTCGAACTTCTACAAGTTTAAACGGAAATGTCCGTAAAGGGATGTTTCCATTCATTTCAATGTGTTGCAATCTCGGAGTTGGTATATTTAAGTAGCGGGGGGTGTGGGGGGTGCAGGGATTCTTGCCCCCCTGCTTACAACAGTTGATTTTGTTTTTATTTTTTTATCACTAGTCGAAATTTTGTAACTTCTAAAGGAATGTTTCAAACATTCTGTGTTTGAAGTTATAAAACTTCGACTATGTGATATAGACCCTGATGAACACATGCATCATTTCATAAAGAAGGAAATTTTATTATTATTTTATTATTTAGTTTGGTAACAGGGTAGAACACTGATCCCAATGGACAGATTTTAGTTTTAGACCAGAATAGGTACAAAAAGGAAAAGATGTGCAATAAGCAACAACTAAACAAAACATAAAGGGTCAGTTAAGCAAAAGTACGAAGCTGAGACAAAAATGAGCAAACAAATTAAAGAAAGCAGAGAGCAATAATGAAAATTATGGAAAAGTTTGCAAGTAGAATGTATGAACAGGAAATAGTACAAGTAGCAGTGTGGATTTTGAAAAGTGTGAAAATGTTAAATATTCTCTAGAAAAGGAGATTACTATGACAGAAATAGAAGCAACAATAAAAGAAGGAAGGCAAAAATCAGCACTAAGAATAGATGGATTATGTTTTGAACTTTATAAAGAGATAAATGGAAATCAGAAATTAACATTCGGTAAAACATTACATGAATGGACAGAGAAAGGGATAACAGATAATGAGATTTGCTGTAGAGTAATTAAGCTTCTATGGAAAAAGATAAAAAAAGTTATAAAAAACACTGGAAATAAAAAAAAAATTATGAAAATTATACAAAACAGAATGCAGGTTTTGGATAAAGTAATGAGAGATGGGATTTTCAGAAACAAGAACGATGTGAAGGAAATATTAATAATAGTAAAATAGGTAAAAGATACGATTTTTGAAAGAAAACAAAGAAACACGACTAGAAACATGATGTGTCATAAGCTTTTAATAAAATTTGTCATTAAGCAATGCATAAAATTCTGGAAATATATGGGGCAGGAGAAAAAATGTGATTATTATAGCAATATGCTATGAAATGTCATGGGTGAAAGTTATTGTAAATGTACGGATGGTAGAAAGAAAAAGATTAGGATCGAAGTTAAAGAATGATGTCCATAAGTATATTTCTACTTGTGCTGGTAATGAATGCAGTAATTTAAACGTATAATATAAATATAATATATATATAAAAACATCTATTTAAAAGAACTATTTATTTATTTATTTATTTATATCTATATTATTTATTTAATATATATACAAAATTTACATATAATTGTATATTTCATTACATATTTTTATATATATTTCTATGCTTAAATATATGGATATGGATTTTGATAAGTATATACATAATAGGTACATGTTCAGTCATATAGACATACAGTCCATTATGACCACCAGTCTATGAAAAATATTGATACTACACAGAATTGATCATGATATATTTTATATTTTATATATACATATGTCTAAGTGAGAATCTGATATATACACACAATTTATAAAATATAATATTTTTGATACATTTTTGTAACATAGATTTTAGTACATGTACCCACATTTCATTATAAAACATTTTGTGATATTTATCTACTTATTTATTCATTTAGATATATTTATATATATATATATATACACTTATCAACACAGTTTTAACTGAATGGATTTGTTTATTTGATCTGACTATTTGATTATTTGTAATATGTTCTATCATAAGATAGAAATTATATATATTTTATATTTTATATTTTATATGAATATTTTATATGAATATTTTATATGAATATATATTCTTATCCTTTTTCATTGACTATTTACCTATGGATGCATTATATATATGAATAGAAGAAACATAAAGAGAAGTTAACTAGAGCTGTTTTATACTGCCTTCCTGTGTATAAATTGAATCCAAGCATTGAATCAAGGTGGATCAATTAATTGAATAATTATTTAATCAGATGCTTGATTGAACTGTTACTGAGTATATATATTAGGTGTTTTTTGTTTTAATTGTGAAGATCTGAGGAAGCGCACTCTTGGTGCGTGAAAGCGCTTATCCACTATTTTATCGAATAAAGAAGTTTTCTACATCATCTTGAAGTGGTTTAGTTCCTGGTTGCCGAATCCGTCAGTGTTACAAACAACATAATTTAAACGTATGTGAGAAAAATAAAAAAAGGAAAATGGGACATGGTGAAAGGAGGGCTTGTATTGACCGATTGCTTTTGTTTACTGGGGTAGTCTGACTGGGATGTGGTAGTACTGTTTCAGTGGAGGCCTGGGAAGGAAAATTTGAGTTACAAAAAATAGCAGGTTTATACAATACAGAAAAACGTAAAGCTCAAAACTGAAATATGTGCATACACTAACTGAAAGGCAGCTCTATTAGAAACTACAATAAGTGAGATAAAAGGTCATTACCTGTTAATACATGACAAACTGACATACACAGGGAAGTATAAATGTCAAATTACAACTTACACTTATGGCTAGGTGAAATAAGACAGAAGAGGTATGGGAGATATTAATAGAAACTGGAGTGGAAGTGCAAAAAGTAGAAAGCAAAGAGTAGGTAAGGAAATGCGAGTATATTTGTAAGGTGATATAGAGAAAAAGAAAACTGTAGTGAACTCTCTTGTGTATGGCTGGGACTAATTAGTCTGATATAGTGAGAAAGATGTCAATAAAACATACAGTTGCTTCAGCCAGAGGGAAAGTATTTAGTCGATGCTAGTTGCAAGGTATCAGTATTTCTCTGAGTGCAACTTTGTTAAATTGACATGTATTGCAGACTGTGTTACAGTGGTGGTCCTTTTTGGGGTGAGTCAGTAATCTTTTAAGAAATGATGTGATGGTCACAAAGAGTGTGGGAGGGTAACAAAGGAGATCATTTCACTTTAGTCAAACATGAAGTCCCTGTCTAGAACAAAAGATTGATTAGAGTGTTTAATGTGTCTGTAAGTGAGGAGTACTGTGAAGTTGTATTATTTACATCGGCAAGAGTTATATAACCCCAGAAGAAATTAAAAGAAGTTGCAAGAAATGCTATGAAGAATAAAAAGAAATGGTTATTGCTGGATAGCCAAGATAGAAATTCTGCTAAAGTTGAAATATTGTTGCATGAGGGAATATAAACAGTGATAAGGCATATGTTTTTATGATTACTGATTTTAAGAGGGAAAGTAGTATGCGACTGTTGTTGAAGGAGGATGGGCAGATTGGTTATGTGAGAGTTCCAGTGAGTTATTAAAAAAATGTTATGCTTCCTGCTTTTTTGTGTTATCTTTCTAATCAAAAGATGTTGGAATCCAGCTAGGTTTTAGTTAAAACTAAAATACTGGGGTTGTGCAGAATAATCCAACCATGTAAACTCAGGTATGTTATTGCACATGCTTTGTCAGTTCATGTGATGAAGAAAAAGTTATAATATAGTTTTGTCTGTCATATTTAGAAGATTTAGTGACTAGTTAAAAATAAGATATGGGTAGGTGAAGTGATAGTAAGAGTGGAAGAATTATTAATGAATGTTGAGTTACAGTTAAATAAGACACAAAAAAAGGGTTTCGAGAAAGTAAGAAAATAAGTAGAATATATTATATGAGGAAGGACAGAAGTATGTTATGTGAAATTTAGAAAGCATTAAAATGTAACAGAATAATAAAAAATGGTGCTGGAAGAAATAAAAATGCATCATGGTGGAACATGTTTTATCATTTAACTCATTCACTTCAATGGGTCAGGAAGTTTGCACTTTAACTGCAATGTTAAAAATTATATCTATATAAATTAATATAATAAAACCAATAGTTAATATCTATTTACCTGCACTAGACAGAGGTTAAATATTAATGTAGTTGAGTTTGACACTGTGTAAGCTTTAAGATGAAATCTTTTAAAACCTTGCACATAGCATGGTTTTGAAATTATTGATGCAAATATGAACAAGTAATAATTGACACCTAGAGGAGTCAGTAGGAGTTAACTGCAGATGCACCTGGAGCGGACACTCAGATGGGATGAGTTAACAAAATCATGCATATATACATATATATGCATTATGAAAATTAGCATATTTAGGGTGTGTGCACCTATTTCTAACAATATACAGAAAAATATGGTAGAAATATTTTTTAATTTTATTTGAGGATCAAGACTGAATCCAATGAAAAAGGGGGTGATATGTTATAAAAAAAGGGGAAAATAGGCATGAATTTTAAATATCCTGTAGTGTGTTTAATATTTCCCCAATTGTTTTTGGGTAATGAAGCTAAAAAAGAGAGTTTCAAATAATAAGGAAAATGTTAAGGGATGATGAAGTACAGAAATGTGAAGGAAGGAAAAGCAGTGGTAAAGAAAAAAGATGGAAGGGAATGATTTTAAAATAAAGTTATGAAAGGTGAAAAATTAGTGAGATTGATGAAAGCAGCAAATTATGGAATAAGAATATTGTTGAAAAATACTATATGTTATATCTCTAGAGGGAATTAAAAGAGGATGCAAAAAATGCTACAAAGAGTCAAAGAAAAAGGGTTGAAAATGCTTACAAAGCAGGAGACTGTTTGTGCAGATTTTTTTTTAAGTTAAGAAAGGTTACCATGAGGAATAGGCCTGGTGCACATCTACCATTTTGATAAAGAGACAGCCCTACCATAGTATTGTACACTCAAGTAGTGGAACACTGTTGTGGGCTGTCTCTGTGGCCTAGTGCAAATGCTAATGAGGTATTCTGAGGGAGTGATCTGTGCTAATTAAACATATGATCCCTTATCCTCAGAAATACCTTTGGTAAGTTAAAATCTCTCAGCTGTACAACTTAGCATGACCAGCCATGTTAATGAGCACAGCTAAAATACACTGTCATCACTGTTATCAATGCATTAGAGGTAAGTGCTAGTGAGATTCAGGCCAATAAAGCCAAACCCCACCAGATGTGGGCATGCTTGTGTCTGCCTTATTTACCTCATCAACACAGCATAAGTGGATTGTTTGGCTATACTTTAGAAGCACAGGGTCTTTAAACGCAAATAGGGTCTTTAAACACAAGTGACCCCTTAAGGACATTTAAATGTGTCATTTGCATATATTCCATTGGCCTCTATTTCCAGAGGTTTAAGGAATTACACAGTGAAATTCTAGCTTGGCTGGGCTTTTATTGCAGTTTTTTTCTGAATGATTCATCTGTGTGACCTTTTTACCCTTTAGTTTGGATGTTAGTTGGGATATTTTGCAGGCAACTTAAAGTTTATGGACATTATCTGGGTTTAAAGACCTCTGTGTTTCTAAAGTATAGCTAGCTCTCTTATGGTGTGCTGATGAGGTCAAATACAAAGGTTAAAACATACACGTGCAAAGCTAGTGGAGTTTGGGTTTACTGGCTGGTATTTTTCCATAAAGGCTTAAAAAGTCATGGGCCTTCAGAAGCTATGTAGCTGAAACACACAATGTCCTTGAATGGGTCATTTGCATGTAGCCCATAGGCCTATAGTATTGTGTGTGTGTGTGTGTGTGTGTGTGTGTGTATATATATATATATATATATATATATATATATATATATATATATATATAAAAATATGTTTATTATCAAAATGTCATAAGTGAGCTATGCAAAACCTAGAATGTTGAAATTATGGTTCCAAGTTTCCATAATGTCAATCGGTACATGTTTGAATCCACAACAGCGAATGCTAGTGTGCATTCACTCATACAAGGTTGACATCCTGATTGGAGATCACACTACAATGGGGATCGGGAAATTTTTTCCTCACTGTAGTGCGATCTCAGAGTTTGTATATATAATAAGCAGGGGGTGTTGGGGGCTTGCCCCCTGCAAAACACTGGTAGGAAATTAGGGGAAGGCAAGGTACGTATCACATTTCAAAATTATCCACATTACTACTTTTGTTATTTTAACCCACGGTGGTGGTGCTGCAGTAGCATTGTTGCCTCACAGTAAGACGCGGCCCGGTTCGATTCTCAGCTAGAGCGTCTTCTGCGTGGAGACATGCGTGAATGGGCATACCTTTGTTGAAGGTTGTGCGTCAGGCCTGGCAAGCTGGTACATAAAAATCAGCTGCCAATCATTAGTGGACCGGACTTCTGCTGTGGCGACCCCTAACCGGAAAAGCCGAAAGACACAAACAAACAAACTACTTTTGTTATTTTGATTAAATAATGTTTTTTTCAACTTTTTTTTGATTAAGTCATTACTGGAACAAATGTGTTTCTACATTTTGATAGTAAACCATACATACACACACACACACACACACACACGTGTGTGTGTGTGTGTGTGTGTGTGTGTGTGTGTGTGTGTGTGTGTGTGTGTGTGTATGCACTCCTACATTTTTTTTCACAGTGACATGCTCTCTGGCAGTGGTAGTATATTCTTATAACCTTTCTTTCTTCCACAGAAATTACTTGTTAAGTGTTCCTGTGTTCTTTGCCTACTGAAAGAAGTTAGTAAGATAACATTTTGTTTTCGCTGATTTTTTTGTGTAATCGGCATTGAAACTTGATAGCAAGAAAGGAATTTTTTATATTTGTGTGTTAAGTCTAGTAGCACAAGCTTTCCTTTTAGTACCAACCTGGCCATGTTCCAATTGGTCATACTTTGTTCTGAATTGCATATCCTCAGTGAAGCAGGCTGAGGCGATATCACCTGGACCAAAAGCTTTTAGTGCCAGAAGAACAAGAACCACTGCTATTGTTGTTTGCCTCGTATGTGCAACTGCTACAGTAATTTCATTTTTAACTATCTTAAACTGACAAAATATTTTAAATTACATTAAGAATACAATCAGAATATAAGAGAACCTTTGCAATAACTGTGCAATACACTAGAGTGGCATGCACATAAAAACTTGGGACAGAGTCTGTAGGCAGTTCCTACCATTTTTTTTCAGTGAGGCAGCAAATGCTTTATTCTGTCTAGATACACAGTGTATATATAATTTCACTATTAATTATACTTTCAGGTTTACCACATATCAAATAGATTTACTTGTAATATACAAATAAAACTATCAGAATTGGCCGCTCTGCACATGTAGTTTTCAACTATATTTGGTAAGCATTCATCCTGAATGCATTAAAATCCAAGCCTGCTGTGCACTCAGTTTCTTCCAAGTAAAAAGGCTGTGAGTGCTGCAACACTGCATTCAGATATCTGTATCTACATCAAGCAGAGTGATAGGTTTTTAGTTAGATTAATATAGTGTATTTATAGTCAGCTGCATCCCACTTTATTTACCCTTGCTATGCTTGGACTGACTCTGCTCCCCTACCCTACCCCCAATTCCCACCCACCCTGACTACATCTACACTTGTACTATTCTTATTCCACACACATCCTCTATTCTAACTAATACCATAATAGTTTATCACCTATCTGTAAACAAAATTCTCTGTACTTCCAGCCTTTCACAAATAACCATATCTCTCCAGCACTTACTACACAAATTACTATACATAGCAAAACCCCAATCTCGCTCAAATTTCAGGCACATCATCTGCCAACCTAGCACACTACAGCTAAGCTAACAACTTGTACCTCTCTTTTTCTCTCTCACTAGCCTTTTCATAATGTTCCCAACTTACCTAATAATGGTTCTACTCTTAAGTCTGACTGGACAACTAGCATCCAGTCATAATTTACTACTCAACTCTTATTCCCCCATCAATCCTTACTTGTCCAGTCCCTCCACTAAAACCATCTCAGTCCAAATATCCCCATCACTCTAGATATTGAGTTTTTCATCTTTAAAAGCATAAACATATATGTTAAAAACAAGTAATATTTAGTAAGAAGCTAAAAACAATGTTCACCATACAACACTTATCATACCAAACTTAGTGGTGGTATCCATCTAGACCTAGGTCCCAAACACATAAGACAAAACTCTCAAACCCCCCCACATAGTTAATTCCAGCCTTTAACAGACACTTTTAACAGAAGTAGAAACAAATGTGTTTCTACTAAATATGAACCTCAGAAGCATAGCAAACAAAACACATGAATTCAATGCCTGTCTAGCTCTATACTCCCCTGACATAGGGTCTTAACTGAAACCTGTTTAAAACCAGAAATAAAATATAACACACAGAGACTTGACAGGAAATGCAAAGTGATAGTGGTATAGCAATTATATATAAAAGCAATGCCAAAGTTGAGTGAAATAACTATAAAATTCCAAAATTCAACAGCAGTGAAATCATTGTCTCAAAAATCAATGTAAAAACAAAAGATCTATCACCATAATAGGAATCTACATTGCTTCAGGTTAATAAGCAAGCAATAATGCCAGACAGGGTGTTTGTGTTAATGTATAATTAACAGTTGCCTAGAGTTGTTATTAGGCCCAATTCTGCAGATGGAATTTTATCTTCAAAGGATAAATTACAAAAAAAAATAACTCCATTTATACTCCGTGACCCCTGCTGACTGACTAAAAAAAAAATCACATTCATTAAATTACATCTTTAAATACATTTAAATGCATCTGCATACTTCAAATACTTACATCTTCCTTATAAATTAAGAATACAAACATATTTTTGTTATATATATATATATATATATATAAAATATACATAATCAAATACAACTGTAAAAATATTCGCAAAATATTTTTAAATACATTCATCAGTATTAAATTACTTTATATAACATTCAAATATTCAAATTAACTTCAAGATTCAAACCTTTTGTATGCAACGTCTTAAAATTAATTATTTTTCTTTCTAAATTCAACAACTTCATAACAAAATCACGCCCTCTTACCATACAAGGTTGGCCAAACAAACAGAAAAACAAAGTCTCATCAGAACCATCGTGAAGAGTATGAAAATGTTCAGCAACAGAACTACTCATATTAGCATTAGAGATGTCGCCCAAGTCTTCTAAAATTCTAATCTTCACCATTCTTTTAGTCTGACCAATGTACCATCTAACATTTTCACATCCATATCCCAAAATGTACACCACCCCACAAGAATTGCAATTAAGACACCCCCTAGAAATGACATTTCTACCATTAACGCATGTTCCTGGCACATTCTTAACCTTTTTACAAACCCTACAATGGCCACAAGGGAATGTGGCTTCATGTCCAGATTTTCCACTATCATACCCAAGATTGAGCCACTCTTTAAGGTTTAAATACCTTCCAAATGAAAATCTAAAATTCTTAGGAAACTTAGTTCCTAACTCTTACAAGGTATGCTGGGGTTACTGATTTGATTTTTATCTTGAAGGAGATTTGTGGTGTGTCCTCACCAGTGAGGATGGTGGGGGGGGGGGGCAAAGCACTCTCCTATACTGGTGAGCACCAGGACCGGTATGTTTGAAACTTTGGTTGTGTGCTCTATCTGGTCAAGGATATTTGTGTTAATGTCCAGGAATCATTGTGTGCCTATGAGTATGAGACAGTGTACGTTACCCAGTCTCCACTAAAATCCATGACACAATTCTTTACCATCAATGTTATATTTCTACTCTTTAGCTCTCCACTTCCTTCTCACTTTTTATAGACACACACACACACACACACACACACACACACACACACACACACACACACACACACACACACACACAACACTATCACCATATTCATCCACTCCTCCATAACAGTAACCTTAGGCCTTATACTATAAACATCTCTATCAGTAACCTACTCTTTCTATGTCTGTATTCTCCACATCCCTCCTTTCTGCCTACCCAATTTTACATTAAAGCCTACTTTATAATAAAGCCTACTTTATATTTGTTGTGCTTAAACATGTCTTTATAGTCCACTCTTGTATGAATTACATGATCTAGATTGTCCTGTCTTTAACTATGAAACTATGTCACCATTACCCAGTATTTACCTATGTAATGCATATGAATCAATTTCTTGTTACACTCCGAATTCTGCATAAGAAATGTAAAAAGTATAACTATGTAAACTTGCATGGAGCTTTTCTCCTCAGGCTTCCACTGAAAATAGGATCTTGCTCAGCTGCACTTTCCTGATGAATGAAAATAAATAAATAAAAATAAAATGAATAAATAATGTGACTGGTCTGGGAGCATGATCTGTTTAAGTAACTTGCATAGAGTCACACAGCAGACAGATGGGGGCAACATTGGAAACCAATCAAGTCCCCCAAGAGACCAGGGTTTTCAACCTCATACCTTCAGAATTGGGGACAAATCTGGAAATAAACTGGGATTCCTTGCAAAATGCTAATACTACTGACTTCAAACATTGACAGAATTAAGAAAATGTGCATGAATATGCATTTTCTGATGTAAAATAACTTTACTGATAAATTATTGCCATTATTTTTTACATGTACTCAAACACATTTTCTCCCAGTATTGCTAGTTTCAGGAGGGATTAGGAGGGAGAGAGCTAAATTTTGAGCCAAAATTAAGGATGTCCTGAAAATCAGGGGCATTTAAAAGATATGCTGGAGACCAACACATGCTTTGCCAGAATTAACCTAGGACTTGGGAGTACTGCACTTGTAAAGAGTCAGACTATAAGCAAACAGAAGACAAGAGAATCAAACCTTGAGTACAGGGAAGCAGCGTATTAATAACTCATAGCCTTAGCCTTCTGTGGTAATAAACTGCCAATTCTTTACATTAATTCTAATTCATAAAGATTTTATGGTAATATTTTGGCATTAAAATGTTTTATTTTGTTATTATTATTAGTTTTGCTTATTTTTGCGGAATTTGCTTCACAAAAACATCATCACCACAACTTTACTAGGTTCAAATCCTTTTATTGAGACAGGTAAAAATAATAAGCACTTTCGGGTTATAACCAAACCCTTCTTCAGACATATTGAAGAAGGGTTTGGTTATAACCCGAAAGCGCTTATTATTTTTACCTGTCTCAATAAAAGGATTTGAACCTAGTAGAGTCGTGGTACTTGATGTTTTTGTGAAGAAAATTGCTGTTTGTACCTACATCGAAGTTACCTTTACCCTGAGGCTGCTGTTTGATTCTATTGATTCTGACTGTATTTTTGCAGAATGCCAATCTTTACTGGCAGTGACTGTGTACATTGTCCTGGGCCTTGGCCTTGCCTCTTTTCTCCTTCCAAATAAATTTAATTATTCCTCTCTCCACTCTTCTTGAAATACTTGAAGTTGCTGGGAGCATTACCTTACCATGAATTCTATACCTTTTTGTTAACAAGGTAGTTCACTGGATGGAAACATCTCTTTCTAGAAGCAGCCTAGGGGGACTGACTGGGAAAACTTTCTGCTGGAGGTGATGTGGGAATGGAAGGAACAGTGGGTATGAGTCAAAGGTGCCAGTGGACGGATAGCCTGAGGTCCAAGGTATAATTTATATGCCACTATCTGGAAAATGTCCATGTATGTGTAGTCAGAGAGACCTGGCTTAAATACAAAGAAAGCACTCCCTCTGTACCTGAGTTTTGTACCTACCATGACTTCAGGTTTGGTAGAAAATCTAGTGGTGTTTCCATATTTATCAGGGACCACATTTAATCTAGACTGATATCCAGGCACACACAGCCACACTTCCTAAAAATATAGTTTATCATGGACTACTGCACTATAATTTGCTAGAGAACCCCCTTCATGCATGCAGGTAATCATATTAGATTCCTCAAAGATTTAGAAGAAATTATTGTATGGAATAACTCCATAATCCTAGGAAGATTCAACAACCTAGCCATAGAATGGAGTACATATAATTGTAATGTAGCATAGTCCCAGAGATTTCTCTATTTGATTAATAAGAATTATCTGGATCAAATAGTTATGGAGCCCTCTAGAGACCAATATATTCTGGATCTGTTCCACAATAATGTCATCTATACCTGTTACACTCACTCAGTCTCAGTTTCACCAGTTAAGTCAAGCCATAAACTTGTGAACTTTATTCTCAAGACCACCATCCTCCTCTCAATAACTAATGTCTCTGTATTTAGGAACTTCAAAACAACAAGCCTTATAAAATCATATGAAGAAGTCTCCAGATTTTCTGATGATACCACTACCATTGACACTGATGCAACATCCAACTTCACTAAAGAGTTTTAAGTCCACTTAGACAAATGCACAGATCTAGCAGTCCTAACTAGAGACAAATACAATGGGACTCAAATGGCATTGCTAGTACACTAGCAAACAAGTTCCCTACAATCTTCAACCCTGAAACACCTATTCCAGTCTTCAACCCCGAAAAACCTATTCCAATCTTCAACCATGAAACACTTATTCCATCAACACCACTTATCATAGATTCATTCAACCCTCCTTCATCAGTACTAAAGACCACACAAGATGTTATTTAAAATCAAAAGCACTTACTACAGGGGCCACAATAACCTAACTGAACACTTATTAAATAGTATTAAATATGGTCTTGTTGATCCTATCCTTGAATTAAGTTAAACATAGCCAAAGGCTATATACCCCAATCCTGGCTCACTGCTGTGGTAATGTCCCACCACAAGGGCAGCTCTACCACTGACCCAGGGGATAAAGGACTGATCAACTTTATGAGCCTGATATGTAAAGCTATGGGGCATACCCCAACTGACCTCATTAGTTATGCTATTAAAATTCTTAAGCTTGGTCACCAACAATTCATCAAAGGGAGATCATACCTGTTCAACATTGTTAATTTAGAAAAATCAAAGATGATGTAGGCCCAGAAAAAGCAAGTGCCTCAAACCAAAGCAATCCGCAAACACAAATCCAAGGAGCAGCAACAAATCAAGGAAACCACAGCAGCTAAAATACACAATTTTAATGACAGAACTTCAAATATTTAACCATTTTCATCCTTATAGTCAGGACTTCAGAAGTATAAAATAAAATTTCAGAACCATATTTAAATACCATGTCAAACAAATCATGTGACCATTCCCAACAATTAAAGAGAAATAGCATATCAAAACATAAAAGTTTTTTTTAATTATTAATAAAAATCATTATAAATAAATCTCATCATCAAATTATGTCATAAATTCGATCTAAACTTTTTATTTTTAAAAGGCAGGCTTTAGAACACTGTTCATTCAGTCCTGGGTAACTGAAAGCATTTAAGAACAACTGCCAGTAAAATTCCCTGAACTCTAAACATAAAGCATGAGACCCACCCTTAACATTTGGTACAATCTGTTCCAAGACAGAATATTTAAAATAATGTTCTGTGTTATTTATGATATGGCTTGCTAGAGCATTAGTATTCTTTTTATTATTAATATCTATATATGTTCATAAATATGCTGCTTTAACATTCACTCGGTTTTACCAATATAAAAAGCCCTACATGCTTGGCACACAGCAACATAGACCACATATTTTGAACAATTATAGTTATTACTTATGTTAATAACTCTGTCAGTGAGAGTACATTCCTTACTAACCATAATATATTTGCAAAACCTAAAACAACCACATTTACTCATACTCTTTATTATAGTGGGGGTATTAAAGGACAGCATCTCTAGTAAGTTTTTCAAACATCTTCCTCTCTTATATACAATAACAGGGCCATCCCCAAATTGTAAGGTGATGTCTAGGTCATTTTTAAACACTACTTACTACCAAAAGTAGTAAATAAAATGAAAGTAAGCAACATCAAGGCATAAATGAGATGATTGCTAAATGCAGACAAGTGAATGAGACTGAAATAAGATACAAATAAGCATCTTACCACTTTCGTACTGTTTATAATCTAAAAGAAATAATCCGCGGATTTCTCAGCTGAAGATGACTCTATGGTTCCATTAATACAGCATATGAGGATCCAGCCATCTCATTCTGTCAGTCACTTCCTGTTTAACCCTTGAACTTGACTTCCCAGTAGCTTTATCTTTCTTAGAGCACCACTACCACATTCTCAGACGTTTTCATATAAGCAAGTAAAAGAAATCTGCAAGAACTGCATTTAAATGTTGGATTTACAACACATCTATCGTTTTTATTAATGAAAAGCACAAGTTAACCAGGTAATCATCAGATTTGATTTACTACACTTAGAACTCCTTCTCCAACACCTTTAACTTCGCTTCACATGCTAAACCTGCCATGCAAAAACAGATTACACTTCCATCTAGAGATCAGCACAGCAATCCTTTTATTGTCATTATTCTCTGCCTTGGTATTCCACTCAACCACACATGGAATAATGTGAATACCTACAAACTGTGCAATGCATTTCAAAGTAATGCATGGCATTTCCTTCTTTTGTCATTTAGAACTTCTGGAACCCACTTTTTATATGCTATTTTGCCTATACTTCTACAAATGATTCCTCATACAAGTTTCACCAGACTTGGACAATGGCTATGAAAACTACACTGTGTTTTTTTTATATTTTTCTCTTACATTGCAAAGCAATGCAGTCATCCCGAATGAAGAAAGAAAAGGGAAGATGAAAAAAGGGTAATTAAGAAGGGAAGTAATGATTTAAAAAACAACTAACAAAATTGTCTATACTATCACTTTCATGTCTATATAAAAAATGAAAAAACGGATCACTTCCAAGCTGGTTACCAATAAAATAAAAATAGAAGTAAAAGAGAAGTGAAGGGTAACAATCCAATATGAACGCTTTATTTATAAATCACTGCGTTTTCGTCCAGTAAAAGACTTCATCAGATAAAACACATTAGCTTACCATTTCCTTTCTTTTATACATATTAAATATATATCCATCCAATCATGTTGCACATTTATTTAAAAAAGACCAAATCAAGTTTCACTTCCTTAAAATCTCATTAAATATTAGATTAAAACATTGAATTCATTTTGTTATAATAAAATCTTATAAATATGTATGTGTTTCACATTTCCATTTATTATATATGTAGTTCAAATGCTATATTTTCAAGTTTCCTTTGTTTTTTTAAAAAACTTGTAAGTGTATATTTGAAAGGAGTTAACGCCATCTACTGGTCATTTAGAATATGATTCTTATCCATGTACTATATTCTAGCAGCTTTTAATTTTAAAAGTGGCAGAATTGAGATATACTCATTCAGGCCCGGGGTTTTATTGGCTTCTAGGGCTGTCTGCCACCATAATTCTTTATACCCTATGTTCTCCTCCCACGGGCCACCTCTGATGTCTATCTTTACTTGGTCCAATACAAAGAAACTAAATTTGTATTCTTTGCATTCCTTTATATGCCTGTATAATGCATTTGTTTCTTTGTGTGTTTTGATATCGTACATGTGCTCGTAGATTCTCCTCCTTAAGCATCTCTCAGTTTTTCCTACATAGTAGGAAGTACACTTTTTACAAGTTGCCAAATACACTAGTCCTTTTGATTCACAGTTAAAATATCCCTTACTTTGTATCCACAGTTCCCTACTAACCAAATAGATTTTCTCCTGGTTTGACACATAACCACATTGTTTACATTTACCGCATTTAAATGTCTCCACCTTATTTGAGTTGGCTCTATCGCCTATTGCCATTTTTCTACCATTACCTATTTCCAACATACCTTTAATATTTAAGGAATTTTTAAACACTACTTTTGGGTTTGTTTCAGTCAGTCCTTCCAGGTCTGTAAGTTCCTTGAATCTCTGCCATTCCTTTTGGAACAATTCTTTAACCTTTATATTCAGACTGTTGTATTCCATTACCAGGGACTGTTCATATTTTGTGTTTTCTGTCTTGTTGTTGTTATTAAAATTACTTTCTTTCTGCCCTATAATGGGTCTAAACCTGTCCGTCCTTGCTTCTGTTACTTCCTTTCTATACTCCCTAACAAATCCCTTGGGATACCCTCTGTCAATAAACATCTCTTCCAGTTTATCACATTCCTTTGTATAGTCCTCCTCATTACTGGTCATCCTTGACCCTCTAATAAATTGACCCTTCACCAGGTTCCTTTTACAGTGGATAGGGTGACCACTGTTAAAATGAAGAAACGAATTGACATAGGTATCCTTCCTATATACCTTTGTCTCTAAAGAATTGGTAGTTTTTGTTATTTCTAAATCCAAATATGCAATATTGCTGTTAGATGTGGCATAAGTGAATTTAAGGAAACTTGTTGTATTTCCTATGTATTTAATAAATTCCTTTAATTTTTCACACCCTCCAGTCCAAAAGATTATTATGTCATCTAAAAATCTTTTGTACAGTTTACAATATTGCGAATAATCTGAGGGAAAAATGTATTTGTCCTCCCAATTAGCCAGCACTAAGTTGGCAAAACTGGGCGCACAGGCTGCACCCATTGCCACTCCTTGAGTTTGTTGGAAAAACTCTCCATTGTACATAAAAAAGTTGTTTCTCAATACTAAGTCCATCAGACCTGCACAAACTACTTTATCCTCAAATGTCAGTGTTTTGTCCCCATATACCTCATCCTCGAACATTCTAATTCCTTCTTCATATGGTATAGACCCAAAGAGGTCTACTACATCAATGGTCACAAATAGTATGTCTTTATCGTATACACATACATATTTATAAGATTTTATTATAATAAAATGAATTCAATGTTTTAATCTAATATTTAATGAGATTTTAAAGAAGTGAAACTTGATTTGGTCTTTTTTAAATAAATGTGCAACATGATTGGATGGATATATATTTAATATGTATAAAAGAAAGGAAATGGTAAGCTAATGTGTTTTATCTGATGAAGTCTTTTACTGGACGAAAACGCAGTGATTTATAAATAAAGCGTTCATATTGGATTGTTACCCTTCACTTCTCTTTTACTTCTATTTTCATGTCTATATAGCCAAATGACTAGTATACCTAAGTTATTCATCTTGAACTTGTTAATGGGGCGCTTTCTAATAATAATAATACTTTTGCCTTAGTTGACAGATACATGTTGTTAAAAATAATGCAACAAGTTGTGATGTTAATTGCTTTATAAGTTTGACAAATGCTACAGAGTGCATAAGTATTATATAAGCTCTGACATGCTTACTGTTTTATGACTAACCACCTCTTCGAGGAAAACATTTTTCAGTATGCTCTTGTGTGTACTAGATTTTAACAACAGAATATTAATGATATAGTAATACTTATTCTGATATAAAACTAACAACCTATAAAACCTGTGGGTTTATCACCATGAAGCTTCTTGACCAGAAACGAGAAATATAGCTGTAAACACTAACTTTTAACCTGACACGTTTTGTCATACATTTATACCACCAGTTGCAATTATTTAAATGACTTGTACTAGTGAAATAAATAGCGCAGCTTAGTACCCCAACTAAGACACACTAGTCAACAAAATATCAGGGTTATACAAATGTTTACGCTACCTTAACCAATTGTAAGAACCATTTCACCTTATGCCCATTTTGGGGGATATTCTATTGTACTACACTACACTATACTGCCCCTCATTACTTTCACCCATAATTAAAAAACTATGGATAGCTAAAAGACTAGTAGAAGTTACAATAGGAAGACATGCTATTTGTTATCTGTACTATATATGTTTTTAATATGGGGCTAAAAGCTATCAACACACTAGTAATAAGAAGATTTCCACCTAACCATTTCTGCTTTAACTCTTGTTATAACTCTATCATTCAATTCCCCCATCTCTTCCAGGCACAGTGGTTTAATGAATAGGCATAAGTTTGATGCAGGAAGAGTTATATGCCAATGTCCTTCCTCTTACATTTACTGTACCAACTATTCCGAGCACATTCATCCTTTAATGACCCATAGATATAATAGTAAGTATGTGGTCATTTGATTCTTGAAATGTCAAAGGGATTCAACTTGGAAAAAAAAAAGAAAACTACTTTTGCATTTGATATTCAAATCCAAAGCTAATTTAATCCTCCTACAAGAAACTCACATGCAACCAGAGCAATGGAAAGCCTCCCAGAAGAAAAAAATGGATTAAGAATAGCAGTGCCTCTGGCATATCCCTAAATCCTATCATCATTAAACCAACTTCCAGGGTGAAATTATAAAACACGATATGGACATGAATGGAAGGTAGTGTTATATAACAACTAACCCAGCCTGTCTAGACAAATCTATTCTGATATTAAATCTAGAAGTGCCATGTGTAAATCAACATAAATTTATAATGTCTATTTATAAAATACTACTTGACTTCCCCAGTCATTACTACATTCTAGGAGGGGACTGGAATACAGTCCAAGACCGTGATATTGACAAATTGGAACATAGTCCAAGACCCTGATATTGACAAATTTAATATCAAATCTAAACACAATACCCATGCCATATCAGCACTCAAGGAAGTTAAAAATGACTTGAACCTATCTGACCTCCATATTTTCCATCCCAGTAACTCCCTCAAAACTAAATATACCTTCTACTCTATGTACCATAAGTCTTGGTCCAGACTGGATTTCTTCCTAATTTCCAATGTATTTACTAAATACAAAAATTCCTTTCCCACAGAACCTAGATACCTATCAGATCATTCTAAGATTAACCTAACTATTGACTGGGATAACAATCTAACAGCAACCAAGGGTATAACTGGGTTCTTAACCCTAACCTATTAAGGAAAAAAGAAATTCTAAAAGAAATAGATGCCATTCTGGACCAAGCTTTACACAATTTACTCTATAATCACCTACCTATGGATCATTACTGGGCCTCTATTAAATCCATAACTAGAGGTGCCCTTATAAGTAAAGCTTCATATTATATATATTTAAAAAAAAACTTCTCTAAGAGGAAGCCAATCTTAAAAGTCAAATCATTAAGCTTGAATCTCAACTCCAATTGTCCTTTCATCAAGAAACTAAAACTCAAACAACACAACTCCAGCAAAAACTATATGATCTAAATGCTGAAAACCTAACACACCAAGAAATCAAAACTTTAGCAAATTACTCTGAATGGGATCACATGCCATCTAAATTCCTGGTGAGGCTTATTAGCCAAAACAAGCCCTCCCTGAACATAACAGAACTTATTTACCAAGATAAACTCTATCATACTACTCAAGATATCATACGTATCTTCGAAAGTATATACACAAAATCCTATAGCTCATCAAATCTCTCCCATAATAAACAGGACCTAAATGCCTTCTTAAACCAATTAAATTTTCCCCAAATTAGTCCAGACTAACAAAAAATGTTATCCTCCCAAACTCCCAGCAAGAAATTATTATGACAATCAACAAACTCAAACCCAGTAAACCAACAGGTGCAGATGGTCTTACGGCCGAATTCTACAAAGCCTTCCCATAAACATTCTCTCTCTTTCATCTATTTAATCACATTACTACCAATGGTGTAAATGATATACATCTAAACACATCTAAAATGATTCTCATAACTATACCAAACTCAGACCTCAAAATCCCTCTGAACTATAGACCTATAGCCCTAATAAATCTTGATATGAAAATGTTTGCATCAATAATAGCAAAAAGAATTAAACCAATCATCCCAAACATTGTTTCCCCTGAACAATCATGTTTCATAATACACAGACAAACCTTTGATCATACCCTCACATTGGACACCATGATCAATCTCTCTAGCCATACAAGCATTCCAATCTGCACCTTAGCTATTGATGCCTCAAAAGCATTTGCTAGACTCAATGTAAACTTTTTGCTCAATGTCTTACCTCTCTTTAACATACCCAACAACTACATACAAGCTATCAAAATACTACACTCCAAGGCACATACTTACCTACAAATCAACAAGCACCCATCTTCTCAAATTGACATTGAGAATAGTGTCAGACAAGGTTGTATAAAATACAATTTCAAAACCATATTTAAGTATCCCACTAAACAAATCATGTGACCATTCCCAACAATTAAAGCAAAATAGCATATCAACAAGTATAAAAGTTTTTATAGTTATTAATAAAAAAAAAATCATTATAAATAAACCTCCTTATCATCAAATTATGTTGTAAGGGCAGCTGTGGTGGTTCTGCGGTTAGGGTTGCCACTTCCCAGCAAGAGGTTCTCTGGTTCGATCCTCGGCTGGGGTGCCTTTTGTGCGGTGTCTGCATGTCCTCCCTGTGGTTTCATGGGTTTCTTCTGGATGCTCTGGTTTCCTCCCACATCCCAAAGACATGCTGTAAGTGGACTGGACACTCTAAATTGGCCCTAGGCATGAGCGCATGCATGTGTGTGGCTTCTGTGGAAGGTTGGGTGCCGGGCTGGTAACTTCACACCATAAAACTCCACTGTCAATCATGAGAGGACAGATGATCCACTGTGGCAACCCCTAACCAGGAAAAGCCAAAAGAAGAAGATCATCAAATTATGTTGTAAATTCTATCTAAACATTTTATTTTTGAAAGGCAGTTGTTCATAAATGCTTTCAGTTACCCAGGACTGAATAAACAATGTTCTATAGCCTGCCTTTCAAAAATAAAAAGTTTAGATAAATATAACTTACAACATAATTTGATGATACGGGGGTTTATTTATAATGATTTTTTAATTAATAATTAAAAAAAACTTTTATACTTGTTGATATGCTATTTCGCTTTAATTGTTGGGAATGGTAACATGATTTGTTTAGTGGGGTATTAAAATATGGTTTTGAAATTGTATTTTATACTTCTGAAGAAGTCCTGACTATAAGGATGAAAGAGCTTAAGTATTTGAAGTTCTGTCATTAAAATTGTGTATTTGGACTGCCGTGGTTTCCTTGATTCATTGCTGCACCTTGGATTTGTGTTTCAGGAAACCTTGCTAATTTCTTCAATAGATTTAAACTGTGGAAAATGGTCATGCTTTTTATACAGCTTACCTTGATCTGGTCAAAGCATTTGAAACCATACCTCATGCCAGATCTTTACGGAAAATATTATCTTTAAGCACAGATCCTGATGTGCTAAGATGGATTGTAGATTAGCTGTAAGATATTCCATATAGTTTGTATGACAGAAGCCTGCTCAGATAGTACTAAGGTAACCAGTGGAGTCCGCCAGTAGTCTATGCTGGGTCCTCTCCTTTTTGGCTGCTACTTCTCCAGTCTTAAAACCTATAACCAGGAGCGCAGGTTAATCATATGTGGATGACTGCAAACTAGGTATAATCATTCAAATCCCTTCAGATATCTGTACCTATTCTGAAATGGCATACCTTAATTAATACCTGAAGTATGGAAAAGGATTTACACAAAACACTAAATTGAATAGTATCGTTTCTTTCAGAAAGCAGACGTTACCCACAACATCCAGTACAGATAAAATGCCCATACAAAACAAAAAGGTAGTCAGGATCTTGGGCACTTGGGTTCTCTCTCCTTTGATCATCACATGACAACTGTTGTCAGGACATCTTTCAACTTAACACAACTAGAAGGCAAGGGTATTTCATCTAGATCCCAAAACATTACTGTACCCCTATATTCACCAGTGATCAATCCCATTACCATTTACAATGCTCCATTTGGCATGTATCTCAACAAAGTCAAAAAGCCCCAGATGTTAATAGAAAAAAGATATCTGGTCCTAAAAACCTTAGTTATAAAGAGAGACTGAAAGTCCTCTCCCTGTACACTGTATCTTATAGACTCCTGAGGGATGATCAGTGCCTCTCTTATCACTCCATTAGAGGTTCAGTGGTCCCTGACCTCTTATATTTCAGTAAGATGAAAAGCTCAAGTAATACTACAACTACAGGCACTAACCCTCATTAGCAGATAAATAGAACATAAAGGAGAGACAGTCACCACTGCACATCTGTCTACTCTGGAATAAACTTGCCGATTTTTAATTTCTCCAAATGTATTGGGTTTCTAATTCTATGACTGAAATGGATCCCATACACAAGTCAGGGTATGATTAGACTTCATGAAATCAGTATTGCTTCATTACTGGTTACCTAAGAGGGATGTTATCAGCACCCACAATACTTAGAATTTCCTCCTCCTGCAGTGTGATTCAATATCTTCCTTCAAATTAAACCTGAAGGACTGGAAGGGTGTTCTCAAATTTATCCTGGGACCAACTGGCCTCTCCCTCCTTTACTAATTAGGTAAAGCCTGATGTTGGGTATTAGAAAGGTGTATATGGTCACAAAACTAAAATAGCCTTGAAACTCCTATACATCCTACAAAAATATGGTAAGCCTGAGAGCATGTGTTATGAGCATTGTTTATTCCAGCTGTCAGTTAAAAGCATTTGCTGCCTGGAAATTGTGGACAGAGCTTGGATCTTTCAAGGACTCATAATTCATACAAACCAAAAAGTTAGTGCTGGAACAGGAGTAGTACTCAGAAAGTTAACAAGTTGCTATTGAAAAGGACAGCTATGTAAAACTAGGCTTCTCATCCCAGTTATTTCAAAAAATCATGGATCTGGCCTTTCACATACTGCCTATTATTAGCTGGTAAGTCACTTAGATAAAGAGGCCAGACCCAAAAAAGTTCTGGATGCCATAAGAAGGTATGGATGTGAACTGGAAGTATAAAACAAGAGGTGTTATAGGCTTGAACAAGATTGTTTTATACCTGGATACCTCCTCCATGTCCCTCTTCTTTTGGTATCATCACTACTCTGGCCTTTTTTTTGGTCTGATATGTCATCTATACTGCTAATTCATTCAGGTTCCTCCAATAGTGCTTTCCAAATTGTGTCCTCCAATTTGCAGAATTTGACTAGGTGTTCATCTTGTCCCTAGCCTTCTGAACTTTCACTGTCCATGTTGCCTTTTTCACCACTTTTATCATGATGTTCTTATTCAGTGCATCTCTTTGAGCTTCCTATAATTGGTATCTGCCCCCCCCCCATTCTCAAACTTCCTGTATGACTGCTGTTGCCCCTTCTCCTAGAAATCTTCCCTGATCCGTCCTGTTTTTGTTTCTTCCTTTTTGTCTTACAATATCTTTTATTCTACTCTTCTTTTTCCATTTTCTTACTAGGTATTCCATTGGTCTTCTCCCACTGTCTCCAGTAATCTTTCTACCTTGATTGAAGTTATTACTCTGCTCTCCAATTATAATTTTATTCTAGTTTCCTGAACCTGTAATTCTTCTCTGTCCTGTCTTTCTTGTCATATCCTCTTCCATGTTTCTGCAAGTTGTCTCTCTAGTTCCTTGATCTACCTGTCCTCTCAGCTCCTCTTCCATCCTTCCTCCCAAATGATGACCTTCCTCGCTGTGGTTTTAATGCCATCCAACTAGTGTCACTCTGTAACATATCTGTCTGCTTTGTTTTATTTTATTAATTTCTCTGTTTTTACAGCTGCTTTTCTATATTTTTTTGCTCCACTAATAGCTTGTCCACTGGCTGTCCTGTCCCCCTATCATCCTCTCTTTTACTTCGACCTGCATTAGCACTGTTCCTAACTTTTTGGCTTATGGTAGGCGATTTGTAGTGAATGTGTATGGAGCACAGATAATGGAAAGATTACTAGGTAGAGCTCCCTCTATGTATCCTTGTACTCTCTCTTAGCCATGGTCTCTTCCTGGTCTTGTTTCCTGTTATTTGTTATATTTCAGTCTCCCAAATGATCTCTCCCTGCCTGAGTTTGGAATTACACTGAAGTCACCTCCTATGATCTCTCACCTTTCTTCGCTCACCTGTGTCCACTCCATAAAGACTTTTGACTAGAACACTCCTGCATCCCTATTTAAAAGGTATATATACTTCCCTGTTCTCCATCTTTTCCCATTCATTCTTCCTTGCAATGTCATCCATTGTCTTTGGCCCCTTTTCTTCATCTTCTCCTTACTAAACAGTATTGCCACTTTCTTCTTCCCTTTACTGCCTTGTTGTCTAATTCTTAGTCTCACGTATGCTGTGGAAAGTAATCTCTCTCCCTTTCTCAAAGCCTTTGTAGCCTTTTTAGCTTGTTCTGGACATTCCTGCTGTTGATGGGGTATGATTTCCCTCCTAAGTTCCATGTCACCACAGTAACCCTTACCTGCGCTTCTTTCTGCATTCCGCCCTGCTGCTGTAGAATGGATTTTCCTTCCCCGAGGCTCCTGCTGGGCAAGATGAATCATCCTTGGCATTCTGCTTATGCCCTGTCCCATCATCTCCTGTGAAAAGTTTACTGAACCTCAGCATTTTGGCAGTAGTACCCCCAGAATTAACCCTACTTTATTCACCTTTTTATTTCCCTCCTGTTTCAGCACACTAATGCCTTTTCATCATCAACTTAAGACACTCACTTGCCTATCTTCCCCTCTTTTAATATGTGTCCTTAGCTTTCTTGTTCTGTTACATATGGCCAAACCCACTGGTAGCATTTACGATCATGTATACATTTTGTTTTATAAACTCCATCACTCCTTTCCATGCCATTCCTCCTTTTCATTGAGTCTTCCTTCCCTTTCCATGCTTCAGGTTTCTCTTTGCTTATTGTCCCAGTTCACTGTATGTCACAGTCAGTGTACCTTCCTATGTTCCTGTCCTCTACACTTCCATTCCCCTTTATCAATTGTCCTCCTGCATGCTATGATGAGTAAATAAGTTGATCTTCTTATCTCTGTCTCTCATTCCTTTTGCAATCATTTCTTAGCCTTTGAGGTCAGTGTCCTCTCTTTGTCCATTTTTCTTCTGCTGATTTCCTCTGCATGTGATACCTGCCAGTCTCTTATGCACTCTCGTTGTAGATCCTTTTCTTTTTATTCATGTACCTCTATCCAGCTGCTTTATGAGTTCCTCTAAGTTGCTGTTCTTTTGCTTCTATCTCATTTATTTTAAATTCACTTTTGGCTTTGTGCTACTTTTAAGGCCCTCTGTGCTTGCTCTCCTTTCTCCTTTTCCAGTTTTTACTACCACTCTCCAAGGGACCAGGACTTTCATTACTGTCCCTCTCCTGCTGTCCTCCTTTTCCACCAATTCCTTTGCTCCTCTGGATCTTCTAGTGTAGTGCTCTTCAAATGTCAACCAATCCAGCTTGTTACCAACTCTTTTCTCTGCAGTCGTTTTTCACTGTACCTGCTTCTGTTGCTTTTCAGTTCTTCTCATGTCATCACTTTTCCTATTTACCAGTTTCACGTTCATCTTTCTCTTGCTGTCTGTCAGGTTTTCTCCTCTTGTGCTTTTCAGTTCTTCTCATGTCATCACTTTTCCTATTTACCAGTTTCACGTTCATCTTTCTCTTGCTGTCTGTCAGGTTTTCTCCTCTTGTGCCTTTCAGTTCTTCTCATGTCATCACTTTTCCTATTTACCAGTTTCACGTTCATCTTTCTCTTGCTGTCTGTCAGGTTTTCTCCTCTTGTGCCTTTCTGTGTGGTTCAAGATAGCATTGTGATCATTACTTCCTTGTTTTCTTCTGCCTTGCCTTTTGGCCTTCATGTGACATGCCTGGCACCACTTCCAGTTCATTCTTTTCTAGTGGAGCCTGTATGTCTGAGCAAGCTGTGTTTCTCACTCTTCCCTTGGTCAGTGAAGTTTCTGTTGTCACTCCTTTGTTAGCAGGCTGCTCCAACTGCTTACACTGCAAATTCTACCCTGGATAATTTTGTTTACAATTCTTATGCCATTTCCTCTATGGATAACTTGATATACCCCACTGTCTAGGGGATTTTCAAATTGTCCATGTCCTAGAGCCTTAAGTGAAGATGAAAGGATAGCCATTTCTCTTTTTTTATACAGGACATCTAAGGAATCCTCAAACAGATTTATTTACTCTTCCTAGAAGGTAAGGGTCTTCAGTATTTTGCTTGTCTGAGTATTGCTTCTTTGTTTATAAAGTATTTCGGTGAATACATGCCTTATTATCCCTCCATTACTGTTGTCTGGTTTGCTTACCCTGTCTAGTCTCTTTATATCACAGTTTCCCAAGTTGTAGGCAGATGAAATCCTGTTTCTAAGTGCTCGATGAAGTCTCCCAACTCTTATTCTTTGATCCATTTGGAAACCCAGTTATGTGAATATTTTCTTGGGATCTGTTTTCCATCTCATCCAGTTTCCTTGCTTGGCTTTTCATCAGTCTTGATATTTCAATGATATTTCATCTGTGGATCTGGATTCTAGATTGCATGGCTACTCTGTCTTCCTCCAGTTCTTTTTTTTTTTCTTTCATTTTTTTTCTGTCTTCTTTTGTTGACTTTTCATTGTTTCCTTCACTATGCCCACATCTTCAGCTACTCCCATTAGAGTTTAAACTGTCTGCACAGCTGTTGTCCTGATAGGGCTGCTTTGAAACTATCCAGCTGCTGCAACTGGTATTCTTTATCCTTTATTTCATCTTTTCCGGTTGCTTTTTTACACTGAAACATTTTTTTTCTATTTTTTTCCTTCAGATCTTGTTTGCAGTGGAGCTCAGAACATTGGCAGTCATCTTGCTTGAACTATGAGCCTCTTCAACTCTCTTATCCTTTAATAAACATCGTGTAAACTCTTACTGCCACTAAGTTATAAACCACCTTATCAGAGTTTTTTTCTTTAATGTTAAACACTATCCCTGTTCCTCTCATTCTCCTGCATAAACTTTTATTTAAAGTCAATATTCTACTAACCCCCGAGTCATTGTGCTAAGTGGACAGCTGCCATATATCTGTTTAAAGTCTTGCAGTCAGTCAGGGAGTCCAATCTGTCCTTATGTACTAGCTACATGAAATCGGAACTTAGAAATTCTTCTTGTCTTTCATTTCCTCCCCAACCTATTACTTTGTTTCTGGATCTCCTGCAGTACTTTACTTTTATGAAGTAACCCACATGTCTCCCTCTATATATCACTGGTACTTGGCAATTTATATAATAGTTGTATACTGAAAGTCATAATACTTAATGCAAAAGCCTACAATGTTGACCTCAGACTACCTTATAAAACCATATTGTACTACATGCACACATTATACCAGTACACAGCCAGTCAACAAACAATATCACTTTTCCTGTTAGTGAAGCTTAGGAAAGAGTGCTAACATGGGTCCTGCGGTGGGGGGCAAAGTTCAGCTGTTGACACACACAAGAGAGCAGATATTTTGATTTCAACATTTTGAAAATGTCAGCATTTTGACATTTCAACAGTGTACATTCTTTACTATAACTTTCAGTGTACTGCTATTTAGTATACAAGCATGGGCCCATACACTGCATATCGTAAGACCAAAGTTTTAGCACCTCTGCTCTCCTTTTTGCTGTAATGACCATGTGTGACCATTTATCTAACAACTTTCACTTCTTGTAATTTTTTTCTGGTAGGTTGTTTTTAATGTACTATACAACTTCACACCTAGATATTTATTTCCTCATCTGACCATGAAAGACTTACTGTTTCTCAATACCTCCTTCCACTTTAATGATCACTGACTTCCTTAGGTGAACCAGTAACTTCAATCAGTCATCAAACTTCTTGAAAATGTGCAGCACTACGTATAACTGCTTCCCACTTCTCCAACACTATCATACAGTTTCTACAAAACAATGAGTTTTCTCCTTACATCCAAAAGGGGCCTCATTGCTCAATTCCATCCTCATCCATTATACAAGATATTTATTATTACTACAAATAAAAATTGTAGCACTGGACCTCCTTACCAAATTCCTTTCTGCAACATAACCTTCTCCGACCTTCCATAACTGACCAAAATTCAATTCCAAAGTCGTTTACATAATGTTCGTACACCTTGTTTTCCTTCTCTTACTACTTGACTTAACACCTCAAATAAAAATTACCATGTTTACTGCCATAAGATTTCTGTATGACCACTAATATGACCCATTTAACAAAATTAATCATAGTCATCCAACGTCAGTTAATTGCCTACCTTTCATAGACCTTACCTTTCCCTCTCTGGTTATAACAAGCAGAAACTGTTTCAGTAGCCATTTGACAAGGTAAAATGTTGATCTGTTAAAGTCTATTTCAGCAAATGCAAAAAAAAAAAAAAAAAAAAACAAAGCAAAAAACAGTTGTTTGAATGTTTGCTGAAATTTGTTTTGGTTTATTTGAGTTCAATGAAAAAACCTTTGGCGGATCAACATGAATCCATGGCAGGATAAATGCATCTGTTTGCATCTGCATAATGAAATGAAATCGCCTTGTAGCTTAAGTGGTCCTCCTTGTGCTTCTTCCCTTTATATAACATATCAATATCATTTGTTACACTGATTCTGGGAATTCTCCTCTTTACCAAAAGGAAAAAGTCTTGGCTAAAATCAGGAAGAGCAACTCCCATAATGATAGAAACTCTCCAATTAAACTAAACAGCAAACAAAGAGGAGCAATTAAGTCCAACAGGGCCATATATGAAGTCAAGACAGCCTCACAGGCTATAGACAACCACAAGACCGTCTACAGCCATGTCCAAAAAGGCAGCACACATCAGTGTGCCGAACTGGTGGTCAGTGGTGCCACCATCACTGAGTAGAGCGACATAGTGAATTTGCTGGCTGACAAATTCAGCTCAAACTTCACCAGCCCTACTCCCTACATCTCTCTATGAAATACCTACTAGCAGGCCCCCTTAATAATTAACTGGGAGCATGTCCTAGCAGTGCTTGCTAAGGGCAGAAACACAGTCTCAATGTGCTCTAACAATATCCCTATATGTCTCCTGAATAACTGGAAACATGACCTGTCAGGAACACTTGAGCTACTTTTCAATTAAAGCCTCAAAATGGTATTTTTAGTTTTAGAATGGAGGACAACCATCAGCTGGCCCCAAACCTACAAGCCTATTAGTATGACTAATCTAATATGCAAACCCATGGAACAAATTATCATGGAAATGATAAAAAAAAATATGCAACCTTCGGACAGTGGAACCAACACAGTTTGCTTTGTCAAGATACCATCATGCCTAGTAAATCTGGTAGAAGGCAATGGATGAGGGGAAAATGGTGCAGACCACCTACCTGGGCCTGGCTAAAGTTTTTGATACAATACCCTACTCAGGTATAGCTGACAAACTCATCAAACTGGGCATAAACCCCTTAACTTGCTGGATTGCCAGCTAGCTCACAGACAGGACCTAGGAAGTCATGCCACCTACTCTAACAGAGGAGTCTCCAGTGGGGTAATTTCGGGGCTCCATGCTGAGACTGCTCCAATTTAGCATTTACATCTCAGAGGTAAAGGCTGATGTCAAGGGCCTTTAGCTAACCAGGTTTACAGATGACTGCAAATTGGGAACTGTCACAGATTTCCCCCATGACACACACCTTACAAGAGGGTCTAACAAAGACAAATGACTGATGTCAAGGTCATGATCTAAAACTCAATGCCAAGAAATGCATTATAGCGCTTTTTGTGAAAACTGCCACCCAGGCTAATTACTCCATCGATAAGTCATCCCTAAGAGCTGACTCAGTATATATATATATATATATATATATATATATATATATATATATAGAGAGAGAGAGAGAGAGAGAATAAGCTGGCCTTTGGCCAGGCCAACATGTGGCCAAGGTATTAAGAAAATCATTCTATGCTGCCCAACTTATAAGTGAAGGCATAGTATCCATGTCCAAGAAAGTCATAGTGTTAATGTATTCATCCCTTATGAGACCCATGCATCAGTATAATGCCCTCTTTAGTATGTATCTGACCAGACATATGAAGCAGCTGGAATGCCCACAAACATTCCTTACCAGGAGAATACATGGTATAAACACATTGCCCTTTATGGATCGCCTTAAAAACACATCTCTATACTATGTTTACTACAGGTTACTGAGAGGTTATCTATACCTAGCATACAAGGTATCCCTGGATGCAGCTCTGATGGAGCTTTTGCACATCCACAAAAACAGTTTCAGAAGCACTAGATCCAAGGATTTAAATTTTGCTTGTGACATAAAGACATGTTGGTAAGACAGATATGTGTTTCAGTGGATCCTCATGCACTGCAACAGGCTTTTCATCTCTGTGAAGAAGAGTCCATCTCTAACCGTATTTAAGTGTAACCTTGACGAATGAATGGAACATCGAAAATTCACCCTGGGTCTGCCCCTAATGTCTCTGATAGATAGAGGCAGACAGTAATGCCCAAACTAACACCCCCCCCCCACACACACACAGACATAACCTCTATAAACTTCATAACTAACACACCCCCTCCTAATAAATGCCTATAGTATATAGTGACACAGTTGGGATGGACTGCATGGCTAGGCTTATAAAGGCCTTGGTAGTCATCAGCCTAGTAGAGAACTATGAACCTATATACCAAAATTTGATTAATATTCCAATGATCTGATCCTTTAATTCTAATGCTACCTTCTTGCAAAAATCTATCAGGGAACATTTGGAGCACCCTGATTTACCATTTTTTAAATACCTGATTACCTCCAATTTTTTTCCCACTAGAATATACCCATCTAATGTCAAAATTAATGTACAGAAGTCCCTTACCATCAAAATCTATAATCAGTAATTCAGTCCATTTTGTCCCACTGTTCATATCAGCTGGTCTGCTGGAGTATCTTCTATTTCCACTTCTGAAAAATCAAGTTTCTGCCTTCACACTACCATACAATTTCTCTTGAAAATCTCTACACTTACTACATCTTACATACTAATTGCTTTCATCTCTTCTAAGTTCCTTAACCCAAATTCTCTTCTTCTGTTCTTTCAACTTACAGTACAACAATTTATTTTAATCCTAGTCTACTGATCACCACTTCCCTCCTCTTCTAGCTATTTTCTCATTTTTATTTCCACTTTTTTGAATGTAGGCCACGGTGGTGCAGCGGTTAGCATTGTCGCCTCACAGCAAGAGGTTCTCCCATTTTGCACAAAGGGTCAGGGTGTCACTTCAACAGTGACAATAATCTCAGCTGGAGCTCCTTCTGTGTGGAGTCTGCATGTCCTCCCCATGGTCAAGTGACATATAAAAACATGCAGGTAGGTGTGTGCGTGAATGGATGTGCCTTCTTTGAAGGTTGGGCATCTGGCTGGCAACTCACCACAGTAAACATCCACCGTCGATCATTAGCAGACCGGAGTTCCACTGTGGCAACCCCTAACTGGGAAAAGCCGAAAGACATTATTATTTCCACTTTTTTGAATGAGTCTAAACCCCTTCAGTGTTTTCTTCTAATTTCTCTCCATGTTTTTTTCCAACATTTCCTTAACTCTTCTCTAAAATGTTCACTTTACCCGCTTTCTGGCATTATATTTTTACTCAGTGTACCATACATTTTTTTTCTTCAGGTACCTTGATCCAGTATTATTCTTTGTTGCCTACATTACCTATTTATCTCCTCTTTTCTCCCATCACCTACCCTACCTTCTGCTGTAAGCACTCCATCTGTCTTACATCCCACCAGTTGGGGTGATTTCCACCTCCACCTCATTTCTGTATCTGTTTTTGCTTTCCATCTTACTACCACCAGACTGTGGTTGGAAAGCCCTCTCTCAGTTGCCGATAAAGTTTCTCTGCCTACCAATCTTTCCCTGTGCCTTGTTGACAGCATATTATTCAAAATCCATTGCTATTTAGTTAATGTTGCAGAACTCGATCGATGATGATACTTTCTTTCTACTGCAGCTTCACCCAGTCAACATGCCATACCTCCTCTTTGCTTACTGTACCACCATTTCTCTGCAAGTGGACTGCTCCATCACCATCTACCTTCTCCTCTTCAGTTATACGGTTTATTGCTAGTTCTTCTAATATCTTTTGATGAAATTTAGTGATGCGAAACTCAGTGCCCTAGAGATCACTTACCATTTCTGCCTTCTACTTGTGATTTTCATCCATCCATCCTCAACCCTTTTTTCCATTTTGCACATAGGGTCAGGGTGTCACTTCAACAGTGATAATAATCTCGGGCCAAGGTTTACAATGTCAGGTGGCTAGCCCTGCAGAGGACGCATAGGTAAATTGCCTCTGAGAGTGTAGCAGCCTGAAAGACCTGTCCCTTCCATGTGACTCTTAAGTAGACTAGATATACCATTCTCGCAGCAGATCCTTCAATTATCATATTCTATGTTGCGGACATCATTTGCTTTCAACTTATTTTCTATCTCAGAGCAAAGTATTTAAAAATGTTAACATGTGTACCAGCCATCATGAAATCCCTTCTCATTGTCCCTTGTCATATTATTCGCTCTCTATAGCTGTTGCTATGTAACTTCTTCAGCTTACTAGCCATTCCTTGCTTCTTTAATCTGTGTGCCCAGTGTACATAATGCCCATATACAGATTTTCTACTATTTCCTTAATCCAGCAGTTCATGAAGGACAAAGGGGTCTTAACCTTCTTTCTTCTCTTCCAGCTCTAAATGACTGAGATATTTATCTTCAGTTTCTGCTTTCCAAATCATCACATTTTGCTGCTCTAGCCACAGTGCTGTGATTTATGTCTTTGACCTCACTATCGACTTGCACTGCAATCTCTTCCAATGGCTTGACTGTCACTCCCACCACCAATGCTGCCTCTAACGAAACTGACATCTCATTTCCTTCCTTCTATCCCCTACTTTGATCGCAAGGTTCCAATTTCAATTAACAGGACCTAGAATTAGACAGTTTTAGACTCCAGTGTCCCCATACTGTGCTCTCAGTCTTATTATAAATGCAGTCCTGACTCTCTTAAACACCTCTCACCACACTTTCTAGAAACTCATATCAACTTTGAAGCTGTAACATTTCCTAAACTTTGGTAAGCCAATGTGTCCAGCTCACTTCCCAGGTAAGTAGCACTCTACATGGTTTTGAAAACTTACCATTCATTATTATTTTTCTTGTTATGTTTCTTATTAAATAAAATAAATAATTTCTCTAGAACATGTGTTTATTAGTTTGACAAGATGAGGGAGTGAAAGAAATGGTCAAAAACTTTACTAAAGTTAACAAAAACAACCCAAAGAACCCTCTTCTATATTATTGCATATATTTGCATAAAAAATTTGGGTAGTAATTGTATTATTCCTTTTTTAAAGCTATGCTGTACCTTATTTTGTAAGCGTAAGGAGGACAGATTGTCAATACACTAGCGGGAGGGGATATGTATTTTAAAAGGACTTGCTTAGTTATTGTAAAATGTCTAGAAAATTAAGAGGCAATAGCATTGCCTTTTAAGTTATTTTATTTTACTGAATTTGTTTACCATGACAGATAACTTAGAGGGCCACTTTTCATCTCAGATCTCTTCTGGGAGACAGAAGTTTTAGTTATGTATTTCTGGACATGAAAAAATTTGGTGATCAGATGGCCAACTGAGAGCAGTGAATTTTGAGAGCTCTATAAACTAGTATAATAATAATATAGGAAAATGTTATTGTTTTCAAGTTTAAAACATCAGAAATCTATTGATAAACTACTTGTTGTTGTTGTCTTTCGGCTTTTCCCGGTTAGGGGTCGCCACAGCAGAACTCCGGTCCACTAATGATTGATAAACTACTAAACTACATAAATATCAATTTTGGTGGAGATATACAAACATTTTCCTGTCAAGTAACTTGGATATATATTGAGTCACTGAATATGAACAACTCAAGGAATTCTCATCTGGATGCTGCTTTGAAAAAAGAACTGCAACTGATGACATCTACCTTACAGGAACTATCTTTGAAAATGGATGGCTTTAAAAATGACTTAGAAAACCTCAAATTAAATTCTCAAAAACAGACATACTCTTAAGAAACTATTACAGCAACCCCATACAAAAATAACAAATTTAGAGACTTCTCTAAATAACATTGAAGGGAGACTCAAAGACGAAGAATTCCAACAAGAATTTCTGCTTAAACAGAATACATGGCTGCTTAACAAAATAGATGACTTAGAAAACAGGGAAAGGAGAAACAACATAAGGATCTTTGGTCTGCCTGAAAACACTGAAGGAGAAGACATTTCATTCTTAACCTGGATTCCTGAATTTTTAGTCTTGAAAGAGGGACTTTCATTTGGAATTGAAAGAGTGCATAGAGCACTGAGGAAACCTTCTTCTAACTCAACAAATACTCCACCTAGATCCATAGTTATAAAATTTCTTTCATTTCTGGACAAGGAACTAATATTAAAATCTGCTTGGAGAAAATCACCCTTAAAAAGCCTGATAAGGTTTGACAATGATTATTCTTCCAGAATACTAGAACAAAGGAAAAACATCTGGCCAAAAATAAAACTGTTGAAACAAAACAACATTAAAGCACAGATGCCCTTTCCAGCCAAGATAAAAATACTTTTTGCTAATGAGTTGAGAACCTTTAATGACTTAAAGGAAGCTACTATATTCATCAAAAACTACATAGTGTCTTTCCCAGAAGAAATGCAACGGATGGCCCCTACTCTTAAAAGAATAAAAGAAACAAATACTTGGACTGATGCTAGAAAGAAGAAACAAAAAAATGATTCTAAGATAGCTGTCCCAAAAAAATAACTCTTACAACTACATCTCTCAAAATATCAACTGATATGGTACATCACTTGTCATCTGTTTATATTTTTAAAAAGAAAGGAGGGTTTCTTAAACAACTGAGAAACAGTAATGATTTATTCAAAATGTTCAGAGTGTCCAGTAATTCTTCACAAAGGAAGGTCAGGATGGGTTACTACTTAGATTATATATAAGCCAAACAAAGCAACATATAATATAAACATAGAAGTTTCTATTCCCCTACTTGAACTCAATGAATACTTATCTTGTTCATTTTTCATTGTTTTTATTTATAATAATGTAAGTAATTAATTAATTCAACAAGGTACCATTCATCAGAGTTCAAACACAAATGTAACAAATTAACATCATATATAACAAAAGTAACAATGGAGTGTTTTGAAAAAAAATGCTGTCATGGAGACTAATGCCTTCTTCAGTTAAAGTATGATTTAGAAATGTCATGTATATCCTGGTTGAATAATAGTAGCAAGCTCTTAGTACAAATGTCATCATTATTCTGTCTAAATAAATTATGGCAGGTATCACAGCTATGAGTGCTGTTTGATCAATCCAGATATGGTGTGCAAAGATGCAGCTGTGTCTGGCAGTTAGTACGAATGTCATTATTATTCTGTCTAAACATAGTTAATATCAGTTATGGCAGGTATCATAGCTTTGAGTGCTGTTTGATTAAGCCTGTCATGGTGTGTGTGGATACAGCCTTGTCTGGCAGTTGTGTGTTGCTGTTTTCATCTTTGGGAAGCTGTGGGTTGCGGCTTGTGATCAAGATTTATTGATGCTTGTGTATTAGGAAGAGACATTTCATGTTTTAGCCTGGATCCAGGGGAAGGGGGTGGATAAAAGTGTGATTTGGGATATTTTGGCAGAGAATAGTTTGTTTATGCATATGCTGAGTGAAAGAAAGTGTCATCTGTTGTTGTGGTGGCTTGTTGGGAGTTTTTTTTTTTTTTTATCTGTTTGCTGTCCGTTTTTTTCCTAGCTGCTGCCTCGCTGAAAGGGAGGGAATGTAGGTTTGAAGTTGTAGTGAAGTGAAGCTTTGCTTCAGGTGCATCATGAGCCTCTGGTATGCAGTACACAGACACAGAAACAGATACTTCCAGATTGCTATGGTAATGGAGACAGAGTGACAGTAATGCTTATTGGCTCTGAGGAACCTCCGAGATGATTCTCGGCAATGGTTTTGGTTTAAAAAAAAAATAAATATATATATATATATATATATATATATATATATATAAAGTTTGAGAATAGGTTGAGATCGTTTCGGCCTCAAGACCTCTAATCATTCGCTTTACCAGATAAAACTGCGTGCCCGGCTCCAAGCTAGAGAGTCGGGCTTCTTACCCATTTAAAGTTTGAGAATAGGTTGAGATCATTTTGGATATATAAAAGGGCTGTTTTAAACCACATGTACACATATTGATGGTCTTCCAACACTTTGTTTAGCTCATTAAGTTAATTCTCGATAAAAGAAATAATAAGCGCAATTTTATATTTAAAATGTATTTTGCTGCAAACACATTAAGGACATACATAAGAAGGGAAGTCTGAGTTATTGTGAAAGACTAAGAGCACTTGGTCTTGTGTAGAATCCTTTGCAGTGGTCTGAGAAGTGAGTTTGCTCAGATGTGTTGGACATATGGGGATAGCTGATTCCAGGGGTGTTTAGTGTTGCCAGGAATTGCTACAGAGTCATCAGATTTCCTTCATGGCAATATCTGTGGGAATGGAAGGTGTGTTGAGTGGTTCACTGCCAGAGTGGCCACTGAATGGAACAGGCTGGTAAAATGGAACAGGACAAATATTAGTTTGGATATTTTAAGAAAAAGAAACACACCCAGACTGGAACCAAGCTGAAAAACGAAGATAAATCAAGGTGGAGTAAAAACTCTTTACTAGTGTTTCCCGGTACCTTGGCTATTTTAAGAACAGCCTGAAAACACACTACATGAACTAGTGAATAGTATTCTGGCAAAACTGGATAGGTATTGTTGCCCATGCTTGAAGTACTGATATGTGTGTATGTAAGGATAGAAATATACTTATAACAAATAAGAAACTAGAAGGGTCTCATAATTTAAAGTCTATGGACTGTATAAACATGCTTGGAAGGAGCTAATAATAAGAATAAGCATTATAGCTTGTGGTCTCTCAAATAAATGTCAGCCAAAAAAAAAAAAATACACACAATAGTTATGTAATGTATGATTTTAGTAACTCTAGACAAAAAATATATAATCGCCATATAAGATGAAGAAGTCTGCTGAATTTAGATATTAAAGACAGGATTTAATAACATGGGCTTGTGTATAAAAACACTGCTGTCCTAAAGTGTCATAAATGAAATACACTACACTGAACATCAAGGGGAAGCATGATGATTTTCTTATATAAGTAAATATGCATAACAAGTCATGTAATTCCTTTAACTTGAATTGTAGTTTTTGTAACCCATCTTGACCATATATAATACTTAAGTGATTACCAAGGTAACCGTTTATACATGACATCAAACTGACAAAGTTGTTCAAGAGAAACAATAGAAGCCTGAACTTGAAATGTCACAGAATGTAACAATCATTTTCTGAACAAATAGTATTAAATTGACAATAGCACTAAGTTTAATAGCATGGGCTTGTGTATAATAGCACTACTGTTTTAACTTGTCATAAATGACATACACTATACTGAACATCAAGGGGAAGCATGATGATTTTCTTATAAAAGTAAATGCGCATAACAAGTCATATAACTGCTTTAACTTGAATTTTGGTTTCTGTAACCCATCTTGACCATACATAATACTTAAGCTGTTACTAAGGTAATGTTTTATGCAGGAGATCAAACTGACAAAGTTGTTCAAGGGAAACAAAAGAAGCCTGAACTAGGAATGTCAGAGAATGTAACAATCACATTCTGAACAAATAGTATTAAATTGACAACAATCACTCAGTTTAATCTTTACTGATTATACAAAATAGAATGTTGCCATTTAAATTTAAAACCTTTCAGTATATGCCGTAAAATGGCAATTTATGAATATGGAAAGGGAACTTGTAATCATTGATCAAAATAAGTGAATTTGTTGTTTTTAACCTATAATTTTATTAATTTTATAAGAAATGACAGATATGAAAATCCTTGTGTATAGGAAATGGGAGGAAGAGGGATGCACTGATAATTAAAATGCACTAACTTTCATCAATGTTCACATAAAACAAACTTGATGCTTTAAGTAAGTTAGCAACAAATGAAGTGATTATTTAAATGCAGGCAAACAATGAAACATAACTTCTGATATATCCAGTAAAATACATTGTATTATAAACATTAAGTATAAATATTACTACCATCTATTTATATTAAGTAATAAGTTTTGAAGGACTTCATCAATAAGGGTGAATATGTTAAATAATTGTGTGCTATAATCTTTTACTGAGGTTTTATATATGATATATCCTACTTTACTATGATTGAATTGCTTGTCATCTATATTTCATGTAAATATTAATTGCTTACACAGTAAGTAGACATTTATATTCTATTAGAATTGTGTCTAATCTACAATAGTATTATATCTGTTCAAAATAATATAAATATTGCTTATTCCTATTACAAATATTCTCCATATGATAATTCAATTTACGGAGCTCAGATGTCCTGGATTGCCAAGGTATGAATGATAATCTGATGGACTTAAGTTTATCCATCAGATTAGGAATGATTTTCATGCCATGGCTAGTGCAGATGTTAGTTTTAACATTTATTAATTTAAATTTATTTCACAAAAACATTTTTAGTATGCCTGACCAAAACATTACTTTATTGGTAAACACTCAAAGTATAAAACTGATAATTTCCTTTAAAAGCTTAAACATATATTTTATAGTAATCAGAGGAAAATGTTTAATAGTCACAATAAAACAAAAAATACATAGTCTAAATGACCTAAGATGAATTTAACTTTATTATCTTTAAATACCAATGGCTTAAACAAACCTAGCAACAGATCAAATCTATTGAAATATTTAAAATTGAACAAAGCACAAATTGTCTTTCTTCAAGAAACTCATTTCAAAACAAATGACAATTACAAATGGAATCCTAAGGAATATATGATATTGGCGCAATCCACTTATAAGACAAAGACAAAAGGGGTAACAGTTTTATGGAGAACAAATGTGATTAACCCAGAAATCATTTACTAGTATGACGATAAAGAAGGCCTTATGGCATTAGTAATAGTTAAATATAATAACAGAATATGGACCCTAGCCAAACTATAATGGTTCACAAGATTGGAACAGGAACTGTTAAAAAACACTTGGATTTCATTTCCAATAATTATAAAGTCAACTTAATATTAGGAGGAGATTTTAACTGCATATTTGATATTTATGAAACTATAAATAAAATACTGCTGCATACATCTGCTGTATCAAAAGCTTTAAAGAAGTGGGTAGAATCATTTCATCTCATAGATACTTTCAAATTTAGAAAAGATAAGTCTTTGTTATTTTCCCATCAAGATCACAGATTTGGTACCCAAACTAGAAGAGATGAAATATTTGCTGCCCATGACTTAGACTCTAAAATCATTAATTTCTCAATCACTCCCTGTCCCTTTTCAGACAATTTACTGATACTAAAACTTCAAAATGGGTACAAACTATTAATCTTTAATGCCAGAATTTCAACATATATAACTAAAATTAGAGAGTTCAAACCCTGGTTATTATTTGAATTACAGTTCTTAGATATTAATTACACCACAGAGATAAATAAAATAATGATATGGGACTCATTAAAAGCTTACATATATGGCAAAACCCTAACTTGGTATAAAAAAATCAGAGAATGGGATTCCAAATTATTAGATCTACAATTCAAACTTTTGTCAGTAAAAGCTGAAAAAAATCTAAATCATTTGGAGATGAAAAATAAATTAGAAGTATTAAACAATAAATACAATGAAATTCTAACACATAAAACTAGTTTAGCTTTAGACAAACTAAAAATTAATACATTGTCCACTTCTCCCAAATATCTACATAATTTATCCACAAGAATCAAAATACAATCAAAAGCTAATAACATTAAAAGAATCTTCCATGAAAAGAAAGGGAAAAATGTCTCAAATATAGGTGACATTCTTGATGCCTATAGAAATCACTACATGGAACATTTCCAAAATGAAAATGTACATATTGATCAATTAAATCTAGATGAAAAATGTTCTAATAATAAAAAAATACCAGAAAAATTAAAACTAGATATGCAAGCACCCATTTCCTGCAAAGAAATTACAGATACAATAAAATAGGGTAAAAATAATAAAACTCCAGATATAGATGACATAATTATCGAAATATATAAACTTTTTCCTTCAAAGATACTATTCCTCTTCCATAAAACTTTATTAGAAATTCAGTCACAAGCTTTAATACCACCCTCATGGAGATATTCCTTAATCACACCAATCCTAAAGTAAAACAAATCCCCAAACCTCTGTACCTCATATAGACTTATATAATTATTAAATACGGACTATAAGATACTTATGACAATATTAACTAACAGAATGAAAATACCACTATCCAAAACAATAAATAATAATCAAACTGGATTTATATATCATAGACACACACACACACACACACATGACAATATTAAAAGGATAATTTCTCTTATAGATTGTTAATAAAGAAAATAAAGAAACACTCATAATTGGCTTAGATATAGAGAGAGCCTTTGATTCCCTATATTGGGACTATTTATTCAAAATCCTAATGCTATTTGAATTTCCTGCATCCTTTGTTCATCTCTTAAAGAATATATATATCTATATCTACATATATATATATATATATATATATATACACAAATAATTTAGCATATGTCAAGTTAGGTTATTTACCTCTGAATCTATACATATAATAAAAGGCACTAAACAAGGATGTCCCATGTCACCAATTATATTTGCTCTGGCTATTGAAATATTGGCAGATTTAATATGCAACAATATAAAAATCAAAGGAATAGATGTTTATGAACAATGCAATGCTATTTGCTGATGACATATTACTAACATTATCTAATACAAGAGAGACATTAGAAGAATTAGATATATTAATTGACAAATTTCCCATGATTTCAGGACTCCATTTCAATAAATCAAAATCAGAATTTTTATTTTTAAATAAAAAAAGAACTGCAGACTAAGGGGGATCACATCATAGGGAAACAAATAGCTACATTAAAATATCTAGGAAATTTGATATGTAAGGATAATAATGATTTAGTCTCAAAAAACTACAATAATATCATCAAAACAATTAAAATCTCTGTGGAAAAATGGAACAGAATAATATTAACATTTGAAAATAGACTACATTTAATAAAAATAGTTTTACTGCCCAAGATCCTATATATATATAGCCTTGGGAATACAATTGTTACCAGAAAGGAATATACTTAAAGAAATAAATTCATGCCTAATAAAATGTTTATGGCTTTCCAAAAGAAACAGAATAGCTTTAATACATCATATCAGACCATAGAAACAGGGAGGATTAAACTTTCCTGATATAGAAACATATATAAAAGCATCAATATTTAAAAAAAAATCTCAGACTGAATAAGTCCAAATTACTCTGCAAACTGGAAAGAATTACTAACTGTAATATCAATAAATGAATTTGATTTACAAAAACAAATTCAAATAACAGATAAAAACAATTTGCCATGGCACATATGTATTAGTATGCAATATAACATGACTAAACCCACTAAAACTCATATAGTGAGTTATTTCATTGACTCATTTAGGAAAATTATTAATGCAAATATAGATTTAAAAATCTGGTTTGATCTTTTAACACCATTTATAGTCACAAAGAACTTTCCACATAAAATATATAGAGAAATTTTTAATTCCTGGGAATAGAAATGATTTGTTTGTTGGTTCCAATGTATCAAAGAACTAAAAGTTTTAGATATGCAAGTAATAAAAACAACATACAAAATTCCACAACAGGACTGGCTAACCTTACAGAGTATTCTGTCATATTCGCAAGATTTAAGTAGAATAATTAACAATTCTTCATTTAAAGAAATACCTAAATTTATGAAATACATATATAAAATCATATATAATGACTTTGACATGGGACACAGTATTTCAAAATTTTGCAAAATATTTTTAAACTATAAAACATCCAAAATCTCATATTGGAAATATAAAACAAAAGGACACTCAATACAATTAACTGAAGATATTAAAACAAATATCTTATTATAGATAAAATATACATCCTTTACACAATACTGGAAAGTTTTTAATTGTAAATGCTTGAACAGAGCATTCTTAACCCCAGATAGAATCAGTAAAATTAGTTCTTCCATAATATGAATATGTTGGAGATGTGAGGAAGTACACAATGCAGATTGGAACCACATTTCCTTTGATTGTGTTAAAATTAAGCCATTTTGGAATGGTATTAATAACTTTCTGCAAGCTTTATTTAATGAATTATTTCATATAACTAAAGCTTTTGTATTATTAAATGTGAACGAAGGTCCTCATTTGAATAGGTCAAACATGTATCTCGTATGGACTATACTTGCAATTTCAAGGAAGTATATAACAAGAAGATGGAATACAAACACAATACCAACTATGGAAGACTTCTACAGCCTACTGAAGACCACAGCATTATTGGAAATTAAAATTAAAGAACTAAGAATTTATCCAAAGCCATTTATCAATAATCCTTGGGGAAAAGTCTTATTGTTGATTGACATTACAGAATAATTAATAAAATAACTGTATACATTAAGATCTGTTATAGTGTCAGGCTAATGTAAATAGTGTACATAGTTATTTAAGATGTTATGAATACTATGGAATTCATTCAAATGTATTTGAAAAATAAAAACAATTTTGAAAAAAAATTTTGGTAATCACTTGTTGCTTTGAGATCAGGCGTCAGCTTTAATTAAGCATTCTGTTTCACATATTAGGACTGTCACTTGGTGAGTGTATATCTAGTTACATATAGCAACAATAAATTATTTGTAGTGTATATAAATTGCTGAATGCTTGCTGAAATATTTAGGTAACTGATTTCAATAATAGCCAACATGAAAAGCTAGCCATACATTGTAGATAAAATAGTGTATCTGCCTTCAAATTATATGTACTCAGTGAGTTACATTCCTGTCTTAGTAATTATGTAAGAATACAGGACATTTGATTTATATTTGAAAGAAAAATTAAGAGATTATTACCTTTGAAAATTCCCTTACCATAGCCTATACTATCACTAATACTTACATAATGCTGCTAATATCCTAAAACCTATGTGCATCAGCTAACTCAGGCATTGTAAACAAATATTCTTTTTTGTTTAAAACTTGCATGTGGAGTAGTTTTTTCTTTAATAGTGTCCATGTTTCCCATGATATAAAGCATAAAGTAAACTTGGATATCTTTCCTGTTTCATACTGCACTATTAATCAGAAGATTTTGTGTTGGTAACATTTATTTATTGACATTTGGTTACAGGGATTGCCACTGGGCTAAGAGAGGCCCATTTTCAGTGGAGGCCCATGGAAAAAAGCTCCTCAAACTTAACATTTGACATTCATATACTTAGCAGTGTAGAACAATTATTTATAAATTATTTGCTTCATTATAGTATGAAAGCTGAAGTATAAAACAGTCTACAAACAATTTTATAAAAATTTACCTTCAATAGTAAAAAAATTGATAATGTGACAGAATGAACAATTATACAGGCATCTCATCTTCATAGCTGCAGTTTGCATAAGAATATAAGTATAAAGTGATGACAAGGAAAGATGTAAGGGGTGTAGCAGGTTATGGAGGTTGAGGAGGGTAGGTGCTTTGGGGCAGTTACAGATCCATGTGGTGGTGAGGTGTTGTGCAAGGAAGTTTTAAAGAGTGCAAAGTTTTGGGTAGACCTAATATGAAATGGAAAAGAGTTCCAGTTTCTAGCTACAGAATAAGAAAAGAGTAATTGGCCGGCTGGTAGGTTAGGTATGTGAACCCGAAGAAGCTGCTGGATTTCTGATCTGAGAGATCTTTTTGGTATGTAGTATAAGAATAGTGAAGAGAGTGAGAGGCATACAGAGGGCTTATAAACTACCCTGTGAGTAGTGATTAGTTGTATGTAGGTAAGACAATGGGGTAGTTCAAGCCATTCAAGAGAATGCAGAGTATGACAGTGGTGGATGGGGAATGAGGTGTTGGCAGCAAACCTGGCAATTTTGTTGTAACATGTTCCAAGTTTAGATTTCAGCGAGGAGGGTATGGTTGTGAGCAATGGGGCTCATACTTCTCAACCTGTTAGTACAAGAAATATGGACAAATCCTGACATAATGGGGGGGGACAAAGGCCTATAAATAGGAACACATTTTAAATATTGCTCTTATAAACTTAGAAAGATGCTAGAGTAACAGGATCTGTGTTAGCATGCATTTACTGAAGGATATTAAGTCTGAAACTCAAATGCATGTCATTATTTAGTGATTTTAATCCTTAGATAATCTTAGTGATTTCTCAAAAAAATACAACTTTTATGGGGACCATTCTAAAAATATGAGGCAAAACTCTGGACATTCTGTGAAAATCTGTACAACTGAGAGGTATGATGGAGTTCCATATGTCAGAGATGGTAGAAGATAGGTGGTGGTGAGAGTTTTTTTTTTGTGTGTGGTGGAAGTGAGGCAATGTTTGTGCCTATAAAGAAGGCCCAGCTTTGGTGCTTGTGTGTATGTTTTTTTTAATGCTGTGTTGAATGGGTAAGTTGAATTTAAGATGCTTTTCTATTTTTACACTCAGTAGTTTTGTGTGGGAGACTATTTGGATAGAGAGTATTATGAGTTGGTCTTTGTTTACTGCAGTGTTTTTTAGGGAGGAAAACACCAGCAGCTTGGTTTTGTTTGGGTTGAGTAGCACGTTATTGTTGGTTAACCAGTTTTCAATGAAGGAGAATGTTATTTGGGCTGTTGTTTGGAGAGTGGGGATGGGACTTGTGGAGTAGATAATGGTGGAGCCATTGACCTACTGAATGAGTGAGCTATGGGTGAGAGATTGTTGTAAGTTATTAATGAATACAATAAAAATTGGGGGGGCCAAGTATAGAACCTTGGCTGGTTGGGTTGGGAAGGTAAGAGGAGCGGGAGGAATTTTATTTGACTGCTTGTAATCTATCAGACAGGTAACTTGAGAATGAATAGAGGATGGTGGAGGAGAGACCTGTTTGAAGGAGTTTGGTTAGAAGAAGGGGATATGAAACAGTGCTGAAGGCTTTGAAAAGATCTAGAAATATAAAGGCAACATATTTCCTGGAGTCCCTGTCTTTGATTGTGCCGATGAAGGATAGTAAGGCAGTCATAGTGTTGTGACCTGGGTGAGAATATTTGTTAGAGAGATAGTCCAGGAGTTGGGATTAAATACATTTTTCTAGAATTTTTTGAGATAGGCAAAGGATACCAACAGGGCAATAGTTAAATGGATCAGCAGGGTTGCCACCTTTGTGGAATGGAAGCATAAAAGTCTTTTTCCAGATATGTGGAACATGGTATTCAAGGATAGATCTATTTATTAGTATGCTGATGGGATATGCAATTGCGTCTGCGCTAGTTTGAGGTATTCAGTGGGTAGGTTATCTGCTGCATTATTACTTGGTTTAAGTTTACATACTAGTCATTTAACAGTGGAAGTGGGGACTGGTTTTTAAGAGAAAAGAGTTAAGAGGAAGTAGGAGCAGAAGGTAAACTATTAGGAATTGGAGATAGTATTGGGGTGGACTGTAAGCAGGTTTGACTACTGGAGTTAGGATCTGTGGGGACTTTGAGGAAAGTTAATGGTGATATTGGCTATATGTTAAATGAAGTGAGTGCTAAAAAGGTTAGATATGTCTGAGTTAGTTTTTTGTAGGAATGGAGTGGGTGTTGCTTTATTGCCGGGGTTTAGGAGAGATAACATTGCTGACCAGAACGTTTTGTGGATGTACTTGTTAATGGACTGAAATTTTTAGTAGCATTTCTTTTTATCTGCTTTTTGACGTAGTTGCAGTGTTGCTGGTAGTCTTGCAGGATAGGGTTATTTTTTTTGCCACTGTTTACAGATTTTGTCACAATTGTGCATCAGTTGTTTTGTAAGACAGGGGGCATAGTTGATTTTAATTCATTTAACTGGGGAGGGGCAAGATCGTTTAAGGTTTCAGGAAATAGATGGTTAAACTGAGTGACTGCTTCATCAAGGGGAATTTTTTTTAAGAAGTTCCAGCTGATGAGGTTCAGAAGGCTGATAGTTTGTGGTTTAAAATTATCTAGATTTTGGGTTTGTTTGGTGAGGTGTTACTTTTGCAAGCGGGGGGTGTGGCTCTGAGGACAAATGCTGGGAAATGATTGCTTATTGTATTTGGATTGTACCAGCTGAGTGGATTTTATTGGGGTCACTAACTAGAATTCAGTCAAGGATGGCTCCATCTATGCTTCCTTTGTTGGGCTTGGTAGGTGATGTGTTTAACTGGGTGAAGTGGCATAAGTTGATGTGAGATGAAGGAAATTTTGAGCAGGTATTGGACCAATTTATGTTTACATCCCCTAAGATAATGGTTTTGTTTTTACAGTTTGGGAGAGCCAGGATATCTTCTAGGATAGGTATATTACTGTCTGGAATAGAGAGAACTACTATGCACAGTTTTGTGTTGTTGTTAAGGTTTAGATAAGATATTAGAATTTCTGCTGTGGAGAATACTGGGATATCATTTGAGTAAAGGGATATATCTGTCTTGTCTGACAGTACAAAAACCTGGGGGAGGAATTCAGAGTCTTTCTTCTGTTGCTTGAGCCAAGTTTCAGTGGCAGCAATAATGTCGGGTCGATTATGTGAGGTCCAAGTGTAAAATGTAGTTATTTTATTTTGAATGCTTTGGAAGTTGAGTGCAATTAGCTTTTAATGTTTGAGGATGTGAGCTTGGGAGGGTATATCTGATGACTAAGTAATAATGTTGGGGGTTTTGGTGTATAAGGTGGGACCTGTAGTTTTTTGAGCCAATTGAAGAAGTGGTTGTTGCAGAGACTGTGGCTAGTTGTGTGTGGATTTTTTATTTTTTTAAAGTGCAGGGTATGTGGTGAAGAGGGAGGGTGATATATTTGAGTGATGGACTGTTTTAGTGGGGATAGAGAGGAAGTCTGGATTAGTGAGGTGAGAGGAGATAAAAGAAATAGGAGTATTTGGAATGGAATTATGATGTGGGTTATAATTATCTTCATAGTTTGCATGGGATTGTTTGTTTTTATCTTTCAGTATTAAGTAGTAGTAAGGGAGTAGGAGAAGCTGAGTATGTTCTGTGGTAGCAATATGATAGTTTGTGGTACAGGGAGTGTTATGAAATAGAGTTTTTTTATAGGGTGTGAGGTAACAGAGGGTGTAGTTGAGTACTACAAGTTTTGAGATGGTGGGGGCGGGTGGTAATTGCGGGTAGGGAGCAGGTAGGCCCAAGCCAATCGAACCATGTAGCAGATAACTTGACTTGTACAGGTAGGATTTCAGCTTTGCAATAATGCAAAGTGAAGGAGAGGCTACAGTACCAGTAAAGGGCTGCTAAAAGTTTCGTTCACTGCAGTGAGGTATGTGCATGGAGCTGCGATCAGCAGCAGGGTTGTTGTTGAGCAGTAATTTCCATAGTAATGACAACAAAAAGAAAGCCTGGCTGATGGCGCTCGGTTGAATTTATCTTTTAATTTAGGACAGTACAAATATGTTGAGCAGTCAAATATTATGGGGATTGGGCTTAAGCAAGGAGAATAAAGCTAGGAGGGAAAGACATGAGGGAGGTACAGCTAAAAAAGGGGGGTATACCAGCAGAGAGCATCCCAGTTTGGTGTCCACACCACTTGATACAAAATAAAGTATAGACTTTTAGCAGGTTTACACTTGTAACTGCAGGGTGATGGAACCTACTTATTGGCAAATTATTTTGCTCCTGATAGTTGGTATTGCCCTGAAGTCTTTATGCTGCAGCTGGAAATTCAGTGAAGAAGCTATATTGCTTAGTACTGCTTGGGCTGATATAGTTGATAGGACACAGAGGGTCCAGGGTCTGAAAATATGACAGAAAGAAGCACAAAAATTCAGAACTCTTGATAATACTTAAAATGTTATTCCAAACACTTTACATTGTAAAACTGCTTAGCATCTTCGAAAATAAGGCAGTATAGTTTAACATGGGGAGAAACAGATTCAGCTGTATACATGTAATCTGTAGCTAGATTGTAACTCCAACCAACTAGTATTACTGCATAGAGCTGGGCAAATAAACACTGAAAACGGTTTAACATTACAGCATAGTCTTGGCAGTGTCATTTGGAAGAAGAATGCATGAAATAATACATTTTACTGCTGTACGTCAGTGCAGGTTATTACTGAATAAACTGTTTTACAGTCTTTGTGTTTTAATGTTGCCACTTCAGAAAGGAAGTTACACCTATATTTTAAGCACCATCTCATAAAAGAAGCCTGCTGATGTCCAAAAAACAGAAATTTGATGATAATGGTAATTTTTAAATTGCAAGATAATCATTTACTACACATTGCATTAAGCATGGCAAAATATATAACTAACATTGTTTTCAGCTTTCTAAACTTATGCTAGGAAGCCCAGAGCCTTTTCCATGTCCCTTTGTGTCCTCTAATTTTCACATCTGACTGAGCATGCAACATGGTCTCCTGACTTTTGACCCAGTTGTCAAGGCAATAGGAGTGATTTTATTCAAGTAGTTATCTGAAACACATTGCATTTTATTTCTCAAAGCTTCTATCTAAACTAAAGACATGTCAATTATGAAAATAAATAGGTTGAAACTGTCTTCAGCCTCTGCAGCTTAAACATTTAATGCATATTTTATAGAATAAAATGCTGTAAAATCTATTGCCCTTCATATTACTTTCACTGGTTTCGAAAGACAGTGACTCTTTCTGTTTTAAGAAATGTGCATCATAAAACCTGGTTATACTGATTCCTTTGCATCCAAAGACATTATGCTATTAGATATACCTGTTATTAGTTATCCAATAATCCATATATTATTAACATTAAAGGCTAATAATAAATGCTGTATACATTTCCAAAATGTGTTTTCCTAAATACTTTTTTAAAAAGCTGTTCAGTCTTTTTATTTATTTTTATTTTATTTTTATTTTACATTTGTTGACTGGGCTAGTCCAGCTGGATATATGTCCATTTTCAACAGAGGCCAGGGGAGAAAAGCTCCTCGAAAACACAGTAAAAAATTATATATAAAAAACAATATTTCACAGGTACAAGTACAATGCAAGATTAAGCTATTTTATACATGATAGATTTTACAGATGTGAGTAGATTAAAATATAAGGAAATATGTTCACTTCAAAACACATTTGATTGCAGAATCATATGACATGCAACTTTTGTTAACATGGTAGGTAGTCTTAATGACATTTCAGGGATATTGATAGAGAGTTAATCAATTTTAAGGCCTGTTATATGTATGGTTTTCATAGGCAATTAGTATATACAGTTATATATTTATATTTATATTATTTATATAAATATTTTAGTGTAGTCTTTCCTCTGTTACTGTAAAAAAGCTACAGTAAACATAAAAATGTTTAACGATAAATATGCCATAAATAGTTATCTGAACGATAAAATGATTAGGATTCAAAACAATCCCCACATTAAAAATATCATGCAGTCTACTGATATGCCAATAAAACATACATATTCATGTTGAATATGAAATACGTTGGTATTACTAAACCAATTTAGATATAGCATGTATGATTTACATGCAGAGTTGCAGATATAAACGGCTGAGTATTTACTGAGGTAAAGAAGAACAAGGCATTGTTGCTTATCTGGTAAAAATGGTAATGTTGGCATCTAATGAGTAATATTTATTCAGAAGTTCTAACCTGAAACAATTAGTTGTGACAGTTTGCCATATTAGCATCTTTTATGCAAGTTGACCATGGACTACTATGTTTCTTGTTACCAAATCAAGAATTAGAACACAGAGGTGATGTACGTAACAGTCAGAATTTTCCAAAACTGAAAAATAAAGAAAGAAAGAGATGGAGGGAGACAGAGATAGGCATAGACAGCCATGTATCTTTCTTTGATAACTGTTGATATAGCACAACAGAGTTGCAAATCAGGTACATTAGTGTTTTGGAAATAATATTTTTAATGGAATATGTTTAACAGAGGCTATAATACTGTCCTGAAAATTGCATGGTTACAATGTAAAATTATCACTTGTATGTATTAAATGCAAAAACAAAGTTATTTCTTTTTGCCTGCACTGAAAAGACCAGGAAGAGAACCAGCCATAATATGATACTTGCATAACTTTACTAAATGAGTAAATCTCTGTTATTTGTGACATCATCTTAGAGGCAATCCTTCTCTTGAATATAAGGTGTAGAAATGCATAGACTTTTGGACGTGTTATGGCTCCATGGCCAAAAGACGACCTACATGGTTGGTGAGTTTCCTGGAGATCCCAGCATTATAACCAACACACAGATATAAAAAAAAAAAAGACTTAAAATCGAAACATGAAGTAAGACTAGTCTAAGGATTATAAGTTGCATCTTATTGATGTCTGGTGAAGAAATTTCTTTCTATGAGAATTTACTGTATTCTGCTAAGGAGGTGACCACTAACTTTGTGAAATAAACCATGGAATTGATCCTGGTAAGGCTGTCCACATCTATGATAGTATCATCCATTGTTCTGCTTAGGAGGTCAGTGAAGGTGTTACTGTGGTACTTAGCTAAGGCTTGGATGAAGGAGAGGACAGTCCATTCAGTTAAGGTGGATCTGGCTGCTATTACCATACCCCATGTGTGGTGGATTAACAAGATTTGACAAAGTCATTGGCAATAGTTCAAATGTTGGAAGGTATGGGTTGGCTCAAAGGTAGGAAGGCTGATAGGTGCTGGCCAATGACAAGGTAGGCCCTTAAGGTGTTACTGTTAGGTTTGCATTTATTGACAGGGAATTTAGTCGATTGCATTCTGTGGGTTACCTTGTCAGTATGATGTACAGCCAGGCCTTTAGGGTGAATGAGCTGCTGGGGTCACTGGTGGGGCAGGATGTTGTTATATTTACTTCCTTTGTAGAAATGCAGTTGTACCACTTAAAAACAGATCAGGTAGGTAAGGGTGCTCAGACTGCGATGAGTCTATACTTCCAGTGTTATGGGTCAGGAAGTTTCTGTTTTTGCATGGTAGGAGACTGCAGGATTTAGTTTGTTGATCATGTAATGGCAGGGTGATACGAGACAATCAGTTTTTGTGTTAGATAAGGAAGGCTTTTCAATGTGTAGGCTTTTGGGATTGAGAGGTTTTCTACCTATTCTTTCCACTTTGGATGGGCATCTGATTTGGCGAGGGAAGATTGGTCAGCAGAGATTAAAAGAGGGTGGGGAGATGGTCATCTGGGGCCTTTTTGTCTTATATTAGATATGAAGACTTATGTTGTCTGCCGTGTTTAAATTTTTTTTTTTGGTAGAAAAGTGGTTCATATTGGATCATTCCTATATTTATTGGTCTGGGAGACAGGCCATGATTAGGCCAGCTGGAAGGAAGTTAGGTTTATGGTGACATGGGTGGAGAGCATTTTGGCATGGTGTTAGAGGACTCAGGGTGCACCAGCTTGAGGAAGAGTTCACAGTTACATGTGGTCAGATTGGAATCCATTGTATTCTAGTTGTCAACTTAGCAGATAATGACTTAGGGGCTATTCCAAAATGGCAGTTAGTATTTAAGGTGTTGAGGGACTTGGCAAGTTTAAGTAGCAGGTTTCTCTCCTGATTGTGTGGTCAGAAATTGTACCATGTTTGGTTTAAAGGAATGAGGGCAATTATATAGGTATTCAGCATGCCTGGCACATCATTAATCTTAGGTTTTTGAGGCACTTGGGTATCTGTGTATTCATACTACTGATCATAGGGATCCAGTATGGTTTAGGAAGGGTGGACTACATTTGATTCAGTTGTGAGTGGACATGTTCAATATGCACCCATTGTTTTGGGGAAGTTTGGTGTAAGCGTTGTAATAATTTCAAGGGGGAAAATCCTGTGTCAGGCTGGTGGGAAGAGGAGAGGGGTTGGAATGTCCCCTCATCAGATCCCCCTCTGATGTTTATGTTTTGGATCTTAAAAGGTGGTTGGCTGGTACCTGAAGTGAGCAGTGGCATGCAGTTTCTGGTGTGAAGTTTGAGTAAGTGAGCGGTTGAGGTAGTGCTGCTTACATCATGGTGGGACATAGGTGAGCAGGTGATGCTGCCTACTGTAATTTATGTTCAAAGTTATGTACTGTATTTGTGATTAATATTCTTGATTAACAAATTCTGTGATTAACAAGTTCTGTGATTATTAAATTTGTGATTAATAAAGGTTTATTAATAAAGGTCATCTTATGTCAAGATAGTGTGGTGTGTTTTTTTATGGGGGTCTGGACAGATGCAGTTTGGACACAAACTAATTTATCCACAGATGCCAGCAGCATTAGAGGCAGGGGGTGTGGGAAATATGCATGGACAGAGGAGTTTAAGATATAACGGGTGGAAGGTGTTGTTGTGGGGTTACAAGTGAAGATGGGTTAAGGTTAAGGAAGAGGGCTTGTTACGGAGGAAGTGAAGTAATGATAAGGAGGAGTTAAAGGTTAAGGAAGAGGGCTTGTTACGGAGGAAGTGAAGTAATGATAAGGAGGAGTTAATTTGGTTTTGTGCAGGAACTGTGGGGTGGGGATATCAGATTTAGGTGTGAACTTGCTGTCTGCCTTCCCTGCCCTTTTTTTTTTTGATTCACTGGTATGTTGTGGTGTTTCCATATGTGTGTGGGTTAGCAGGAAGAGAAGAGGGACTGACATGTCTCTAATTTCGTCCCCCCTCTGCTGTTTACGTTTTGGATATTTCAAGGTGGTTGGTTGAAGTGAGCGGTTGCGCGTTGCTTTTGGTGTGAAGTTGACTAACTGAGCGGTTGGGGTAACACTGCCTTCATTTTGGTGGGACAGAGGTGAGCAGGTGATGCTGCCTACTATATTTGTTATGCTCAAAGTTATGTAATGTATTTGTGATTAATAAACTCTTGATTCATAAATTATGTGAATAAAAGTTCTGTGATTATTAAATATTGATTAATAAAGGTCGTTTTATGTCAAGATGGTGTGCTGTATTTTTGCAGGGGATCTGGACAAATACAATTATTGATTTTTCTCTACCTGTTTCACAATGTTAAATTTAATGTTATAATTTTACAACTACTGTATTTTATATGTGTGCATTTATTTATTTATATATATATATATATATATATATATATATATATATATATATATATATATATATATATATATATATATATAAATGTGTATAGTTGTTGCTCATTAGGATTTTTCTTGACAGATAAGAAAGCCGTATTTGCATTTTAAGCATGTTGCCAGAATTGTCATTTACTTGTTTTAACTTAGTGAAATCTATCGAACATTTTTATATACTTCCAGTTAACACCTATAGTTCCTTATGGCATCCAGACCTTTTTTGGGTCTAGCTTCTTTAACTAAACAACTTACCAGCTAATAATAGGCAGTAATAGAAAGGGCAATGACTTATTAACTAAATGATATGAAAATTATTATTGAACTGGTAGACCTACATACTACTGGGGGCTATGGTATGACATGACATTATGGGGAGACAGGAATATACATTGTCAGAGTCCATTTACATCACCCTGTGCTGGAGATATAGCTAGCTGTTTGTTAGTAATTATGAAAGTAAGCAATATTATCATACACACTTAATACTTAAAAAAAAAAAACTGGCTTACAAACTATTGCATGGCATCAGGTGAAACCATAGATGTCGAAGAAAACTGTCACTGATATTTGCAATGCAAGTTGCACATCTTATGAGATATTCAGTGTTATGTATATTACTAATTATACAATTAAGCATATGTTTTCTGTAAATCTTTCAATAAACATGCACTCAGGATTTTTTGCTGCCATGTGGAAGATTATGTCTGGTTGACAACAGTGTTCTAACAATATATGTCTAGATTGTACAGTTTGCAACATATGAGGATTTGTTTTTGAAAGTGCAGGAAAAAATCCTCAAAATTCTGCATTTTAGGGCATTGTTATATATTATAGTATTTATGGAAAGACTTAGAATGTACTGACTACTCTCACTGTACACAATACTTCTTACTGATGTTCTTCTTTTGGCTTTTCCTAGTTAGGGGTCACCACAGTGGAACTCCGGTCTGCTAATGTCTGGCAGTAGATCTTTACGGTGCCAAGGTGCCAGCCCAACGCCCAACCTTCAACGAAGGCACGCCCATTCACCCATGTCTTTTGAACGCCACTTGACCATGGGGAGGACATGCAGACTCCACACAGAAGGCGCTCCTTCCGAGAATCGAACGGGAGAACCTCTTGCTGTTAACATTGATATTTCTGTAGTTTTAATAGCTTTAACTGTTCATTATTAACATTTGTTTATCTTATGCATTTGAAAACTGATTTTTCAGAAAATGCTGTGAAATGAAAAGATGCATGTGGCTACTACAGTTATAACATTCCATACCACATAGGTGTTAATGATTTTAACTGGCAATCTGGAAGGTGTAAAATGTGATTAGCAGACACACTTAAGTGTTCCCAGGTTTATTTTTTCAAAGGTGGCAGCCATAATTTGTTTTTATCCAGTTTACTTGCTAAAGTAAGTCATATATATATTTTAGTTCTACAATATTGCTGACATCCTAATTTTCAAAATAAAGCACATTCCATTGACCGTCACACGTGATCATTCAATAAAGGTGTTTGAGGGGGTTAAACTCACCTAGATCATCATCAAGTCATAGCAGCATTTCTCCATAATCAACAAAATAATTAAAAAATACAACAAACAACGTAAACAACTAAGGCTTAACTGTGCAGCCATTTACCTCGGTCCTAGTACCAACATTATCTCACCAAAGGATTGTAATGCAACAAAAACTGTCTCAGCCAGATATTTTTGCATGTGAAATCTGGTCCCAAGAAGCCCAATAAGCCTAAACCCAAGAAAACCATAATGCACATAATTAAATTATTAAAAAAACAACTAAGTGGTGGTCATTTTAGCAAAAAGAACCACAAACAGACTCCTGTAGGCAGGCGTACAGTTGTTTCAGAATATAGGCATGAAATGCATCATATAACAGGATCCTGAACAGCTTCTGATGGCCTGGTGACCATGATACCCTGGGCTATATAAGTGCATTTTGACATAGGTTTACTAGTGGCCTAAGCCGTGAACACCCTCTCCATCCCACCTAGTCTACAACTGTTAGTGTTAAGTGGTGTGCAGTGAAAGTTGGTGTAGCTTGGGGGGAGGGCTGGGGATGATCATCATTGTTTCTTTGATTTGTCATACAGTCCACAGAGGAGTACACGGTTAAGATAGCTTGTCTAGGGGAAGTGTGCTGTTTAACAGCCGCAAGCTGGACTATATTGCTGTGACTCTTATTTTTTTTCCGTCTTCCCCCACAATCAGACATTAGATTTGTATACAGGTGACTATATTTTAGGGGTAAGAAGGCATGCTGTTTAATATACATGGGATAGCAACAGACTGAAATATGTTGCTCTGTTCAGTTTGTTGTTTGACTTTCGTTCAAGACTGACCTTGGAGAAATGTCAGTCTTGAACGAAAGTCAAACAACAAACTGAACATAGCAGCATACTTCAGTCTGTTGCTATCTCATGTATATTAAACAGCACACTTCTGAAAGATAATAACTTGCTAATTGTTGTGTTCTTTTTTATTACTGCCATACAGACAAATTCTGAATATGCCAGGCATTGTGTGTGTGTTTGTGTGTGAGTGCATATGCACAGATAAAAACAGTGGGTGTTAGTTTTAAAACACACACGATTCACAAAATGCATAAACACATGCACAAATTGCATGCTTATGTACTGGTGAGCTGTAAAAATGCCATTTCACCTTTGTCATGCCATGGTGTGTTGGAGGAATCTAGGGCACAAGAATAAATTCACACAGAAACAGGAGTGCATACAAACTGCATACAGAAGAAGCCATAGTCAAGAACTCAACCAGAGCCAGGTACTGTAAGATGGCTATGCGACTCTCTGCACCACTGTCCCAATGAGCAGTTGTTTTCATACACATCCTGCTCTTGCCAGACCACTAAAGGCAACCACTTATGTGCAGCGCTGATGTTTGTGATGGAAAGTGAAAGAAATTACAGTAAACTTGTTGCTATAAAGTACACTGCAATGCCTTCCTCCCAAATATATATACAAGCATGCATACTAGTTTTACACTAATTGCAGCAAGTCCAGTATATTGTGTGACACTACTTCTGCTATATTATATCAGTGACTGTTGATTAAGTGATTGAACAACAGGGGGGATAAGTCCACACTCATCAACTTTAGATACAGTATTGACTTTGTACATCTCAAACGTCTGATTATGGTAAAAAAAAATCATTCACAGTAATATACTTTAAAGTTTGTTGCAAATGAACACACAATAAAGTATTCTATCTTACATCACACAAATGAAAACTAGTCCTACAAAGTCATATTAGCGACTGTTCAAGGCAAATAACAAGAATGTCAATTATTTTTAACCACAAACAACTCCTGCCCCCACCCAGGGGTTATAGCCACATCTGTGTAAACTTTAGAGGTCTGATAAAATTGATAGTCATGTAATGAATTTTGGTCTTTCCTTCACTGAAACAGTAAACACACAGTGAAGAATTCCAAGTTGTTTTATATAAATCACATTAGCCCTGCAAAGGCAGAACAATGAACAAACAGCAGTAATTTTCCTTCATAGACAATCCCAGCAATTATAGTTACTTTGTGTAGATCTCTGATGTCAGACTCATAAAATAAAATAAGGACCACACAGTTTCATATTTTCATGTACCTAATGTAGAATATAGCAATAACCCACGCCTTGGTGTGGGTAATGCTGGATTTACCGACAGTTTGCATGGTTTGGTCCCGAGGGCGAAGCCCTCGGGACCAAACAAAGCCAACCGTGGGTAAATCCAGCATTACCCACACCAGGCATCGTTATATTATTAATGACATTATTTAAGAAAAAAAATATTTACTTTTCTTAAATAATGGCATTGTATATCTCCTTGCTGCCCTTCCGCAGCTGTCTGGTATTCTGCAGCAGTTCTGAAGTACTGCGCATGCATATGCCTACGCAGTACATCAGAGCTGTGGGCAAAAGCAATGGAGAAAGCAAGATCTCCGTTGCTTTTTACTGTTTCGCTATGTTAAATGGGTTTAACATAGCGAGACAGCTTTAAAAAAAGCAACGGAGAATCTCCGTTGCTTATTTTAAAGCTGTCTCGCTATGTTAAACCCATTTAACATAGCGAGACAGGTTTAAAAAAAAAAGCAACGGGGAAAGCAAAATCTCCGTTGCTTTTTACACACTGTGTCGCTATGTTAAATGAGCTTAACATAGCGAGACAGCTTTAAAAAAACCAACGGCGATCTCCGTTGCTTTTTTTAAATCTGTGTCGCTATGTTAAACTCCTTTAACATAGCAAGACAGTGTTTTAAAAAAAAGACTTATACTAATGGAAAAAGTCCGGGCGACTGGACCTTTTTCCATTAGTATAAGCCGATTTACAATGTGCACGCTGGCCAATCAGCGTGCACGTTTTGGAATATTAATGGGAGGGGGTCATGGTATAATACCTGTTTTTCATTAAGATACATTTTCTGAAAGATGTGAAGTCTAAAACTTAAATATCTGTCATTATTATTGTGAGTGTAACATTCAACTGCATACCAGAATACCACAACATTTACATTAACAGACAAAAATAGGAGGCAAAATCATCTGAGACAGTTGATAGGTAAGAACATACAACATATTTCTCAACTTCTTTGCTCAGGAATCAGAAACAAAAACAAATATAATGGAATATTAAATCGCACAATCAGGGAAAATGTATAAATATTACTCTAGTTCATTTAAAAAGTTAATAGAACAAAAGGTTTACATCAACATTTATTTTTTTGAACACTAAAAAGCATGAAACACTAAAGTCTTGTATTATTGACTGTAGTCCTCAGTCATTTACCAGAAAATGAAATATTTTATGAAGGAAAGTGCAAAAATATGAGGTAAAATCAGAGATGTGGTGGATAAGATATCATATCTGGACCTCACCAAATCTTTGACACAATCCCCCACTCTGGAATCATAGATAAACTTACTAAGCTGGGCATTAATCCCTACATCACTCGATGGGTTGCCAACTGGCTTACTGACAGAACCCACACTGTAAAAGTAGTTGACTCCAAATCCAGCTCCAGACAAGTGGAGTACCTCAGGGTTCAGTCCTGGGACCTCTCTTGTTTGGCATCTACTTCTCTGAAGTGCAGGCCAACACTAAGGGACTTTGGCTAAAAAGTTTGCAGATGACTGCAAACTGGGAGCCATTACTGAATCCCCAAATGATGTCAATACTCTACAAAAGGGCCTTACAGAAACAGATGCTTGGTGCCAGAGCCATGGGCTCAAGGCCAATGCCAAGAAATGTATAGTTATCCCCTTTGGGAAAAAAACATGTACCCATGAATTACCACATAGGTGGCAGTACACTAAACACCGAAAGTGTAATAACAGACTTATGGACACAGGTAGACAGTGGTCTCAGCTTCAATAACCACATTGCCACAACAGTCAGGAAATCCTTCTATGTGGCATAACTCATCACTAAGGGCTTTTCATCCAGAAAAAAGGAGGTCATTGTCCCAGTGTACTCATCCCTCATTAGACCATGATAGAATACAATGCCCCGTTTGGTATGTACCTCTCAAGACATCTGCAACAACTGGAAAGGCTGCAGAAATACCTCACTAAAAGAATCACAGGCCTAAAGCAGATGCCTTATGCTGACTGCCTTAAAAAACTCCAGCTATACTCTGTCGCATATCGTCTACTCCGAGGCGATCTCTGCTTAACATACAAGGCCATGTCAAACCCAGAGCTGTTGGACATGCTACACTTAAAGAAATCCCAATCCATCAGAGCCACACGCTCCAGGCATCTAAACCTTGTCATCACAATAAACAAAACATGCTGGAGGAATAGGTTCCTGACCCAGAGACTCCCCAGACTCTAGAATAGACTGCCCATACATGTCAGGCAGAGCGCCTCTTTGGCCCTCTTCAAAAGGAACCTTGATGATTGGATGGGAGAAAGTAAATTCACCCCACGGATCATGTCAGTTGCCCTGATAGACAGGGGTCCAGGGAAGTAAATAGTGTGGGAAGAAATAGCCAGGGAATTGTTATGGCTAGGCTTGTATAGGCCCTAGGGCCGATAGCCTAGTACCAACCTATGAACCTATATCTAGTTACCTGTCATGGTCAAAAAAAAAAAGTAACTTACTTGCTATAAACTGGAGCATTCTTCATGATCCTGACAAGCACGTACTACTGATGCTGTTAATGTTTCTGGGATTTCTGGTCAGTCCCACCCACTGTGATCTAGACCATCATTCATAGAGCCTCAAAGAATCTTTGTAAGGCTGATTCATTGTCTATGTCCTCCTGTGTGTGACTGAGCAGAATGGTTAGAAATTAGGATGAGCTGTAGCTGTGACTGTTAACAGCATTGTAAAACTCAAAAAAAAAAAGTTGGAAGAGCACCTTGGCTAAGTGGTACTAGTACTCCCAATTTTGCTAAGGTCAACCATGAGGGCACAGTATTTCACAGCTGGGTCACATGATCGAGCATGCTCTACTGTGGCACCATCTATATCAGTGCCTCAGTTTAAACCTTACATGTGGAAAATAATAGCAAAGGAAGGATACCTTCATTCAGTATTTTCAGTACCACTAGGTATGTTCAGTTGTACTCACCATATCCATATATGCATACATAGATATTTATATTCAGTATCCAATTTGTATATTAAAAAAAACAATGCATAAAGTTTTCCCAACACTATAATTTCAGATATTTAAAAGAAAAAGACCATTCTTTTTCTTTTCCAAAACATCACCTGTGACTTGGCTCTGGCTCAGCTCTTCCTCAAATGCCCAGAGACTGGAAGAACTACTCATGCCAAAACACAAATGCCCAGAGATTCCTTGATTTCATCAATGCAAATGCCTTGGGCCAGCTGGTCGACAACCCCACTAAAGGAGATAATATCTTGGATTTGGTATTAACCAACACAAGTAACCACTGCAGTATCTCTACAATGTCATCCTCCCTGGTAAGATCCGACCACAAAGCGGTCACTGTCAAAGTCACCATCTCCCCCAACCCCTCTTACTAGGGTCAAGCATAAAAAGTTCTCCAAAGCTGACTATATCCTCTAGAGGGAAGGTATAAACAGTTTCATCACCCCTCCCCCTCTGTAGGAACTAGCACAAATGTCCAAACCTACACCAAAGTACTATACAAGCATTTATATAGTTGCATGGAATCAGGAATACCCAACAGGACAAAATCATCCTTCTCAAGGAAGAGTAAACCTGTCTGGTGGACATCTGCAATAAATAAACTCTATAATAAAAGGAATAAAGTTGTTGTCCAGGACCAAGAAAAAGGTTTCTTCTTAGCCTGAACAAGAAAATAAGAGCACAGGTAAAATCCTCCAAAGCAAACTTCCAAGTCCAAACTGGCCACATCTACTTAAAGCAATCATAAGGCCTTCTTCAAATATATCCACAATCCCAAAGGAAGCACTGAGATCTGCTCAGAACTGGAAGTCAAGGACACCACATACACAAATGCCGTAGATATAGCCAACGTGCTGGCAGATAGGTTCAGTGAAAACTTCACCCCTCTGTCCCCCAATCAGTAAATCAGGACATTCCCAGCACCTGCCCCCCTCCCCTTATCTCTAGGGAGCAAGCCATCACTACCTCTCAAAGGAAAAAAATACAGCATCCATGGGACGCGATAACATCCCAGGCTGCATCCTGCAGGAACTTGCAGCACCATTAGGCACCCTATTCAACAAAAGCCTGAGTACTGTCTTTGTCCCAGCTGAGTGGAGGACAGCCACTGTCATCCCTTTGCACAAAGGTGGAACATCAACCAATCCATAAAATTCTAGACCCATCACCCTAACTAGCCTGATCTGCAAGGCCATGGAATGGATTATCATGGATCTCATTAACAAGGACATTGGCAACCTCGAAACACTCAATCCCACACAGTTTGGTTTTGTCAAGGAGAGGTCGTGCTTGTTAAATTTGGTTGACTTCTTTAAGAGAGTCACCAAAGCCATGGAAGAGGGCAAGACAGTGCACACCATCTACCTTGACCTGAACAAAGCCTTCAATACTATTCCCCACTCAGGTATTATAGATAAACTATCTCAACTAGACATCAATCCATATGTTACCAGATGGGTAGCAAACTGGCTCACTGATAGAACCCACCTAGTCAAAATAGGGGAAGCAACCTCAAGCAGTATACCCGTAATGAGTGGTATACCCCAGGGATCGGTCTTGGGGCCTCTCTGGTTTGGGATATACTTTTCTGAGGTGCAGGCCAAAATCAGTGGGGTATGGCTGACCAAGTTTGCAGATGACTGCAAGCTGGGTGTTGTCATCAATTCAACTAGTGATGTGGATATCCTCCATGAGGGTCTCACCCAAATAAATGACTGGTGCCAAAAACATGGCCTCAAACTGAATGTCAAAAAATGCATCATCCACTTTGGGGAGAGTGACATCCCCACAATTTATCACATTAATAACAAGGTCCTAAACATGCAATCAGTCATGAAGGACTTGGGCACCCAGGTTGATAGCAACCTGACATTTGACCACCATATTGCCTCGATTGTACAGAAAGCTTTCTATATGGCCCATCTTATTAGGAAGGGTATCTCATCCAGGGACAAGGAGGTCATAACACCAGTGTATTCTTCTTTTATAAGACCCATTATTGAGTATAACTCCCTTTTTGGCATGTACCTCATAAAGCACATGTAGCAACTGAAGAGACCACAGAGGTTCCTGAGCAGGAGAATCCAGGGCCTCAAACATCTACCCTACACAGACAGGCTAAACACCCTGTCTCTCTACTCAGTCTCATACAGACTCCTGAGAGGTGACCTGTGTGTGACATACAAAGCAAGTCAAGCTGCACTCGAGTAACCTGCATGCACCATCTCAACTTGGTCTGTGACATCAATAGGACTTGTTAGCAGGACAAATTTGTGTCCCAGAGATTGCCCCTTCTGTGGAATAGACTCCCTCTCCAAGTCAAGCAGAGTACTTCATTAACCCTTTTTAAGCACAACCTGGAAAACTGGATGGGGAACAGAAAATACTCCCCTGGGATTCCACCTGTGCCCCTTCTGGACAGGGGCATCGGGTGCTGACTTGTCAGAATATGGGCTAAATTCTTGGCTAGGCTTGTAAGGGCCTCAGGGCCAATAGCGTAGTAACTTCTTATGATCATATAATCCTAAATATCCTGCACTTGCCCACCTCTCTTATTATTAATTATTATATTGGTTGACAAAATATTAACACAGTTTTTTTTTTAAATTTAATTTTAGTGTCACATTATCGAGTTGATTTCCAAAATAAGAGGTGTCCACTTTTAATGAAAAAATAAGAATAAAACAAAAATAACAATTATTTATTTCCATATTATTTTTTATTTCAAAGATACAGGGAGCCACTTCAGAGGGGTGGAAGAGCCACTCACAGCTCCAGAGCCGTGGATTGCCTACTCCTGGTCTACAGAGATGCTACAATATCTGATGATCATATCAGTTGGCAGTATTGTGCTGTAGGTATAGTAGAGACACTAAAATAATAAATATTATAAATATTTTTTTATTACTAATGTAACCTGTTGTTTACATTTGCAGTTATTTGCTTTTGTTGATTTTAGTTGCAAGTAATGGTAATCGCTGATGAGTTTGTTTGATGTTTTGTGTTTTGATCAAACTGACCAACGATTATTCATAATAAAGATGATTGTGTAGTAAATGGCTGAGACAACAAAAGACTGACATAAAAACATCATCCAAAATATGCTGGCAATTTATTACAACAACACAGATAACTAACACTCGTACATCAAAAAAGGAAAAACGTTTCCTTTTATAATATACTGCCTATAATTTAGTTCAAATTTGTCTGAATAGTAGAAATGTTATGGAAAGGGTGCATTTAAAGCCCTAACTTTGCCCATGCAGTTATGCTCTTTACCTTAAAAAAACTCTTTCGATAACAATACCACTATACAAGACAGCTCGGACACTCACCATGCACATGTGCATATGCGCACAGACACATGCGAGCGCATGTGCACATGCACACGCATGCACGTGCGCCCCACACACACACACACACTCCTAGTCTCCTTCACAACACTAAATCTATCCCCTTAGTTGATCCTAATTCTAATCCTCTCACACACTTGCATTTATGCAAACGCACTGAATCTATCCCCTTACTTAACCCATACAGTAAACCTAAAACACACACTTGCTCTCCCAGTCTTACCACAAAGACATTTACCTTTACTAACTACACCAGAAGTCAACCAATTTGACATTTTTAACAAACTGACTTTTGCACAACACTTAGTACAGTTAACATAATCACGTACAAGGGAAATGAAACCATACACAGACAAACACACACAAATCTGTCTATCTATACATCTAATTATGGATGTCAGTGATGGAGTCAAATGACAGTTTGATATTTTGTTGAAGGTGGGGAAATATTGCAAATGCTGTGACTTTTAAATGCTGTAGTCTTTAAAAGCAGGATGCTTAAATATATATTTTTTATGGTAAGTGAGTTTGCGATGGGCATGTTTGTAGGTTAAGGTTAGAATAAGGACTACCTACAAGGATTGGTGTGTGAGGACGTGTGTGAATAAATGTTTTTGATATGTATAAGTGTGTGTAGTGCATTTCTGGATGTTTTTATCTCTGTGTTTGAGTATTTTCTGATTAGACTAATTCTATCTTCAGGGATAGATCTAGTATTATGCATGTGTGATGCTGCACGTGTCTGTGCCCAAGTGTCTTGTGCAGTGGTACTGTTAAGGAAAGTGGTTTTCGTAAGTTATTGTTTAGGGTTGTGGTTAGGATCAGGGGGCAGGGTTATCACATGTGAATAAGGTAAAGCAAGAGAGCAAACTTGTAATAATGCAAATAAATTTCAAAACCTTTTTGCAGAGCATAAGTAAACTGGTTTATTTAAGGTTCTTAACTTCAGAATTATTCACTGTGGGATTGTTTGTGATTTTAAGGAGATGTTCACTAATTTATAGTCAGGTTTAACGAGAGAAAGATATACTTCATGCATGGTGCATGCAGGGATAAAGTGAATAATGCTCATAATCCTTTAGACTGGCTATCTCTTTGTTCTAGGGAATTATCAAGCATTAAGCCCTGCAATATTCGGGCACACCCAACTTTTGAAGTACATGTAAACCAGTTTATCAACGGATAGTTGAAAGCACCCATAATAAAGTTATTTTTCATTATGGATGGTTCTACAAGTATCTTTAGGAAACTAGGGATATGGAAGGTGCCTTGTAGCAGACAACAAACTAATAATTTGTTTTCCATAGGGTCAGTTGCAGTTCAGTAAGGTTGGTTTGTGGATCTCTGGGATCTGCTTAAAAGTGATATGGTTTCTAACATGGAGACACCCCCATAGTTCTAATTAGATCTAAATGTTTTGTAATTGCTAAAACCTGGAAAGGACATATTAGCTAAACAATGAAAGCAAGTCTCTGTTACAAGTGAAACATGGATTTGTTCAAGGTATTGGAGATCTTCAAGACTAGACAATTTATTATTTAGACTTCTGGTACTGAAAAAGGAAACTTTGACATTTGTGATTTGCTGTACTTAGGTCTGTTATGTTGGGGTGTCTAGTAGTCAAACTTTACCTAAGAAAGACACTAGAAGTGATAAGGGCTTTGCCTAGTAAGCAGAAGCTATGAAATGAGAGGTGCAGACCATCCTTTGTAGAACAAGTTGGCCTGTTTACCATCTCACCTCAGGCCAATGCATATTGTATTCATCCTGGCGTGACAACTACTTAATCATTTGTTGTACCAATAATTTTATATTTGTACTTAACATTATGATGATTCCACTCTGGGCCAGAGTCTTACCTGCATTTTAAACATCCATAATGAAATCCAACATGTTTCTCACCTATCCCTTAGGATGAATGCTGTGTGTTGTCCATAGTCATCTAGGTCACCATAAACTTATACTTATATTTTCCTATGCAATAGACTGAAGAGCTATCAAAATATCATAGGTCTTGGCAGAGCCAGCAATAAGCCAATTGGACCTATTTGGGCCAATAGGGCTAGGGGTCCTGGATTGGGTTTTGCTAGGATCATTATGCCTTATGTGACCCACAAGATTTGCCTAAGCGTCGCTTCTGCAAAATGTATGGCATTTTCCTACCTATAGTCTTGTTTCTGTAGTAACTGTGAATCTCATCAAAGGAGCTGACTACATTTCCTGTCATGCATTTCACTAGTGGCTGGTATATTAATTCTGGAGTCTGGTGATCTTGTATGACTCACAGTGTTAGCTGCTCATTCTCCCATAGTAAGTTAGTACTATTGCAGAGTACTCCGTAGGGTTTTCATCCCAAAACTGAGGTCAGACTAACCATCTGGTTTGGTGTACCTCTCTAGTTATTGTTTCAGAAGATAGAAAGACCCAGTTTAATATGAAACTGAGGATAGTATGGTTTGCTTGATGGCTTCTCTTGCTGACAAGGGGTATACAATTGCTTCTTAATAAATATGATTATATAAAAAAAAAACAACTGTAGAATAGTCAGAACCAGGCAACATGAAAACTAACATTGTAAGCATAAACAAAAAAGTGAATAGATACTGTGATGTGGGCTAACTTCTAATCACCAAGCATTATGATAGAATGTTAATGTTTCAACATTTTCACAGAGAAACTTTTACTGCAGATGCAAACAGGAGCAAAATAATCTAAGAGAAGTGAAACACAAGGCGAGTATGCTGAGTGGAGGGAGACAAAGGTGGCTAGAAAAATGATTTCACTTGGCTAAAACAGGAAAGCAGTAGCAAAGACAGTTCGACTCATAAAGGAACTGAGAGTCACATACAAAACAGGAGAGGTGTGTGTGTGTGTGTGGGGGGGCAGCAATAAGAAATTTAATGTCAGAAAATGGTTGGCCCAGATTGGGAAGCAGTTTTGTGGAGGGAATTTCTGTTGCAGAAAGCTAAAGAAATTGTGTAAGGTTTATGTGTTTTCTTTACATCCATATGGTTTTTACTAAGGCATTCTGAATTCTTTCTGCTTCCCACAATATGCAGCTTAGTGGATACCGTAAGGTTTCTCTGCATGTAATCTTTTCTATTGCCCTTGGGGCCAGACCTATGGTTGGAACTGACCTATAAGCATTAGTCTATTTACCTGGATTTGCAATAATTAAATTAATAAAAATAAACTTTCAGAAATAGCAGTGTGGAAGTGTAATGCCATTTCCAAAAAGAGATCTGAGAATATTAGCTGCTGCAATTCTTTGCTACATGCATATAACTGTCTTCCAGATCTCTTCCAGGATCAGCTTGCAGTTCTTTAAAATGTACATCCACACAGTACACTCCATATGTTAACCAGAGTCATTGTTTACCCACTACACACTTCCAATGTCTTCATTCAAATGATCCTCTAGATGAGGATCTAGCTTTTTGGTTTGATGCTTTCAGGAAACCTCCATATATACAAACCTGAATGCCAGTTCGAGCCTTTTAGTTTCCATGGTCCAAGTTTCATGCTCAAAGCACATACAGAAACATGCCAGCTTTACCATTCTTGACATTAACGTGTCAATGAAAACATTGATTTAACCTGGATCAGTCTATGCACACATATATATACACACAGCTGTAAGTAGAGCTCTTCACTTGACCCTATTTTTTCTGAAAGGTGATCACTATCCTTTTTCTTTAGACATGTCAGGAATTAAAGTGAATCGACACCATCAGTTGTATATGTCACTGCATATTTGGTTGAGTTATCTGAGTATATTACAATGTAGGACACTACTACTATTTTATATAGCAAAACAGGCCATTCTCTATATTTACTTAAATATATTTTCCTCAAGTTAGACTTATTTTTTTCAAATGCAGCTGATAATTCCACTCCTCCTTAAATTTTGTCTTTCTATGATCTCAGTACATTTTTGGAAAATTCTCCACTTGTGTCTTTTCTGAGATCCTTTTTTTTAGGATCATAGGATCACAGTGAGTACAGGCTTCTGCTATATGGATTTTGCATGTACTTTCTTCTTCTGCTACACATATGTTTCTCATCATGTATGAACCTTCTGTATTGTTAAAAAATCACAACACATTTATTCTGGAGGACGAGGTAAACTCAAGAGTTTTATTTACATATGTTACACGGAAAGACTGTCAACCTGTTACAGGTTTTTAAGGAATCAAGGTGGTACATAACACAAATGTAAATGATTGTATATCCTAATCTAAGATATAACCCAAATTATTATTTAATACTAGTAATATTATATTACACCAAACTATAAATGCATATATCAGGTAATCCCTTCTGATAGCCGAAAGTATAGCACATGCCAATTTACACACTCCACAATATACATTTATGTGGTTCTTGTCATGTGTTCTTTGTTACTAGGAAATTGTTACTTCCCTTGTCACATGTTTTTGTCTCATTTGGCAAACACATGCCATTCTGAGCATGAGCATTTTCAAAAAGCAGTTTTCTTCTTTGCAAGCTCATTGAAAAATTATTTCTTATCTACAGTAGATGCCTTCTGGCTTATACAATGTACATAAAAAAGTATGGGAACCCATGCTTACACACTAACTTCACCAATACTGCAAATGCGACCAGATTTTACTGAAAAGCCCAATGATACAAACATTTCCATCTCGTAACAGAGTCGATAACCTCCAATAATTCACAGATTTGAAGCTAACAAATAATAGCTTGACCAGGCAGAGTCAGACACTGCTCATCTCCACTAATAGCTTGCATGGGTAGATTAAATTCTGCAAACCACACGAACTGCAGGAATGTAAAATTAATGCATCGATCCAGTCCAGAAATAAAGAAGCAAATTTAATACGTTCTAGTGCCTCGGCATATACTGCCTTCAATGGAATATAGAACTCTTGTAAATCACACATTATATACAGTTCATTGATTCAAACAATAAATTACACAATTAAACAATTAAATTAAATTAAAACTTTTCAATTACAAGAAACATTCATACCATCAGGGTTTAAAGTGCCAAACTTTAAAATAAGCAAAGCTTCCTTATATAGGAGCTTGCTTTTAACATCATAATAATTACTTTTATCTATCTGTTCTAAAATAGTGCCCTGTAGACCTTCTGGGTTTCCTCTATGATATTTTAAAAAATGTTGTGCAACTGGGCTTTCATATTTACAATTTTGTATCTCTCTTACATGTTCTTGTAAGCGAAGTTTGAAAGCCCTTTTTCTTTTCCCTATATAAAACATGTTACACGGGCACTTCAAGGCATATACAATACATTCAGTAGTACAACAAAAAGTTGATAATACTTTAAATTTCCATCCATTAATATATTGAAAACTCAGAGTTACATATTGACAAGAAATGCATTTTCCACAGGGAACCTTACCTAAAACATGTAAAGCATTTGATATACTAGGGCTTGGAATTTGGAACCTGCTATGTACTAATCTGTCTTTTATACTACATCCCTTTTTAAAAGAAAATACTGGTTTAGTACACAGACCAGAAAATTCCTTAAATTTCAAAAGATAGCCCTAATATTGTTTTATAATTGGGACTACCTTGTCACTTAAGTCATATGTCATGACTATATATTTTTTCTTTTCTTTTGCAGTAAGATCTATGTTGTTTATATTTACACATCTATTATATATCCTGTTTTTCATCTTAACCTTATCAAATGCTTCTCTTACAATATTTTCTTCATAACCCCTATTAATGAGCATTGCTAGGGTTTTGTTATGTTCTATTTCCAAGTCATTTTCATTATTGCAGAGACGTTTAATTCTCATAAATTCATTGTAGGGAAGTGACTTCAGTAAATGTGGGGGAGGGAAATTAGAATCATAGAGAAAATAGTTTATATCCTCAAATTTCCTATGTATAGAGGTAAAAATACCTCTACCATTAATTCCTTTTAAATTTAAATCTAAAAAAACTACCTGTTGACCACAGGCTGAAATTTCAAACATCAATCCAAACCTGTTATTATTAAGTTTCTCCATAAATGCATTCACTTCATTTCTACCCCTTTTACATAAGAAAATAAGGTTGTCTATGTATCTACAGTAATAAAGGACATATATAATAAAAATTAATTTCTATACAGATACTCATTCTCCAACAAACCCATCATGATATTTGTATACATGGGTGCATAAGGAGCACCCATGGCTGTACCTTGTAACAGATGGTACAAGGTACCATTAAACTCAAAAAAGTTATGTTTCAAACAAAAATCAATCAATTCTACAATATACATAGTTACTGGACTATCATCTAATGCATGTGTCAATGCCTCTATGCCATATTTATGTTTAATACTGCTATAGAGAATTTTGGCATCAATCACTAACCAAAACATATTATCTTCCCACTGGATATTTTTTATCTTATTCAAAAAATCAAATGTATCTTGTATATATGATACTTGTTTTTTTAACTATATCCAGCAAATAGTTGTGTAGAAAAATGCCTATTTTGTTTAAAAAGTACTTACATGCTGACACTATAGTTCTATCAGGGGGGTCAGTCATGTGTTTATGTAACTTCAGCAAACAGTAGAAAGTTGCCATTTCACAACTTGTCGTATCCAGTTTATTCTCAATATCAATTTGTGAGAAATATCCTAATCTATTTCCTTTCACTAACAGTTCATTATAATCTACAAGCGCTTGTTGATAACATTCAATATTAATTATCCTATACACATTTGTATCATTAAGATGTGCGTAACACATTTTTAAATAATGTTCGTAATGCAGCAAAACCAACTTATTACCTTTATCTGCTGGTTTGAAAATAATTTATTTCTTATTACTCAGTTTACATAAAGCATCCCATTCCTTTTTAGTTAGATTGCATTTCACTTGATTTTTATATTCTTCAAACTCAGCGAAAAGATTTTCAAATGCATACTTAACCATAACAGAAAACTGTTGGACACCCTTATGTTTAAACGGTGGTATAAATTGTGATTTATAAGGCAGTCTTATCTGTGTTTAACTTGCAATAGGGATTCAATTCACACAACTTGTCTAATTCAGAATAACAAGAATGCAAGCTAGTATCTGTATCGTCTGAACTATCCAACATACCTTGGTTGTCATTTTCTTTATTCATATTGTTTTTAAAAAAATTCCATAAATGCAATTCTTCTTCTACTACACATATGTTTTCTCATCATGTACAAGCCTCCTGTTTTGCTAAAAAATCACAACTCATTTATTCTGGCAGACAAGGTAAACTCAAGAGTTTTATTTAGACAATATGTTACATGGAAAGACTGTCAACCTGTTATAGGTTATGAAGGAATAAAGGTGGTACATAACACAAAATGTAAATGATTGTATACCCTAATCTAAGATACAACCCAATTATTTAATGGTAGTTATTTTATACTACACCAAACTATAAATGTATATATCAGGTAATCCTTCTGATAGGCTAAACTATATCACATGCCTATTTACACAATCCACAATATACTTTTATGTGGTTCTTGCCATGCGTTCTTTGTTACTAGGAAATTACTTCCCTTGTCATGTTTTTGTCTCGTTTGGCAAACACGTGCCATTCTGAGCATGAGCATTTCCAAAAATCAGTTTTCTTCTTTGTAAGCTCATTGAAAAAGTATTTTGTTATCTACAGTAGATGTCTTCTAGCTTATACAATGTACAAAAAAAAGTATGGGAACCCATGCTTACACACTAACTTCACCAATACTGCAAATGCAACCAGATTTTATTGAAAAGCCCAATGATACAAACATTTCCATCTTATAACAGAGTCAACAACCTCCAATAATTCACAGATTTGAAGCTAACAAATAATAGCGTGACCAGGCAGAGTTAGACACTGCTCACCTCCACTAATAGCTTTCATGGGTAGATTAAATTCTGCCCACTAATATTAACCAGAAAACCATTGGTGGCTGCATCACCAACTGCTCACCTCATTTAAACCAACTTACAATGACATAGCAGCATTAATATATCTCTCACTAATACCATCCAGAAACCACCAAGGAGCAGCATAACATATCACTCACTCCCACCTTTACATTGAGAAGGAAGGGCTTCTCCTCATCCACAGAAGGGGAAGTCCTTTCTTCTGCCCAGCCTGACTCATAGCCAAAAACAAACAAATTAAGTATGGTGGGAGGGTGAGTAAGCACTCAAAATCAGCACCAAAGAGGCTGATAACTCCACATACTACCCTTATATACTCTTTTATGTCTACTGCCTACCTTATTTCCTATCCTAGCATCACCTACCAATCCTGAACCATTTAACTTTGTCCCTACCCTCCACTCCTAACCTACTGGTTTTCTACAAAAACTCCCATTCCCATCCACATTCAAACAGAGTTGACAGACAAATAAGTCTCCTCTGCAAATTAGATTTGTCTATGAATCCATGCTTATACACAATAACCACACTGATATTGCAAATGTGATCACATTTTGTTGAAAAGCCAAATGAAGCAAACATTTTCATCTCATAACAAAGTCAACAAACTCCAATAATTCACAGATTTGAATTCGACAAATAATAATGTGACCAGGCAGTGTTAGACACTGCTCAACTCCACTAATACCTTGCATGAGCAGATTAAATTCTGGCCACTAATATTCACCAGAATACCACTAGAGGCAGTGTAACCCACTGGTTACCTTAATCTAACCGATTTAACATGATAGCATTAACATACCACTCACTAAAACCATCCAGAAACCACCAAGGAGCAGCATAACCCATCACTCAACTCCACCTTTACATTGAGAAGGAAATGGGAAAGGAAGGGCCTCCCCTCATCCACAGAAGGGGAAGTCCCTTCCTCTTCTCACCATGCTGTGTAAATGACAACCTGTTACCCCGACTTCTCCAAACTCCGTCTACTACTCCTATTACCACAAAACCTGACTGGGAGTTGTCTAAGCCCCCCTGATCCCTAATCCCTCATGTGGAAAAAGGCAACCTAATCATTCCTTCCTAATTATAAAACCTGTAAATTAGCTGTGCCTCCTTCATCAACACCCTAAGCCACACACTAACTGCCATGTATGATTTTGTGGCCCTCCGACTAATGCATGTCCATGAAACAAAACTCAATAATAAACCATCCTCCTTAGTCACAGTCTGGCTGGTCTTCTTCCCACTTGCAAAAGAAAACTACAGCAACTAACCCCAAAACTAACTGCTGTTCAACCATCCCCCCGTGTCTTTACTGAAAACCATAAACATCCCATAACTTGCCCTTAAATATAACCTTGATTAAATTCTGCTGCAACTTCATCAGCTGGTCTGCACCTCAGTAACCACAATCCTACCACCCCTTCTACTATGCTCCAAGATCCTCCTAAACATATTCACTTAATGACCAACTCACCAACACCCTTCTGCAGAATAATTCATCCATTACCAACCTTGTACATTTTACTGAGTTGCCTCCCTTTACTAGGCATATCCTAGCAATGCTCTTCCTATAAGCCTCAGAGGTGGCTCAGAGGTGTGTGTGTGTGTGTATGTATATATATATATATATATATATATATATATATATATATATATATATATATATATATATATATATATATATAAAATAAACATATATGATGTCCAGCAACAAATACCCTTGACTACATATTTTACCAGAGAAGCCCAAACTGCTCCAATAAATGTCCTCCCGATTAGCCTGTCAAATGCTATGAGACCCTTTGGATCCTTGCATGACCATATGCCCCCCCCACAACATTCCCTACTGCTTGCTGTCAGTCCTGCCTAGTAGCCTAGCCACACCTTAAGGGCTGCCTACATGTTGAGCATACAAACTATATCTTCCTCCTCCAAGAATACTAATTGTCCAGTCACTATCATATCTCTTGGCCTACTAAGTGCGAAACTCATTTACAAGTAAAACACCTCTACCACTGCACTGAAAATTACCCAGACACTCTTACTTATGCTTACTGCACCAACCCACACCACTACCACAATGTTCTCAAACTTCTGTGCCACCACAAATCACAACACTATCCCTAAAGCCTTATCCCCAAAGCAACGATACCCATCCAGTGATCACTGAAACTGCAAAATCTTAACCCATCATTATAATCCCAGTAATGTAATGTTATGATTCACTGTTACAGTATCGTCCAAGCATGCAAAACTGACCCTACCTCTGGTCACCATTGAAACTGATCATGGGTGCATCTTAAGTACTCAAAAATCAGTGCTAAAGAGGCTGATGACTGCACATACTACCCTTAGATACCCCCCTCTCATCCACTGCCAATCTCACTTCCTATCCTAGCCTCACCTCCCAGTCCTGAACCCTTAAACTTTGTCCCTCGTCCTCTCCCCTAACCTATCCCTTTTTTAAAAAACTCCCTTCCTCATCCACACACAGAGTTCAGTCTGCTCCACAAACTACATTTCTAAGAGATCCATACATATTACATGCCCTAAAGAAAGAATGGTGCTCATCAGATTTATAACATTTCTCCCTCAAACTTGCATACTCATCTAAATAAGTGAGAGAAGAAGATCAAACCTATAAATTTGACTTTGTTATTGTGAATGGAACACTAAGAGCATGCAGTATATACATTGTTCTTTCTTATTATTTAAATAATCACAAATCAACATCAGCTGCTATTTTAGAAAGACAAGTATCCAATGTTATTTCAAACGTCAGATATCAGCTGCAAGTATCTACACCTTGCCCAGAAATAGAATAGTGACAATTTTGCAATCTGAATACGTCACATTTTTCTATCAAGCATAAAAAGTCTTATAACAGTTTTTTATAAGACACTTCCTGTTCATCTTTTCCTCTCATTGTTCTTCAAGGGGGAATTAACACTAACATACAAACTGCAATAAAATAAATTTGTCTTACAAAATATAATCCTTTGTAGACTTTGTAACTTTAGAAAAAATAACTCAATTTGAAGATACACATGTACAAAATAATTGCCAATATTTTTACCCATATGAGAATATATTATGAATTATTAAAGTACACTGTTACCAGTCTTTGCAAATGTTAAGACATTTGAAGTTTCTCATAACATCCTCTCTACTGCTGGAGACTATTGAAACAAGTTAGTGTTTTCCTTCTGGCTTTGTTACATAAATATAATAGTGATTCTTCTTCAGTTTTTGAGATACTCAACGATATTTAAAGTGTGTAATGTGTTTTAGCATGGGCCAGTATTTTAAATTCTAAGCTGCATGCATTGAAACTATAGATGCATATGAAATACATGTTAATGCATAACATTTATTTATGATGCATCTGTACTTCCATTAATAGCAGCTATGGTGGAAATGAAAATGCCAGCTAATATTGAAGAGCACTGCATTATGGTACTTGTTACCATTCAGTATCTATGATTGAGTTTAAAACTGACCTGTCACACTGGGAACTTTGGTATGATGTGCATGGTGTTTAATTTACATACATGTTAGATTAACATACATAGCCTTAATCCTTTAGTTGGCCAATAGTGCAAGTATATAAAATACTTCATATTCTGCCCATTACTGCAAATATATAGGTTCGTAGGTTCATAGTTATGTACTAGGCTAATGACCACGCAGGCCTTTATAAGCTTAGTTGTGCAATCCAACCCAACTGTGTCCCTATGTATCATGGGCATTTATTAGGAGGGATAAGTTAATTGGGAAGTTTCTAGATGTTGTGTGTGCAGGGGGGTATGTTAGTTTGGGTATAAATGTCTGCCTCTGTCTATCAGAATATAGGGGCCAGACCTGGGGTAAATTTCCAATTTCCCATCCATTAGTCAAGGTTACTCTTATTCATTTAATTATTATTTATTTCCAGTTTGATTACCGGGGAAGTTCACTGGGCCCAGAAAGCCCGTTTTCAGTGGAGGCTCCGGGAGAAAAGCTCCATGAAACAGATTACAGTAAAGATAGCAATACAATAAAAATAAAAGTACAAGTACAAATACATATCAAATAATACAAAGCATGAGCAATACTGCCCCACAGTGGAAAACTATCATGCAGATACATTTTAACAAATTCACACGGTTAAAGTTAATAGTCAAAAGCTATTTACAATATTTACAGAGTAAGAGAGATCGTATGGGAATTATCTATAGAAGGTTATAGCCAGCTATAAGGTGCTCAGGAACTCAGGAGGATACCCTCCCAGGGGGTTTTAATAGAGAGTTATAGGTAGGGAGAATGCAGTTACATTTCCATTTGGAGGAGAGGTAGGTATAAAGCTGAGTTTTGAAGTTGTGTGTGTTTGACATTGTCCTTAGTGTGGAAGGGAGAGAGAGTTCCATTTCTTACCCAAGGAGGAGGAGAGGTAAAGTTGTCCCTCAGGATGTTTAGGTTTGTGGACAGTAATTAACTTTTGGTATTTAGATCTGAGAGTCCTATTTGGGGTGTATGGAGGAAGGATGTTAGTTAGAGCGGGGCATTTGGTTGGATTAAGTATTAGTCTATGTGCTGTAGTGAGCTGGAGGAAGTCCAGTTAATTTGTAAATTCTAACCAGTTCAGAGATTGGAGGGTAACACAGTGATGAGTGGAATGTTTGGCTTTGGTGGCAAATTTGGAAATTTTGTTGCAACAGCTTTCAAGTTTGGAAGTGATGGAAGAGGATAGGTTAGTTAGTAGTGGGGTGCTGGAGGGAAGGAGGTAAGAGGAGGCCAGAGTATGCCTGGTAGAAGTAGAGAGGAAGTGGTTGTTCCTGTATAACATACCTAGTTTTTGGTGGGTTTTCTTTATATTTTGCTGAATATGGATGTCAAATGTGAGGTGTTCGTCTATAGTTACACCAAGTAGTTTGGCAAAGGGAACAACTTTGATCAGAGAGTTGTTTTGGCTAAGGACTTTGGAAGGAATTTTTTATCAAAAGAGAAAGATTTTGAGGGTGTGAATAGTAGTATTTCAGATTTGCTATCATTGAGAGAAAGTTGATTTTGGCACATCCAGATCTCAGTAGTTGAGAAGGCAGTCTGAGTTTTAGGAAGAAGTTCAGTGAGTTTAGAAGCAGAGCAGACAAGTGTAAAGTCATCTATATATTGGATAACCTTGGCATTAGGAATAGCATAGTGAAAGTTATTGATAAAGATATTAAACAGCATTGGTCCGAGGATGGACCCCTGTGGTTCTCCGGTAGGGGTGGGTAAGAAAGATGAGGTGCCTTTTTTCTATTTCACAGCCTGAGATCTATCTGACAGATAGCTTGAGAACAATAATAGAGTGTTTTGGGAGAGATTTAGGTTTGAGAAGTGACTTAGAAGGTGCTTATGGGAAACCGTATCGATTGCTTTATAGAGGTCTAGGAGCACTGTGGATACTAAGTTCCCAGAATCTCAGGCTTGATTGACAGTTTCTAAGAATGAGAGTAGAGCTGTTATGGTGCTATGTCATGTTCGAAAGCCTTGTTGGGTATGGGGTAAGAAGTTGTTTTTTTAGTCAGAAAAGGCATAAGCTGGAGGTGGATGCATTTTTCTAGGATTTTGGAAACTGGAGAGAGAGAAAAGCTATAGGGCGGAAGTTTGAAATGTTAGTGCTTTTGCCTCCCTTATGAAGAGGTAGAATAAAGGTGGAATGCCAGAGTTTAGGGACATAGGATTCTGTTATGGCTCTATTAATTAGGATACTAATTGGGAGAGCTATACCATCAGCAGCAGACTTGAGATAGGAAGAGGGGATGTTGTCAGGTGCATTGGAGCAGGGTTTAAGTTTGGATAGAAGTCTTTTTATGTAGTTAGTGGAGACAGGTTTAAGCTCAAACATAGGGGGGAAATTATTTGGGGACTTAGAGGAGGTGGAATGTAGGAGAGATGGTTCGTTGTTGGGAAAAGTTTTCGTTAGGTTGTATATTGACTCTATAAAGAAAGAGTTGAATAATGAGGCTAATTTGAGGTCAGATTTACTTGGATCTGGACAGGGGTTATTTTTTGAGCCTGGGTAGAGGAGTGAGTTTATGGAGTTCCAAAAAAGCCTAGGGTTTTGGGTATGGTTGGACTGGAGCTTAATGTAGTAGAATTTTTTGTCTTTGAAGATTTGTTTTTTTTTTTTTGCAAAGTTATGGAGCTGTGTATATTGGAGAAGGATTTTGGTAAGTTTATTTTTTTGGTAAAGCTCCCAGGATTTGTCTCTTTGATGCATACTTTGCTTTGTTTCTTTAGTTAGCCAAGGGGCAGTTATAGTTTTTATTATTTTTTCCTTGGTGGAGCTAGGGAATTTAGAGCATCTAGGAAAGTAGAATTAAAGTGGTCTATGGCTTTACCGAGTGGAAGGGTTTTTAGAATGTTCCAATTAATTTGTTTGAGATAGTTAGAGAAGGTTTTGGGGCCAAATTTACTAAGGTCGTGGGTCTGAATATATTCATGTTGGTGTGGATGGGAGGTGGTTGCATGGTAAATGAAAGCTGGGAGGTGGTCACTAATAGAGTCAGAGATGGTGCCAGAGCTGGTAATTTTATTTGGATGGGTAACTAAGATCCATTTAAGAGTGGCTCCTGGGGGATTTGTTTTATTGGGTCTGGTGATGGAGTGGGTTACTTGAGTAAAGTTAAACAGGTTAATGGACAGGGAGGGTATGGGACTGTTGATTTTATTCCAGTCAATGTTTAAATAGGGTTAACTCTACTTCACCTGGACAGGGAAGCCTGTTCCAGAGCATGAGGATCCTTGAGACACATATCTATCTCACCAATAAGTCTTTTTTGTATCACAAGCAAAATTTAAATCCATCAATCTATGATTCTGATGCTGTTTATTTTGTGGATGTGAAAAGGTCCATCAAACCTGGATCTGAGGAAGCCGTGTGTGCCAGGCACAGATTGCCTTTTAGTAACTGTAGGATATAGAGTACAGAAATAGGGTTGTAAGGTGATCTGCATAGTACAATGTGTTTATGCACTGGATATTTCTGGTAAGAAACCTTTGTAGGCATTTCAACTGTTGCATATGTCTGGTGAGGTGCATGCCATAGTGGGCATTATACTCAATGATGGGTCTGACAGGCCAAATAAAGTGGCACTATAACTTCTTTGGACCTGGGTGCTGTGCCCTTACTTATAAGTTGGGCAAAAAAGAATGATTTTTTTACTACCTCGACTACATGTCGGTCAAAGGCCAGATTACTGTCAACATATGTTCCCAGATCCCTGACTAGTGGGCACCTGTCATTTTTCTGTGTTAAACACTCTTGCAAGACATTTGAGTCATGGGAGAATCTATCTTGTAAAGTGGGATAACCGGTGCAGTCTTCCATTATCATGCTACAAAGCCTATATAAAATACTTCACATTATTTAATGTTCTTGTGATATAACAGCGTTTTTTGTTTACTTGCTTAGGTCTTAACTTTTCCAAAATATCAGATTACATCTTTTTTTTAACATGCATTTCATGCAAAAAAATAAACCTTTTTATTCTTGGCAATCTTGTCTACTTACATCAACAGATGCTCTTAAAACAGTGCATGTGTATTTTCATCCAATTTAAAGCTGCTGTTTAACCACCCTGGATAATTACTATATTAGTGAAGCAAAGCTACTTATATAGTCAGTGTCTGACATGCCTTGATTCTGTAAACTTATAAGTCTTGCTACTTTATTTTCTCTAGTTAGAATGTCTTATGAAATCTCAACATGTAGCTGGCACTTATCCCTATATACCAATCATTTTATTGTTTAATCCAGCAAATGCAGTACAAATGAAAATCCTAAAACTGTTATTGAATGAGCTCATTTTTAGTTTTACTTTTCAGTGCACATGTAACAAATAACAGCAAACATAATGGCCAGGATTCATTAATGTACCATTATGTGTACACATTGTGACACCTTTAGGCTGTTCAGCAGCTACCCTAGCACAGTGCATGGTCCTCCACCATAAAGATGTGCAGTACCATAGCTTTCTGGCCCCAAAGCCATTCTCAATGTTAAGGAGACATTCTGGAGAAAAATCTAAAAAGCACTCTAGACTCAAACACCAATAAAAATGTTTCATCTTACAAAGCTTTCATGATTTCTGCCTTCATCAGTGTTAAAAAATTCCAAACAAAATCAGTTACTTAAATACCAAATTCAAACTTCATTACAAAACACAGCCTTCAGTTAGAACACAGAGTTAAGTTTAGTAAAATATTTTAAAAAAAGTATTTACTATAACATCAGAAAACTACATCACCTGATATTCTCAGATGACTCCCTTCCAAGTATTAGCCAAACCCAGCCCTGCTTAGCTGCTAATATCAAATAGGATCAGGTTTATTCAAGGTAGCACAACTATTTAAGCAGATGATTATAAAGTCTTGGGCTGCAGGTGCACCCCCATCACCCTCCAAACTTGAATAAGTACTATTGCTGTAGTGCAATTCCAGTGAAAATATTACAAAGGCTTCTCTGCAAGCATGGCTTTTCTTCAAATTAAATGCAATGTATGTCTTAACTTTCAACATAAAGACTTAATGTTAATGTCTTAATATACTAAGGTTTTTTTGTTTAAAGCATGCACACTTGCAAAGGCCTGTCTAGCTAGTCCAGTTTTCCTAACTCCAATCCTGTAAGACCCCATTTCAGACTCTAGTTGATGACACACTGCTGGGTTCTGTACCTCTCTCTGAGTAGCAAGGCAAAATTAAAAATTTTTATTTATGGCTTTTGCATCCAACTGTGCTTTTTCCCCAGTTTCATCTGTGACCAGTCAATATTAGACTATTTTTGTATGGCAATAGCTATCCCACTTCCAAACTAAACTGCACTACCCCAAAATTAGTAACACCAGAAATAATTAACTTGTGCTAGTTTAGTTCACCCTTGAACTGTGCTGCCATTTACTTAACTGCAGTTCATCTATTCTCTTGGTACTCTCTCTCCATATCACTTAGCTACAGTCTGAGTCAATTGATTGATTGTTTTTGTTTGAATTACCCATCTTCCAGAATCTGGTTGAGAGACCTGTCAATCACTCCCACAGGACTCGTCCTGCAATTAGTCCCTACCCTCCTCCCCCACTAGGAATGCATAGCACAGAAATTATATAAAGGCCTGTATTCACTGTTATTTGATTGTTTTCCAGCCCACAATCCCTCCTAAGAGCAGCTAACAAGTCTCTGCCCACTTCGCTCCCCACCCTGCCCTCAATTCCCACCTACCCCCGGTGGTCCTACCTTTATTAGAACAGGCCCCTCCCATAATTTTTACCACCAACCACAACACTACTCCCAACTCTAAATCCACCATCTTCCCACTACTACCCTTCCTCTTCTGATAACATGAATAAGCATACCATACATATACTCTTTGCATACCCTCTCCTTGCATATCTTACCAAAACTCCATTATACCACCACTCAAAGACTTCCACTGTACAACTATTCACTCCATCGCTCATGACTCACCCTCACTCTGCTCCTCTCCCACCAACTCAAGAACCATCCCTATGCATCCCCCACGTATTCTATAAACTAAAATACTAAAACTAAATGCATCCCTACAAGTTAACAATATAACCCTCCCACCACATCTGTTTCCGACTGTACCCAATCAAAGTTTCCCTAAAATGCAAACTCTTTCACAAACTGATAAAACTAATAACCTCATGCATATCAAAACTTTGCTCTCAGTGGAGACATCCACCCCAACCCTGGGCCCTCCATCTCCAACCCCACTTCTAATAATCAGACTAACAACCACATCTCCCAAATCCCAGCCAGTAAAAAAACAAATGACCTCCTCCTGTTAAGCCTAAATATCAGAAGTATAGCCAACAAAGTCTGTGAACTCCATGCCACCATAGACTTATACTCCTCAGATATAATCATTCTGACAGAAACATGGCTAAAACCTCATATTACCAGTGAGCAAATCGTCCCTAATGGTTACAACATACTAAGACTAGACCGACTAAACAAGAAAGGAGGTGGTATAGCTATAATATTTAAACAGCATCAAAACATCCAGACTCTAAACTCATTAGCTACCCAAATTGCCAATGAAGAAATAATATACACCAACCTGAAATTAAACCAGAATAAAACCAACAACATAATAGGATGTTACTTCCCACCTCGCCAAAATATCCCTCCACTAAAAAACCTCCTAAGCTGGACTACCCACCATCTCCCTCAAGAGACCATAATTTTTGGTGACTTCAATAATGAATGGCAATCCTGTTATGCCAACCATCCAACCCAGCATCTAAACCTTCATGGCTTCACCCAACTAGTCCAGTCACCAACCAGAATAAATAAAAACTCCAACAAGCACACTACCCTGGATTGGATGCTAGTCAGAAAGATTCCCCAGTCCTATATAGCAGGCTGCCTATCAGATAGCCTCAGTGATCATTCCCCAACATTCCTACTGAATAAACACCTATACCAAGTTAAAAAGGCCATCTACCGCCAAATACGTAAAAAACTACACTTTAACCCAGTCACATTCATCTCATCCCTCAAAGGATGTAACTGGCACCCTCTAAATTACCTCAGCCTAGATGACTCAGTCCAATTTTTCAATACTACCTTCCTAAGCATCCTAAATAACCATGCCCCCATAAGACTTACCAGAACCAAAGCCCAACCCTCCCCATGGCTACAGAAAACCATTAGGTCAGAAATGAAAAACCGAGATAAAGCCTGGGAACACTGACGCAAAACCAAAACCCGCTCAGCTAGACAGAAATTCCTAGAACTACGCAATAGAGTCAAAAAGCTAATAAAGGAGGACAAAATCCAATACTACCAGTCTGCCCTCAACTCCTCCCAACACAACCCCAAACAATTCTGGACCTCCATAAACTCCATCCTCCACCCAGGTAAAATCAATACCCCTACACCTAACATTCCTCACTCCTCAGAAAATATTGCTACCTCATTCAACACACACTTCACACAAACCGTACTATCACTAGCTAGACAACACAACCCCCTCCCCTACACCCCACACCTTCACCCAGTAATCTCCCCACACTCTTCTCATTTTCTCCCATTCCTACCGCCAACATAAGAAAACTCTTAACTAAACTTAAACCCACAAAATTAGCAGTAGACAACCTTCCATGTGAATTCCTACAAATTGCAGCTGACGCTCTAGCCTACCCAGTATCCATCTTGATTAACCGATCTCTGTCAGAATGCTACATCCCTACACTATGGAAAATATCATACATCATTCCCCTTCACAAAGGCGGCCCCTCCACAGATCTAACCAACTACCGCCCCATAGTGATTCTGTCTCCACTCTCCAAATTACTAGAGAGATGCATTCACTCTCAAATCTCAGACTACCTCCTTACTAACAACCTCCTTTCTAATACTTAACATGGTTTCGGACCAAACCATAGCACCACCACTGCCTTACTCTCTTTTAGTAGCACTATCCTTCACCATAAAAAGAATGGTCACCTCTCCTCTGCTACTTTCCTAGACCTATCTAAAACATTTGACATGGTCTCGCACAAACTCCTCCTCTCTGAACTCAATAACCTATCCTTTTCTCAATCAGTCACCAACTGGTTTCAAACTAAGTTACCTGTCTAACCACCAGCAATCTGTTGTATGGCAAAATGACATATCTCCCCAACTACCTGTCTCTATTGGTGTTCCCCAAAGATCCATCCTTGGACCCCTACTCTTCTCTATTTTCACCAATAATCTAGCCTCTACCACCAAACATGGCACACTCATACAATATGCAGATGACTCAACCATCATCTGCTCCTCCCAGTCCCTACCCAAACTGCAAAAGGTCACACAACATGCCTTTTCCTCTGTTGAAACTTGGCTATCCGATGCCCAGTTAATACTCAACCCAAACAAAACTAAACTCATCATCTTCGAACCCACCAAACATACTCAAAACAACTCTCACTTTAACATCACAGCAAAAGACAACACCACTATCCACCCAACAGATCACACCAAATTGCTAGGAGTTGAAATAGGCAACAATCTCATATTTGATATTCACATATCCATGACCATAAACAAAGTCCACCAAAAACTATAAGCCTTATACAAAAATAAGCAACTCCTCACCAAAGCAGCTATGATTTCAGTTGCATACATACATACCAACCTAAGGCAATGCTATCTAAATAAACTCGGGACCTGCTACAACAAAATTGTCAAATTCGCCACCGGGGCATCCTACCACATTCAGCACTGTCTCTCACTTACTGAACTAGGCTGGCTAGAACTCCCTCATCTCCTTCAATGGTATCAACTTACACTCGCCCACAAACTGGTTAACCATCCTCTAAAGGTCCCATCCCTCCAGTATCTACTCCAACCCTATCACACCACCATACCACTATGATCCAGCAACAAAAATCAACTACAGGTTACTAGCGCCAATAACACTGCTGGAGAAGCACTATTCTCCAGCGCGATAGCCAAATTATGGACCCCCCCCCCACAATAACCTCTCCACCATTATGCACCCACTTCAAAGTTTTACTTAAAGTGCACCTAAAAACTTGCTGGCTATGCCCTTGTAACTCTCCCCTCTAACTTCTCCCACTCCATCTACCCTCTACCTCTCTTCCACCCCACAAACTACCTTTGATTACAGCAAGCTCTGATACTTCCATGCCTATCTACTTATTATATGGCAGTAACTTCTTACTGTAACAATTGTTAATATCTGCTATGACTTTGTGGATAGAACAGATGCTAGTTATCTAATGAATGTACTATGTTCTTCATCTGTAACTATGTTTGTAATATTTTAATTGCTAGGATTCTTAATCTGTAACTATGTCTGTAATATTTTAATTTGCGGAGCTTTTCTCCCCAGGCCTCCGCTGAAAATGGACCTGCATCCAGTCGGACATTCCCGGTCAACAAATGTAAATAAATAAATAAATGATGATACTTAGTGTATGCGATATTGCAACTTATTTTGTTCCTGCTTCAAAATTGGTTTTAAACTAACAGTTGAATTAATACTGGGTTCATAGTCAACCTGTAACTGTACAATCCATTTGTATTCAATGTTTTCTAGTTTGTTATTAAAATTGCCAACTCTAGAGCTTTTAACCAATACATAAAAACCCCCTAAAGTTAAATATATGATCAGAACCATAGTCGGACACATGCTTAGCAAGGGAACTAGAGCTAACTTTTCTCCTTATGTCCGAATGATGTCCTGTAATATATTCTTTCAGCTTCCTGGTACTTTTTCCTACATAAAAACTAGTACACTATGAATAAGTAGCCAAATAGGCTATGTTACTGGTACTGCAAGTGGCAGTACAGTTAAAGCAATAGATCTTTGCTGTAACAGGATGGATGAACTCGTGGCTGCTACATATTAATTTGCAAGAAATACAGTTGTAACAGGGAAAAGTGCCAACCTTACTATTGGATTTATGTGCAGCAATTTCTTTAACATCTTTGTAACAGAGATGTTGTTTAAGGTTCTGACTATTCTTGTATATAAAACAGTTTTATTACCAATAATCTGTCTCAATTCAGGTAGAGCCTGTAAAATTGCTCAATTATCTGAGACAATCTTCCTTACTCCATCTGTTCTTCTATTAAAGGTAATAATGCACCTTATCCATGTTTGTTTATTATTCCTAGAAGGCATGAGTTGTTGGTTCACATTACCTGTGAAATAAGGTTTTGCAGCTCCTTGTCTGTCACTAACAACTTCACAGTTTAATCCTTGTAACAGTCCACTGTCATAGCCTCTATCCTTAAATTCTTGTATCATATTATCCACCCATTCCATATAGACATTAATATTGGTGTTCACTCTACTGGACATATTTGACTCTTTACAATGCCTTTAAAATATGATTGGAACATATACTTTTCTGATTAAGACATCTGTTAACTCGTACAACTTTTCTATATACACTGGTGGGCAGACCATTTTCATGTTTACCAATTTTAACACCTAAAAAACAGATTTATTGATGGGAATAATTCAGCTTAAACTTAATAAAGCTAGTAGTATTATTTAAATAGCTTAAAGGTCAGTCAGGTCTTGCTAACCACCCTTTCACATTATTTATTTATTTATTTATTTTATTTTACATTTGTTAACCAGGAAAGTCCGACTGGACCAGGTCCATTTTCAGAGGAGGCCCGGGGATAAAAGCTCCAGCATCAAGTTATACAAATACAGTACATCCAGCATAATATACAAAACAGGTTACATCATGTATGCTGAGCATAGTAATATAACAAGAAATTAATACAACACTCCAGGTAAAAAAAGATATAGAACATAGGTAAAAGACAATGTCAGTTAAAGTACAGCCAGCATAATACATACAACAGGTTTTATCATATATGCTGAGCATAGTAATATAACAAGAAATTAATAAAACACTCCAGGTAAAAGAAGATATAGAACATAGGTAAAAAGACAATGTCAGTTATATACTGGTAAGAGAAGAAAATATATCAAGTAAGATTCTACAGTTAAAAGTACCCTTTCTGATGACCAAGCCTACAGGGGATCAGAGATCCAGCATGTGATCAGAGAGGAGTTTGGGGAGTTAATAGTAGTATGGGTAGAGTTATGTGATACAAGGACATAACCAGGTACTAAGAAGGTGCGATTTGAGGAAGATTTTGAATATGGATGTGGAGGGGGCAGTGGACATGGATAGGGGAACAGAGTCCCAATTTCTGGCAACGGTGTGGGAGGAGAGTGCTGTCCCTGCATTATTGTTCACCTTGGTGATGGAGAGGAGAGATTTTTCACTGGATTTTAGGTACCGGTTTGCAGTATAGACAGTAAGTAGGTTGGATAATGAGTGTTTTTTCCAGGATATTTGAGAATATTGTAGGCTGTGCCCAGCTGTTGATAGTTAAATAGCTGTGGTAGCTCAAGTCATTTTAGTTCTTTTAGTGCAGCACAGTGATGGGGTCTGTACGTCGAGTTAGTAGAAAACTTGGCTATTTTATTGTAGCATGATTCTAGTTTGTCTAGGTCACATTGTCTGATTTGGATAAAGACTGGTGCTGCATATAATAGAGTTGAGAGGAGGTGGCTTTGTGCAAGAGTGACTCTTGTTTTTTGTGAGAGAAAGGACTTATGCTTGTATAGGGAGCCTAGTTTTTTGTGTACTAGTTTTATGGTATGTGAGATGTGAACATCAAAGTGGAGATTATTGTCTATTTCAATGCTCAGAAGAGTTTGGTGTGGTTAGAAGGGGAGGTGCCGTCCTTAAATGTTATGGTAAAGGAGAGGTTTTTTTTGATCTATTAGGGGTAAATAGTAGCAGTTTTGTCTTTTTGGGATTTAGAATTAGTTGGATACCTGATATCCATTTTTCTACTGAGTTAAAGGTATCTTGAGTGAGTGTATGTAGGGTGGTGGAAGATGAGGCGGAGCAGATCAGGGTTGAATCATCCGCATATTGTATGAGTGTGGCATGTTGTGTAGAGCTATTAAGGTTATTTGTGAAAATAGAGAACAATAGCAGGCCCAGTACAGAGCCCTGTGGGACTCCTGTGATGGTTGGAAGATGTGTAGACAGAGTTCCTTTCCACTAGACTGATTGTTGCCTGTCAGATAGGTAGCTTCTGAACCAGGCTATTGTAGAGGAGGTGAAGGATAATGATGTTAGACAGTCTAGTACAATGGATAAGGAAGATACCATCCACAAACCATTTAAAAAAAGGAATATACCTTGAAAAAGGACTATGGACATATTCAACACCCTGCTGATTAAGGGCCAGGTTAGCATATGTGTCTGCAAGGAGAGTGCTTATCGCCATACCAGATATCTGATGATAAACTTGATTTTTAAATATGAAAGCATTGCTGGTCGATACAGTTTCAAGTAACTCACATATAGTTTCAATATTTCTTCCAAAGCACTACTGCCATGTAAAAAGTCACAAACTGCATCAACCCCGTACTCATTCAGAATAACCGTGAACAGGGAATTTATGTCAAGAGTCACTAAAATGTAGTTGGTATTTTGTTTGATTGAGACCATTCATAAAGTTTACACAAAAAAATCACCTGTCTCTCAAATATAACTCTGGAACTTAAGCAAGTATGGGCACAGAACCCCTTCTAAATATGTAGAGATAGGCTTAGTCACCCAGCCTCTTTTTGATACTATGGGCCTCATAGGTGCATGTCTAAGGTCTTTTTGGATTTTGGGTAACCCATACAAAACAGGAGTAATCGGATGCATTACATTGAAATAGTTAAATAATTCAATAGGAATATCATTGGATAGCTGCAGATAATAAACAGAGATATTCATTCTATGCACAATATTAGACAAACCTGTGTTATTAATTCTCTTAAAATTTCCTTCATCTTGTAAAAAATCCATTCATAAGCATTATATATTCTTCTTTATCTAAAATAACGGCTCCACCTTTATCTGCCTGTTTGATTACTACCATCCATATTATTTTGCAACTTTATGAGAGCATCCTGCTCTTCTTCAGTTAAATTAAATAATTTCAGCATATTTCGCTGTTCGTACTGTTCTTGTAATGGTTGATCACAAACATTATAGAATGTAATAAATATTAGGGACTCATAAGGGTAAAAGTACTTCATTTTTTGCATACTTGAATGTTATGCAAACTGTCCTTAAACAAGAGTTGTAAATATAAATTCCTCATGAATAATTTTAAATCAGTCAATGTTTCAACAATGGTATCAGTGTTAGAAAGAATACATTGTGAGCCTGTATTCAATAGGACACAGTCTGCTGGAGTCAGAATTAGCCTTGATAAATTAGTAATAGATTGTTCATCCACAGCTTCTGGTGTTTGAACAACTGCAGGTTTCTGTTCTTCTGTATCTTTGTCCTCCTCCTCCACTTCTTCTTTGTGGTCTTCCTCTGGAGGAGTCCCACCCCTGTTCTTCCACTCTCTCTGGGAGATTGAGTTGCATAGAGGTCTGAAGCTGGGGAAAATTCAAAGTCTAGGTATTACTCACAGTAGCCCCTGGTTCGGCAGGCACAGGCAAATTAGATGATGTATTATTATTAGTGGTTACTACATATGCTTGTTGTAGGGATGTACCACCTGCATTTTGCTGAAGCTCATGATTGACATTATCCACAGGTGCAATAAATGTATACAATGTATACATAGCACCTCTACGAACCAGTTTGTTCTCACTAGTTACAGATATCTTGGGCGAGAAAAATTATTGCCAGCCTTGAAATCATTCATATCTCTGATAAACTTTCACTTCTTCGCTAGTTCCAGCCATCGTTCATAGGCACACAGCCATTCTAACATTGCATTATAAATAGAAATGTCCTTAAATGATGGTAAAGCTGATGCCTCACTTTCTATAGATGTAATTTAATTTTGCAAATCTCTTGCAATGTTAACAAACAAAAACTGGGTCATCAGATTCATATAGTCTGCACTTAATTTCAAGTTGAGCTCCTGCCATTTTTTTCAGGGGCTTAGGATATGCATTACCATATGCTGGCATTTTTAAAATTATTAAACCTCTAGGGGCAATGCAAAGTTCTAAATAAGCAGCAAAACTAAAGTGTTGTTATTGCAACTGCTTAAAGGCTTGAACCTCCTCCTTCCATTCCAGGGAAGAGGCATATAGCTAATTAGCCACAGGGTCTCATCCAAGGGACCACCCACAGGAAGACATCTACATGCTGAGCGATGCAAGAAATTGCTCAGCCATGTAGATCAGCATGGCCATCCCTAATATTCAGTAGTACTGACCATGGCCAAAAGACAGGTTCAACTAGATACCACTTCCATAATATGGAGACTGGGGATACACTAAACCACAAAGGATTACTCAAAATGATGTAAAGGCACTAACAGCAGTACGGGGATCGGGGGGTAAGTGAGACACACCAGATCACTAGGACAGAACAGATATGCACTGTAATAGTACTTCAGCCATGACTTTTATTGAGAGGTAGCACAGGGGTGTGTGTGTGTGCGTGTGTGTGTGTGTGTGTGTGTGTGTGTGTGTGTGTGTGTGTGTGTGTGTGTGTGTGTGTGTGTGTGTGTGTGTGTGTATACATGCTCGAGTTTTGTGTATGTTTGTGCCATTTATGTGGCCCATCTAATTTTGAAAGGCATCTACACTAGATCCAAAGAAGTCTTAATTCCTCTTTACTGATATCTTATCTGACCCATTATTGAATATACTGCACATTTGGCACATTTATCTAAACATATCACACAACTTGAGAGACCTGAGTGATTCATAACTAAAAAGACCAATGGCCTCAAAAATCTTAGCTATTAGGAGAAACTGACAGCCCTTTCTCTATACTCAGTCCCTAACAGACTTTTCCATATTCACATAGTTCCTCATATCTGAGGTCTTTTTTTCTGAGTTTAAGCAAATGCATAGGTGTCTATGCCTAAATAAGCATAGGTGACTGTGCTTGAACATGCATATATATTTTCTGATGCCACAAATAGCTTTCTAAACATGGATGAGCCCCTAAGAAATCATCACTTTTTGATACTGGTAGACAATGTAAAATATGGAGTTTTATTTACAAAAAAAAAAAATCCCATGGAAAAACTGTATATCAAGCTGTTATGGGTTATACAAGCATCAGCATGAAGCAGACCATTTAAATTACAACAGGAATTGTGTATGATTTTATACCTAATCTAAAACACAACCTATTAATGAACACTAGTTGCTTATATACTACACTAAAATACATGCAACACGTCCTCTTGGTAGTACAAAATATATAACTTTACAAGATTTTATCAGTATTTCCCATAATAAAGCTTAATGGCTCAGATTTTCCTTTTGCATGGTTCTTGTCACATTTTCTTCTCCATTACAAAACAGTTCTTATTTCTTTTGCCAAGTTTTGCTCTTGCTCAGCCAAAGATATACTCTCTTCATCATGATTATTTCTATAAACTTGAAATCCATGCAGTTTCACTGCCAATGTTAACTGGTAAAAAAGCCTCTTAACTGAAGTTCACAATTTAGGTTTATATAATACAGATAAAAATCGATCCATTAAATACCCATATAAAAGACTAACTCCAAGACTGCATAACTGTGAGGAAAAAATCAAACTTCTGTAACCCACTGTGTGATCTCTAACACTGAAGACCCATAGTGTAGATTCTTCAATTCTCTAACCTGCTGTCGCCCTTCCCACAAACAAAAGCAACATCTCAGTTTTGCTATCTACCCTATAGTTACACTGAAAATGTCCCACAAAGAACATCATACAAGACATAAACAAACATCACACGGTAAGCCAAACAATAAAAATTCCTCATTGCAATTTAAAAATGAAAGTTAGTCGCACAGTGTAGCAATATTTCTCATCTTTGTTTAAAATTTATAACATGCTGAGCAATACTGATGCACCTTTCACAAAGGTTAACTTCATTCTTCATCTATGTATGTAACACACACTATGTAGAGGGGTCTATGCAAGTAGCTGAGATGAAGTGCTATAGCCTACCGCCTCTTAATTGGACAGATGCTTCATACAGTGGGCCTCTGCAGGTTATATTGGTAAAGGTTACAGCCTGCTGCCCCTACATCAGATGGATACTTCATACAGTGAGCCTATGCAGGTTATATTAGTAAAGGTTACAGAATGCTGCCCCCCACATCAGACAGATACTTCATACAGTGGGCCTGTGCAGGTTATACTGGTAAAGGTTACAGTCTGCTGCCCCCTGCATCAGATGGATACTTCATACAGTGGGTCTGTGCAGGTTATACTGGTAAAGGTTACAGCCTGCTGCCCCCCACATCAGACAGATACTTCATACAGTGGGTCTGTGCAGGTTATACTGGTAAAGGTTACAGCCTGCTGCCCCCCACATCAGACAGATACTTCATACAGTGGGCCTGTGCAGGTTATACTGGTAAAGGTTACAGTCTGCTGCCCCCCACATCAGACAGATACTTCATACAGTGGGTCTTGTGCAGGTTATACTGGTAAAGGTTACAGCCTGCTGCCCCCCACATCAGACAGATACTTCATACAGTGGGTCTGTGCAGGTTATACTGGCAAAGGTTATAGCCTGCTGCCCCCCACATCAGACAGATACTTCATACAGTGAGCCTGTGCAGGTTATACTGGTAAAGGTTACAGTCTGCTGCCCCCCACATCAGATGGATACTTCATACAGTGGGCCTGTGCAGGTTCTATTGGTAAAGGTTACAGCCTGCTGCCCCCCACATCCGACAGATACTTCATAAAGTGGGCCTGTGCAGGTTCTATTGGTAAGGAGCATGGCATAGGATGCAGATTACACCATAAATATTGCAATAAGACTCATGTCTGTAATTACCATATTTTTTTTTGAGTTGGCCAACATGCAAAGGCATCTACATACCAGCCAACTGCAACTCTGCCAGTGAAAGCCACCATCAGTAGAGCACTACATGAGTATGTTTGCTAATCTGCATTTTATCAAACTGAATTTCATTTCATCAGATGCACTGACACCAATTAATGAAGAGCAGACCAGTGCTGAGGAGCAGTAGAAATGATTTGGTAAATGTGGTTTACTTGCAGTGCTAAGAGATGGCACAAGCTGTATTTCTGACAATTCTGGGAGACAATGGAATAAGTGAACTTGCCATTTCTGCTATCATTGTACAAAGTAAGAAACTTTGAAGTTGCAGGAAAAGGGGTGTACAGATGCCTTTCTCCCTGCAAAATCAGTGTTGATGTGATTTTTTTTTATGGATATTTGACTTTTGTATATTTTAGTCTTTTGCAGCCCAGTGTACTAAATTACTGATCTGCTGCATATCAGTAATTAGTTCAGATCGTGTGTGTGTGTGTGTGTGTGTGTGTGTGTGTGTGTGTGTGTATATATATATATATAGACAGAGAGAGATAAATATACACATACATATACAGAGAGCGAGAGACGGAGGGTCTATGTTTGAAAGTCAATGTTCACTAATTCATCTGTTCACCAGAGCTAAAACACTACATCAAACTCCAAGTAAACTTTAAAAAAAAAAATATAAAGCACTGCTTTTTCGGGGGGGGGGGGCAACTCCCTCCACAGTGATGTTACATTGATATACCAACTCCAAGACTGCATAATTGTGAGGAAAAAGTCAATCTTCTGTAACCAACCATGTGACCTAACACTGAAGACTCGTAGTGTAGCATCTTACATGGTTATTACATGACTATTATCAAAAAAATGTACATGGCCAAAAACTGCATTCACTGATGTAACTCTCTCTCTCTTTATATATATATATATATATATATATATATATATATATACGTAACCCACAGTCGATCCAGCACTCCAGAAAATAAAAACAAGCCAAGCCAAGATGTACAGAAGTTTATTAGGCACCAGCCCAACAAAAAAAAACAGACCAGTGGCCGGTTTCACTCACAGCGTCCTCAGTGTGTCAGCTTGATATGTATAATGGAAAAGTGTTTTGAGACAGTCATCTCTAAATATATTCCACAATCTTTAAAAAAAACTATTAAATTATCACTTAACACATACGCAAACATACATTAATAAAAAGATAAATTATATTAATATTTTTTCCATTCACATACATTATACATCTCATATGTTTCTACTTTTTATAACTATAGTATTGTTTAATTCCTGCCTTTCCTTAAACTTCCCTTGTCCTGAACGTGGGTCTAAATAAGGATATGACACAGCTTGGATTTATACAGGGGGGATAGTATTTGACACAGTTACTGCCTTTTTATCCACAACTGTTGGAAGCCTTGGATGAGAAGATGCTTGTAGATGTTATTTATTTGGATATGACAAAATATTTTATAATATTCCCCATCATCAAGTAATTTCTATGAAGCTAAGGTAAGTTTTGAATCATTATGTTATATGATGGGTGAAGAACTGGTTGTTTCATAAAACATGTAGAACAGGATAAAGATATGATCTTTCTGTAATGAAACTAATCCACTCTGGTGCTCCTCAGGGTTTTCTGTTGGGCCTTGTCTTATTTGACTTATTCACAACATCATTTCCCACCCACAGTGGGTTATGGCTCTGTAAATATACTGATGATGCCAAACTTGGTCCAGTAATTATAGATTTCAAGGACCAGAGTATATTACAAAGGTATGTGGATGAGTCACTTTATGGGCTACCACTACTTTAAACTTAATTAAAAAAGACATCTGTTATACATTATTGGAGGAATAATCTGTCTTTTCCATTTGCTATGAACAATATTCTGCTTAAGGAGCTGAATGTCATTAAGGATTTGGAAATTAAGTCTGATACTGATTTATATTTTGACTATCACATAATGGACATTATCAGATGTTATCCTGAAATAAGAAACTTACTGTGAACTACTGCAAGCAGGATAGAACTGTATTATCACCAATTTATAAGGTAACCCACTGTGGGTTTGTTATTCTAGCTAGAAATTTATGATAAGATTGTATATCTTTTTTTTTTTTAACTTATCTCTCTATGTATGTAGAACATGTGATTGTATTTAAATTTCTTTTGTATGTAGAGCTTTTCTCCCCGGGCCTCCACTGAAAATGGGCACTTTTTGGCCCAGTGGACCATCCCGGTAAACAAATGCAAATAAATAAATAATTATAAAACTAGTGACAGAATATGGTGGGTCTGTGTATATGTATAATTCAGTATAGATTGAAAGTGTGGAAAGGAAATGGAAGTCTCTATTCTCTTTTAAATATAATGTTTAAGGGGAGATTTAATTGTTGTATATAAATGTGTACTTTCAGAGAGTTACTGGAAAAGTGTGGGTATTTATGGAATGAATCACCATCAAGGAATCAGAAATAATTATATTGATGTAATAGTTATTTGTATAACTAAGATAATGCAAAATTCTTCTCACTTTAGGGTTGGTTGTTTGTGGAACTCTCTGCCACTTAGGCTTAGAATGCTAGAGACTATTATCAGTTTAAAAAGGGTTTGGATAATTTGTTTGGTAAAATGATGAAGGATTCTAGCCTTGGAAAGCCTAGCAAGGCCCTGAGTTTTAATTTTATAACAATGGGCAGCACAGTGGTGCAGCAGTTAACGTTGTCGCCTCACAGCAAAAGGTTCTCTGGTTCGATTCTCGGCTGGGGTGCCTTCTGTGTGGAGTTTGCATGTTCTCCCTGCGTTCGTGTGAGTTTCCTCCGGGTACTCCAGTTTCCTCCCACATTCTAAAGACATGTGTCTGGAGCATCTCTCCCCGGGCCTCTGCTGAAAACAGGCTCTGTGGGACCTTGTCGGACTTTCCCGGTCAACAAATGTTAAATAAATAAAATAAATAAATAAAAAAATGAACACTGAAAAAATCGGACTATAAACACTTTCTCCCTAGAGTCTGTATGCAGCATGCCAACAAGTTGGTGTCATTCCTGCTGTTTTTGTGATCATTACTTTTTTGCTCATTTTCATCACTGTCTTGAATGGTGTAGAATCATGTGGCATTAATATCAATGTAACGAAAATGCAGAACCTTGCACAAATCTGCAACAAGTCTCAGGTGGCACTTTTCTGATCACTTGAAGAAACATCTTGGTCTATTTCAAGCTTTATCTTCTATCCGTGACTGTGACTGTACTTGTAATGCCATCTGTAAACAGCTTCAATCTGTTATTCATTCTCATCCACAATATCTGGAATGCCTGACAGTGAGGGTCCCAGCTCTGAGACTTGTGATTTTGACTTGTCACTTTTTTCATGATTGACAGCTCTTCATATCATCATCCTGTTAGTAACGGTTTTCAGTTAGTGCCTCATCCATGTCATAAATTGTTGCCATACACACACAGCTTTGGTTTAGTGAATAGTCTCTGATGTGTTATGAATTCAAAATCCTTACCAAAGCCCATACAAACCTCAATGACTCTGTCCCTCATCCAACTTTCAGCCATGGCTTTCCTTCATCCAAGTCTATGTTGTTCAGTCAGTTGAATTAAGAAAAGTTGTTTGGTACCTTTTATTACTGAAGCTATACTGGTTTGGATCCTGAATATGAGTGTCCTTTGGAAAGACCCCATGCCTTTGTCCTGGAATTCTCTGTCACCTTTCTGGGCACTGACATTAGGATAAATTACCTACTGCTTCTGTTAAATGAAAAGACCACTGAAGTTGTTTTTTCAATCACTTGCAACTTTACAGCTCAGCAAAGGACTATTAAAGAATTCTGTGACCATCTACCAGCACACTTTGTATTTTTTGAATATTCGAGAGGAGAATTTATTATTTTGCTTTGCACTCTGCTTTCTGATAAGCGAACATGTCCCTTTCCTTTTCGTTTCCTTACTAATAGCCCATTCATCCACCCCCTTTACATTCTTTCTCATCCAGCATGGTGGCTCATTCTTTTTCTACTGAGAGTAGTAACATAAAAAAAAAATATTCAGTACTGAAGAAACATCCCTGTCATCCCTAACCTGTCTTACTTTTTATCAACCCTTACATTCATATCTGAAATGTACCACTGTAGTCTTTCGATCCTTTATTTAAACCACCTCCTTATCAAGCTAACTTCCTCTCCAAATCAACATATAATAATCAAAGGTGAAAGTACCAAAACTTGTTATATTCAACCAAAAGCTTTCCAGGTTCACCTAAATTTAGTAAATCATAGAGAATATCTATGCAGTTCATCATGGATCATGTGCCAATGAGTACCCATGGAAGTCTATAGCCATTTCTGAAATGTCTGTTCCACTCAGTACGCACAATTCAAGGTAAGTATGATTTGGAGATTCATTCCAATGTATAATTTATTTAGTAAAACATAGCCCAATTAACTAGTGAGGAGTTTGCAATGTGTGTGTTAGTGCACAAAGCTCTGACTTCTGGTTGGCAGTGTAAACAGACATGACATGGAGAATGATGCATGTCTACGGCTACAGTTGACATACAGGTGGAGCAAAACTGCAGTGCTGAGGTAAACACTGGAGTTTAAGCCTTTGATAGTGTACATGTAAAGTATGTCTAAACACAATGTCATCCACTTTGTATATAACAGAAGACATTAATAGAACAAAACAGTATTAGTTTCCCTGCAGCGCACACTGCGACACACATGACATGCTAACTGATTAATCCCAGGCTTAATACTGCAGGCATGAGAGTTCCTCCTGCAATTTCTTCATTACACATTTTGACATGCAAGTCATCCTATGAGATGTCTGTCTTTTAGTTATTCACGAACAATACATCAGTATCAGTAGGCTTCAGACTACCGCATGAATAAGTAATGTAAATCATTAACATGGAATGTTTTTGAATTGCGTTAGTCTTACATGGCATCTGTGATGCCCCTGCACTGGCCCAGTAATCAAGGAGCCTCAATCCTTAACACTAACACCAGTGAAGGACATGCACTTTGGGAGGATTACAAGTACACACATAGTCAAGTACAATTTCCCTTAAGAGCACACAGAGATCACAGTTAGTCCGGAGCCAGTTTCACCCTCTCTCTCCAGATCTCCAATAAGACTACCCACTAGCACAGCTATAGGGTTAAGATTTCTGCTGAGAGGTCAAGCCAAAACCTCCAGCACCCTCTGTGTCCAACCAGTGCTTTGTGTCCCTGCCAAAGTAGCTGACACACACACACACACACACACACACACACACACACACACACACACACACACACACACACACACACACACACACACACATACTTTGAGATTTGATTTATATACAAATTCACAGACACTCCTGGGGGAGGCTGGCACAGGATCACTAGCTATGCTCCCTTCTGCCCAAACTAAAAGGTAGAAATCACTGCCAGCAACCACCCTTACTTATCTGCTGCTATAAGGCTCTTCCCAAAGGGTGACCAATCCTACTGTGCAATGTTACAGTTATCCAAATGGTAAGTGTGACCCAAACTTTTAAGGCTATTTAGGAGTGGCCTATCTTTATTCCTAATTGAAGACATATGTTGCAATATTCTTACCTTAATGCACCCCCGATATATGTTTTCAAATATTGTTCAGGGCCAGATTGGCAGAATTTCCAGATTGAATCTGGATGATAAGATGTTTGAATGTGAAATGGTTAATTTGAAGAACAACTTTTTAGAAAGGGGCTATAGAGGAGAACTGGTTAATAGAGTGGTTGATACCAATCACACAAAAAGAGATAATAGATTTAAGCCATGGCTTAAATGTAATAAAGGGGAATAAGAACCACTAATACCACACACAAACTTAATGAACCAAGGGTATTGTTCACATATAGTAGTAATATAGGAGACATCAGGGATATTGTCAACAGAAACTGGAATCTTTTGAGGGGAGATAACAAGTTAAGAAATATAGTGGGGGCTTATCCACAATTTGGTTATAGGAGAAACAAGAATCTAAAAGATATCCTTTGTAAAGAGAAAACAGTAACCCAAACTTGTATCCTAAAAGAAAAAATTGGCAGTGTCCCATGTGGATATTGTAAAGCATGCCAATTTATAAATAAAGATCACACCTTTACACATCCAGTCAGTGGACATGTCTTTAATTTCAAAGCAAAAGCTACCTGTAGGACAAGTAATTTAGTTTACATAGCGGAGTGCACTGAATGCATATGTTTTTATGTTGGCAAGACCGACAATATGTTTAAGGTAAGAATATTGCAACATATGTCTTCAATTAGGAATAAAGATGCACATAATGCTTTATATAAGCATATTCAGACCCACCCCACACACAATTTTAAATTCAAAGCAGTGGTTAATGTTGTCATGAACAATAGGGGGGGTGATGTTAAACTATTAACTGAATCTATGGAGTCCAAATGGATTTTGGAATTGATGGCCCACAGAACTCCGGGCTTAAATGACTGTGTACCTTTAAAACCAGCCTTGCAGAAAAGGCGGGCTTTTTACTAACTCTCATTGGTTGACATGTATTTTAAATATCAGGAAGTGTTTTTAGTATGTGATCTGATGAAGGGTTTTAACCCGAAAGCGCTTGTCAGTGGATATTTATTTTGTTGGAGTTTCTTACCAATTTCGGATACAACTTTTTGTGTATTTTAATAAAGCAGTGGAACATCCAGTGGAGTCTCACCTTTTCTTTCATTGAAGTTACAGAATGCACAGACTCATTCTCTGAGATAGTTAAAGTATCAAACATTTTTGCTGGATTATCTCAGATTACATCATTCTTGTCACTTCTGCCTGTAGTTCCCAGGCTAACAGAAATTTTAAAATGAACACCTCTGTATCAAAAATACATATCCCTAAGAAGTTGCCTGGAACTGAAAGTTGTAAAACCAGTTAAATACTTTTACCCATGAAACCTGTAATTATGTCTGCTTCCAGACAATAGAAATAATTTGTAGCTGCATACATTCTGTCTCTTTGTGTGGAAAACACAGTCATAAAACTCTTTACTTGTCGACTTATTTTCTTACAGTTTTGCAAGTTAACTCTGTATGTTCCAGTTTCTACCATGAAAACATACATTTGCATAAGACTATAGTCCATGTACATTTCTGCTCTTCTCCAGCAGGGGACACTGTGGTTACATTTTTGAAGCTCAGCACATAACATACTGTTTACTTACATTTGTAAGACAAGCCGATGGATCATATTAAGATTTACAATAACATAGGATTATTTACAAAATTCTAGCTAGCTGGGCTGGCAGCTTCACATCCCCCCCCCCATGAAAATGTAAGCTAGTTTTACAAGTGAACCTTGATAAACTTTGCTTGAGAGGGTTGAGTCTATATTGGAATACCTTACCCCATTCCCTGTCTTGACAGCCCATCTGCATTAGCATTGCTAACCCCACTGTGGTGCTGAACGGACATATCATATGCTTGCAATCCTATGCTCCACCTTAGTAACTTGGCATTTTGCAGCCATATTAGGGGGCTGTGGTCTGTAACTACAGTGAATGTTTTTCCATACAGATAAGGCTGAAGGTTCTGCAGTGTCCACACTATGGCTAGAGATTCCATTTCTACAGCTGCATAGCATTCCTCCCTGGGTTGGAGCCTATGACTGAGATAAACCACTGGGTGCTCTTTTCCCTCTGAAGAAATCTGGCTAAATACAGCCCGCACTCCATGGTTTGAAGCATCCACCTGAACAACAAATTTGTTGCTCTAATCTGGACTGGCTAACACAGGGGGTCCTCCCAAAACTCCTTTAAGCTGCTGTCAAGCCTGCACACATGCTGGGGTCCACACTACCTTATCTGGGCTGTTTTTCCTCGTCAGGATTGTGAGGGGAGCAGCTATGGTACTATAAATGGGAACAAGCTCTCTTAGTACCCTGCTGTCCCTAATAAATGCCCTCACCTGCTTTTTGGTAACAGGTGCAGGCCATGCCTGAATGGCTACCACTTTGGCAGGTTCTGGCCTGATCTTACCACTGCTGATTCTACATCCTAGGTAGGAGACCTCTGCCATACCCACCTGACATTTGCTGGGTTTAATAGTCAACCCTGCCCACTGTAGTCTGCCCAGCGCCTCCCAGATATGGTGAATATGGTCTTGGCAGGAATGGCTATAGATGACAAAATCATCTAGGTAATCAAGGGCAAAATCTCCTGCTCCTGCTAGGATATGATCTACCACCTCTGGAAAGTCACTGGAACATTTTACATCCCAAAGGGCATCAATGTGAAGTTATACAAGGCAAAAGAAGTCACAAAGCCTGACCTCTCTACAGCACTGGGAATCAAGGGCATCTGCCAGTAACCCTTGGTAAGATCAATGGTGGTAAGATACTTAGCACCACCTAGCTGCTCTAGGGCTTCAACTGTCCTAAGCATGGGGTAAGCATCTGAGTTTGTGTGACTATTTAATTTCCTGTAGTCCAAACAGAACCTGGTGCTGCCTTGTTCTATGGTACGAGCACCACTGGGGAAGTCCAGGGACTGCTGGACTCCTGAATTACCCCTAGTTCCAACATGTATCTCCTCCCTCAGAGACTGTTTGATTCTCTCAGGTACCCTATGAGGAGCCTGCCTAATAGACTTTTGGGGTCCTGTATCGACATGGTGCTGCACCAGTTGGGTGCACCCTGGTTTCTCAGTGAACATGTCCCCAAACTCCTGTAACACTGCTCGGATTTCTCGAACCTGGGTAGGAGATAGCTGCTGGGACATTGCTACCCCTTCCACTGAGGTGTCAGTCCGAGCCTCTCTGAGGAGATCAGTCAACAGATCTCTCTCAGACTCCTCCTGCAATCCACTCCAAATACTCAGCACAAGGGCCTCCCTATCATGGTAAGGTTTCATCATGTCAACATGGTAAATGTGTGCCCCTGCCTAATGCCTAGCAGTTCTACCATGTAGTTAACATCACTGACCTTCTTTACCACCTTGTAGGGTCCCTCCCAAGCTGCTTGCAACTTCTTGTGTCTGACAGGAATGAGAACGATTACCTGCTGCCCTACAGCATACTCTCTAGCTCGAGCATTCCTGTTATGCCAGACCTTTTTCTGTTGTTGGGCCTCTGCCAGGTTCCCCTGGGCCAAGCCATTGAGTTCCCTAAGCCTTCTCTTGAGGTTTAGGACATATGCCAAAACAGACTCCTTGTGAGATTCACACTCACCTTCCCATTCATCTCAAATTAAATCTAGAGGTCCCCTCACCCTATACCCATACAACTCCAATTGTGAAAAACCTGTGGATTCCTGGGGAACCTCTCTGTAAGCAAACAACAGATGGGGCAGATATTTGTCGCAGTCCCTCTTAAACTGGTCTACAAATACCCTTAGCATGGTCTTGAGTGTGGGGTTTAAACTCTCAACAAGACCATTAGTCTGGGGATGGTGGGGGGTTGTCTTTAGATGCTTCACCCCACAGTACTTCCACAGATAAGCCAGCAGGTCTGACATGAAATTGGCACCTCTGTCATTCAGTATTTCTTTTGGGAAACCTACCCTGCTGAAAATCTCTAACAAAGAATTTGCCACCTTTTCTGCCTCAATGGAGGACAGAGCCACTGTCTCTGGATATCTGGTAGCATAGTCTACTACCACTAGGATAAACTTTTTCCCTGTGGAACATGGGGTACTCAGGGGCCCCACAATATCCATAGCTACCCTCTGAAATGGCTCCTCAATCACAGGCAAAGGCATCAAAGGAGCTTTCACCTTGTCTCCTGCCTTACCTACCTTTTGGCACTGCTCACAGGTCCTGCAGTAGCCTGTTACATCTCTAGAAATCCCAGGCCAATTGAACTTCTGCATAGTACGTCTCTCTGTAGGTTTTATGCCCATATGACCTGCAAAGGGAATATCATGCGCTATGGCTAGAAGTTCCAGACAGTTGACAATGGGCACTACCAACTGCTGCATTCTCTCACCCTCTAGCCCTCCCTCAGGGATCCACACTCTATACAGTAACCCTTTGCCCCCATATACAGATTCCCCTTTCCCTTGAAAATCAGGTGCCTCACTAGCTACCTGTCTCAGGTCTTGTAATGTAGGGTCTGAGGGCTGAGATGGTCTCAATTCTCTCTTTGTAACCCTTCTCAGCTCCCCTTCCACAGGAAGTCTGGTATCATCTGACAATGGTGTGTCACTGTCAGCCTGGGTACTACTACTTACCTCTGCCCTTGCAGTCACTCTGTTCAAGGAAACATCAGCACCCACAAGCAGCTGTGGCTCACCTTCAGTCTCACTGCTACAGGGTAGCTTCCTCCCTGAAGTAACCACCTCAACAGTCCTGGCTGCAAGTGTGTAGTCTGTCTGGGTCTCCACCTGGCTACCAGACCCACATGCTTGTCTCCAAGCCTGACACACCCTCTCAAACATATGAAAGTAACTGCATGAACACACGGTATTGCATTACCAAAATCATTCCCTATCAGGACATCTACAGAGTGGTAATTTGGTACCCTTGTTGTCTCAAGACAACCTATTGTTGGCATTTTGTCATTCCCACGTACTGGCTCTCCCACCTTTTGTTCTCCACCTTGCCTCCGTGTACATCTATGAGCAACATGGCCCCACTGGTTCCATTTAAAACATTTAACCCCTAGGTCCTAGACATATACCTGGAGCAGTGGCTTACCCTGCTATTGGCAAATTCTGTTGGGGCAGTCTGGGCTGCCAACCATGGGTTCTCTTAGATGCATGAGCAGCACTGGGTGTCTTTTTACTGTGCAGTGATACCCTGCTTGCTAGCTATAGTTCTCCATTCTTCCCCAACTCATCTAAAGTAAGGCATTGTATATCAGCTAACCAGATTCTCATGTCCTCAGGGAAAGTGCTAAGGACTTGTTCCCTCACCAAAAGGTCTGCCAGCCCATCAAAAGTGGTGACCTGACATCCACTTACCCACCTATGAAAATAAGGGCTTAATTTAGCAACATGTTCACACACACTTTCATCTGCCTTGGTTCTATGCTCACAAAACTTTTTCCTAAAAGCTTCAGGCATTAGCTTAAAACATTCTAGCAAACAATTCTTTACAACATTATAATTTAAGCAGTCATTATCAAACAGTTTAGACATTACAGTTACAGCTTTACCATGGAGTAAAGGGGTCAGGAACCATACCCAGAGCCCTTGGTCAACATCATACTATTTACACACCCTCTCAAACATATGAAAGAAACTATCAAAATTACCCCCCTTTGTAAATTGTGGAAGAAATGTACTGACCTTTGTTGCTTCTAAGGTTTGGTTACTCCCTTCCCAATTACCTGTGTAACTCTGCCTCTCCTTCTCCTCAGCTTCCAGGCATAGCAGTTTCTCATTTTCCTCAGTCTCTAGATGCCTCCATCTCTCTGCTGCCTCTATTTCCAAATGCTTGGCCTCCAACACAAGTCTCTAACTCCAGATCGATTTTTAAGTCCTCTGTAGAAAGGTTGAACTGTCAGTTTTCTGAGAGTTCTACATCTCCACGGCCAGTCTGATTGCCCTCCTGGTTGCTATTCTCTGTTGCAGCTGTGACCAAAGCTGCAATCATGTCTGCTTTACTCAGGTTGGCATACACCAGTCCTTTAGCCTGGCACATCTCAGCCAACTGGCTCCTTGTCAGCTTGCCATATTCCTCCTTTGTTGACATGCTTGCCTCCTCTCAATGACTAAGCTAATAAAAAGTAAATAAATAAAACAATTGTGATATGAATTCTGAATGCTCACTGCATGGCTGATTAAGAGTATAAACACCTTCAGTGATCACTGTACACAAGGTACAGGAATTCAATATCCACAACACTAGAAACCAATTAATATGTGATGTGGCTATCTCACTATCAACCAATATGTGATTTGTCTATCCTACCACTGCCAAGCAATTAATATGCGATGCCCCTGCACTGGCCCAGTAATCAAGGAGCCTCAATCCTCACCACTAACACCAGCGAGGGATGTGCACATTGGAAGGATGACAAGTACACTCATACACAGTAAAGTACAATTTCCCTTAAGAGCACACATAGATCACAGTCAGTCCGGGGGGGGTGCTTTCTCCCTCTCTATCCAGATCTCCAATAAGACTCCCCACTGGCACAGCTATAGGGTTAAGATCTCAGCTGAGTGGTCAAGCCAAAACCCCCAGCACCCTCTTTGTCCAATCTGTGCTTCATGTCCCTGTCCAAGTAACTCACACACACACACACACACTTTGAGATTTGATTTATATACAAACACACAGACACTCCTGGGGAATGCTGGCACAGGTTCACTAACTATGCCCCCTTCTGCCCAGACTAAAAGGTAGAAATCACTGCCAACAACCACCCTTTCTTATCAGCTACTATAAGGGCCTTCCTAAAGGGTGACCAATTCTACTGTGCAATGTTACTATTATCCAAATGGAAAGTGTAACCAACCTTTTAAGGCTATTTAGGAGTGGTGTATACAGTGTCACAAAATGCATATGCAAGTATTCTAAGAGCTTAAATATCTCTAAACAAACCAGCCACAATTAAAAAGTTTAAATATATTTCATAATAATAAAACCACAAGACAATTATCAATAACTCAACATAGTGACAATAGAGTGCAGAATCACAGGAAATATTTTAAAACAACATTGCTGGAGTCTCACATAAATACAGAAAACATCTGAACTAATCTTGCTATATTCCTATCTATCTCAAAGAGAGATACTATGATCTATGTCTTACTTACAGAACCAGGCAAATACAGATGAAAAGTGCTGAAGATGGATGTGCTCAGATCCAAGACAAGATACAAAATGCAGACTCACTCTCTGAGATAGTTCTTAAATTACTATTAAACATTTTTGCTGGGTTATCTCAGATTACATAATTCTCGTCACTTCTACCTTGAGTTCTCAGGCTAACAGAAACTTTAAAATTACCACCTTTGTGTCAAAAATGCTTATCCCTAAGAAGTTGGAAAACCAGTTAAATACTTTTACCCTTGAAACCTGTAATTATTTCTGTTTCCAGACAATAGAAAGAATTTCTAGCTGCAGACATTCTCTCTCTTTGCTGTGGAAAACACAGTCATAAAACTCTTTACTTGTCCACTTATTTTCTTACAGTTTTGCAAGTTAAGTCTGTATGTTCCAACTTCTACAATGAAAATATACATTTGTATAGGCATATAGTCCATATGCATTTCTGCTCTTCTCCAGCAGGGTGCACTGTGACTACATTTTTAAAGCTCAGCATATAACATACTGTTTACTTACATTTGTAAGACAAGCCATTAGATCATATTAATATTTACAATGACATAGAATTATTTACAAGATTCTAGCTAGCTAGGCTGGCAGCTTCACAGCATCCCATAAAATTATGAAAGCCGAGACCACTTCTGTAGAGTTTGGTATAGCTGTTGTTTATTCTAACCTCCCAAACCTACACCCCTTGATTAATATGATTCTGAGGTGGAACAACAGATTAGATAATATTGGATGGCATTAAATTATGACAGAGGACCTTCACCGTACATCTTACCCTCTGACCTAGAGGTTTCTTGCACCTTTTAATAAGCATTGCTATGTTGTTTACACATATGTTGATTTTTCAGTAAAGTCATTTTTACATTGTTTTACATTGTCCAGAGAGTATGTGCCAGAAATGAAGTGTGTCTGTGGCTGTGTATATGACAATGAACTTTTACCTGTGAGTTGGCAGTAAAAATGTGATAAAATCTGCAATTAATCTCACTGTGTCCAGCTAAATCAACTCCATTTACATTACTGCAATCTCTTCTAATTTGACAGGCACAGCAAATCACTAATGTTTTCATATGGGCATAAGAAATGTTTTCAAAGCAAAGTTCTGAGCAATCAAATATCCAAAGTATTTTTTCTGGATATCTGTGTTTGCAAAAGGATAATAGCATAGAAAAGAAAGATGAATAAATGACTGATGTACGCTATGTTCAATATCAGAAACAAAGCAGAAGTCTAAATAGCATTTATGTCCACAGAAAGAAAATGTACAATAGCTAATAGGAAATGGAAATATTTGCAATTATAAAAGCAAATATTAACTGTTAAACTTACTCAGCTCATTTCTCTAATATGCTGTGTTCACAGGCAAAATTGTTATTGCATAAACATGCATTTTTTTATGTATGGCAGTCTACATGTCTAAAGTACTTCTGAATGGCTAATCATAATACATTTTGCAGAAAAGCAGTGCAACAAAACTTCTAAAGAAAAGATTACTAAATGCCTGCTATTCTGAAAAATATTCTGATAGAACAAGATTCATCATTTCGGTCATTCTTACAGTCAGTTTTAGCCATTTTATATATCAACATATTTGCGGTCTCTTTTTTGCAAGAACTTTAAGGATGTAATATTTCACATTACAGCTAGTCAGAATGCAAGTGTACTGCTGACAACAAAAAAATAAAAATGGAAAATGAAAGTTGGCCTATAAACAGTTGACACAGGTGATATCAACACTTGTCTTACTAATAAGAATTCTCTAATACCTACTGCTTATCCATTTTTTGGTTTCTACACCTTCAGCTCTCCTTCTGATAGCTATATAAAATGCTTTGTGGTATATATTGATCTGTGCTTGGTCTGTATTGTTGATCGGCTATAGCAATAAATATTTGCTGACTTTGGTATGGTACTTCGGCAATTGAATTGAAATGAAAATTCTGTTTATTTTATATACACGTATTCAGAATGTATACTCTTGGTCTGCTAGGACTAGCTATCCTACACTTCCTCACCATAAGAATGATAAATCTCAATCAGTCTGACTTATGTGGCAAAGCAAGAGTATGCAGAATGAAATATATTCACGTATTCATGTTCTAATAATCCATTCTGTCCAGTTCATAAACAAAAGGGAGATGGAGCCTATACTGTAACTGCATTGGTACAGGGCAGAAAACTAATCCAGGAGACATCCTATGTTAGGACTACAACAGACACATACCATAGCAAAAATGCTTATTTTTGCATATCTAGGTAATACATTAGGCTCATTGAGCAAGTTATCAGAGCACATTAAATAACTACCTATGTGAATTTATGGTTACTTACATTGCAAATAAACCAAAACAGCACATACTAGTTGCCAATGATCTATTACCAACAATATAAGGAACACAAGCTTCTGAAATATCATTGTTTTATCTATTCCTTAAGTTTCAGCAATGGAATATGCAGTTATCTGATGTATAGAGCAATATAAGATATGTTAAAGAACACTAGACGTGCCTATTTATTTTCTCTCACCCATTGTAATATTTAAGCAGTCAATATGTTTATCAGTTTGCCTGTAGTTAATATCCCCATGCATCCACCATGATAATTCGAAGCCTACACTCCTTGGACTTCTTTTTCTTGAAGTCTGGGCATAGATTTATTTAAGCTCCCTTTCTGTAAGCTGCAGTGATATCAGTGTTAGAATGTACAATTAGCAGAGGACGTGGAGGAACAACACACGTCTTGGTCATCAGGGTTAATGCTCCACTAAAACAAGCCAGTATCATACTGTTATTTTTAAGTACACATTTCTTATTGTGAGGGTGTTGCATACATTTGATTTTTATTAACTCTGTGCTGTTGTGGACATTTACCTTTAAAAGTTTATTTTCTCATAGATGTACTTTTGATGAGATTGTTCTGATCATTTAAATTTCACCTACTAATGAATCATATAAATATACAAGAAATACTTTTACTACCTAATATTTTTTTTAACCTCACTAATTAACAGCCACAGCTTAAATGATTCTAGAGATGCACCATTTTCAGAGTAAACTAACATACTATGCACCTTGGTCTTTCAAAATTATTAAAATTAATGGTACTGGAAAAGCATGTACCTTATTCCTTGAAAGAAAGATGTTTTACTTATAGGAAGGGCACCAGTAGATATACAAAGTAGAATGATTGCATGACACTGAAGTAACAGGAATGCTGATTTAAAATATTGAACCAAACAACGTTGCGAGGAAAAAACTACTTGTAAAACAGTAATACTGTGCTATCCTCTCTCGTAACAATAGAGGGAACACAGTATGGTACGACCACACGACCAGTTCTGAAGAAGCCTAAGGATTGTAGGTGAAAGCGCTTAACTCATACGGCTATTGTAATAGTTAACTTTTGTGTTATGCTTCAATAAACGTTCCTGTGGTCGTACCATACTGTGTTCCCTCTATTGTTACGAGAGAAGATAGCACAGTATTACTGATTTAAAATATTGGTATCACCTGATTGAGAAGGGGGTCATAATGCTGTAAGATCAGTGTAAATAAAAATATGGTCTACAGGATGCAATGGAACAGCATTTCAGAGATTTGCGAACAGAGGTAGTGAATATTTGTCAAGTTAAAAAGGAGGAGAAAACTTGGTTTTATCTGATCTAAAGGGTAGTTGAAATAATAAGTAGATTATTGGAGATAGTGAAATTTCTCTCTGTTGTGTATAAGATAATGCAACACAATTTTGAAGACGATATAGTTAAGTTTCAGTAGGGAGAAATGTTGTGAACAGAAAACCTTTCTATGTTACTTAAGGTATTAATAAAGTGCGTTTGGAGAAACAGCACAGGTAATGCAGGGTTTGAATCCAGATTACAGGTGGTATTATTTAGGGGATCAGAATAAGTAGTATCACAGAATTTTAGTGGGGAGTTGGGGGATGGCATAATAGTCAAGGTGTTTACCTCACAGGCAAAAGTACAAGGTTTGATTCACACCTTGGAAAGGGAAATTGTCTAGGTTTAAAATGGCCCACAAGAGCAGCTAGTCAAGTACTTCCCTATGAATCTAAGAAATAGGTGGAATATGATTTGCTTGATGCCTCGAAAATTATGGCAGTCAAGAAAATTTAATATATTTGCCTAGCAATACCTGCATAAATAGTTTTACATAACGCAAAGGTTGGCAAGGTAATTTGGAGGGGCACAAGAAACCTATTAATAATGTGCACAAATTGGAATAGGGTAACTGACAGCACATATTGTGTGACTGCATTTAGCAGGACAGATTTAAACTGGGGCTCCAGAACTTAAAAAAGAGATATAGAAAACCAAAATATTGCACACTGCAAAAGGATATTTTGGGGAAATTTTGTGGACAATGGTAATTTAACTCACATGCAAGAGAAATGGTGGTTGCACATAATAATGCTAACAGTATAAAAAGACAATAACTAGACTAGAACATTTAAAAACATAGAAAGCAAGTGTTAGAAAGAAAGTGTTAGCAGAAGTAATTCATGTAACTGAGGATATTGGATATGTGGATCGGGGAGATTCATTCAATTTCAACTTAGCACTTCAGGAGCACTTTAACATCGTAAGGCAGTCCCACTAAGTACTACACGTGAGCATCAAACCTTCTTTAGCTACAACTTGAAAACATTGAAAGGGATTGGAAAAAGACAACAACCTACTTTTCATAAGCTTGTTGGCTTTCAGGTGTAAGCAGCTGTGCATCGAGAAACCTACTGTAGTAAGACAGTACCATGTATCAATACAAAGTTAAATGCATGGAAATAATGAAAGACAGGATTTCAGAATAATACAGAGACAGACTTTGAGAACAGCCTGCCTAGCTGCCTGTCCTGCTTTAGGGTTGATAACCTGTCCTACCTGAAGACCCTGGGTCCCTGCATTAAATAATTCCTGCTTTCTCTTCCTAAAATCAAGGAAAAGAGGCTATCTTCTCCCAGAACTCATCCATTCAAGGAAGCCAGAAAGTATGTTTGTTACTGTTTGTAAAAGATATTTTTTTCATAATAAGTAGGGAGTAACTGTCCCTTCGCTGCCAGGATAGCCAGCAGCATTACTACTCTGTACTCCTCTACCTTCATCCCTTCCCTCTTGTTGCTTCTGCACTTGACTTCACTCTTCCCACCCTTACTCCTAAACCTACTTTTCCCCCCTCGAGCTACTGCAGCAGTTCAGTGTGTACACACTAGAGGGCACACTTTTCCCAGTACACCTAGCCTTCAGCTTCTGAATAGAATCTCTTAGGTAATTAGTTTTACTTTACTCATTTCATTCTGTCCCACTTTCCCCTTTTATATTTACCATAATTCTCTTATCTACCCAACCTACTCAAACAATCATTACCTCTATTACCTCCTTCAGCTACCTCCTCCTAACTTACCTCTAGTAGTCAGCATTACACTGATTGTTTTCCTCAGGTCTTCTTCCTTTACTTAGCTCTACCCGCTCAGTTCGCCCTGTGGGCTCACTCTGCTCCCCTACCCTACCCCCAATTTCCACCCACCCCCACTGCATCTGACCTTATACCTCTCTAACCACACCCACTTACACCATTAACCAATCCCATTCCACAATCTCATTATAGCTTTCCATCTTTTAAAACACTCCTCCTATCTTAACATACACTTCACCCTTCCACTCTCCACCCTCTACTCTAGAAGCACTATGCCTATTCCATCCTTATCACCTTACCTCAAAACACTACTTCTATTTTCAATACTACCTTTCCTTTGCATTCCTTACACCCTAACTGCCTATGAACATCTCAGTTACTCTAGCTTCCACCAGCCCAAAAAACAAACATCCCCTCCTGCTTTACCAACTAACCTTAAACACATAAACATAACATCCACTACCAACTATTTCCTCCCAAAGTATCATAGAGTCACCCATATTAACTACAAAACCACCTTATTAAGAGAGGACATAATATACTGAACCCTTCTCTAATCCACACATATAGACTACACCTACACCTCCTACAAGATGGTGATATACATCCCAATCCAGGCACTACCAACATTAGTCCTGCTTCCCCTAGTAGACCTTCTACCTCTCCCCCTCATACCCCTACAAGGCCTCATAACTCTCTCTTCTTAGCTCACTTAAATATATGAAGTGTAAACAATAACGTTACACACCTTCATGCCTACTGGATGCACATGACTTTGACATCCTTTGCTTAACCGAAACATGGTTAAAACCAACAACCCAAGACTATGAAATCACCCCTCCTGGATATAACATTTTAAGAGTGGATCACCTTAACAGGAAGGGTGGGGGTGTGGCTATAATATACAAAGCAGGGCTACAACTTTCACTACTAGATGCTCACCCACCATCCAATACCAACTCAGAAATTATTATCACTAAGCTACAGCTAAATACTTGTAAATCCATCTACATTTTATGCTCATATCTTCCTCCAGGCAATAACATCAACTCCCTAGAAAATATCCTTTGCTGGCTGTCCATTAACTATCCACAGGAAACCATTGTGCTAGGTGACTAATATAGACTTGAATACCTGTAATACTGACAACCCAACTAATCACATAAATCTACATGGCTTCTCCCAAATTATCACCTCACCTACTCACACCCATAAACCCACCAACAAAGAAACCACCCTTGATTGGATCCTAATAAATACCCAGTCCATAACCTATAATGTAGGTATACTGCCAGATGACCTTAGTGATCACTCCCTAACCTATATTATTAGGAAAAAGCTTAATATACCCAGCCCTACAACTTTTAGAACTACTCGCTCAAATAAACATTTCAACCCAGAACACGTCCAAAATAAACTGAGAGTATGTAACTGGACACCATTAAAATACCTCCAACTTGAAGAAGCTGTGGCATACTTTAATTCCAAGTTCCTTGAAATCCTTGACTACCATGCCCCTTCCTGTAGCCTTAGGAACACCAACAAAACAGCTCCATGGCTTACTAAGGAAACTAAGAAAGAAATTTTGCTAAGAAACAAATTCTGGGCCAAATGGCATACCTCTAAAAACCCATCTGATCACATAAAATTTAAACAACTCAGAAACTCTACTAAAACATCTATAATATCAGACAAAAAAAAACTTCTTCTTCCAACTTCAAAATACCAACTAGCAAAGTCCACAGAAATTCTGGTCAGGTATCACCAGACTCATTCACCCAGGCAATTCTAAAACTCCAACCCCATCTGGAATTACCCTTGACACTCCCAAACAAATTGCTGACTCCTTCAATAACTTCTTTACTGAAGCCATCCAGTCACTTGCTAACTCTCTACCTCATGTATCCTCTAATCTGCCCTCCTCCTCACATACCTCATAGCCCATTGTCCAACTCTGCCCTGTCCCCACATCCCTCATCTGTACCCTCCTTCAAAAACTCAAACCCTCTACCCCTTCAGCAGACCATTTGCCTTAAAATACCTTCAAATTGATGCCAAAGTTATTCCCTACCCAATCTCTATCTTTATAAATAGAACCATTATTGAAGGTACTATCCCAGCCATCTGGAAAGTTTCACATATCATCCCACTACATAAAGGTGGCAACTCATCAGAACTTTCAAACTTCCGTCCAATTGCCCTCCTCTCTCCAATAGCAAAAATCATGGAAAAATGTATCCACCGTCAACTATTAGACCATCTTCTTCAAAATAACCTATTAGCCAGCTCCCAGCATGGCTTTAAACCTTTCCATAGCACCACTACTGCCCTCCTTTCCTTCTCTGACCACATCAACAAAAATCGCAACAATAATACCCTGTCCTCTCCTATCTTTATTGATCTTTGAAAAGCATTTGACATGGTTAACCATCAGCTACTGCTGAATCTTCTCAAGTCCCTCTCATTTGATACTCAAGCATTACAGTGGTTCAAGTCCTATCTAGACAATAGGCAACAGGCAGTGCTATGGGAAAACACTCTATCCTCCCACCTACCTGTCACCGTTGGTGTACCCCAAGGATCCATATTAGGCCCTCTTCTGTTCTGTATCTTCATAAATGATCTATCTATTAGTATTCCCCAAGCTGTAACTATACAATATGCAGATGACTCCACGTTAATATCTTCAGCCACAGGGCTATCTGAACTGCAGTCCCTCACCCAGAATACCTTTGAGCTTGTAGAAGAATGGTTTCTACAGCGGTGTCTCCTCCTTAACCCCAAAAAGACTAAACACTTGCTCTTTACTCCTACACAAAAGTCCACCCCACTTAACTTCACTATCAAATCTAAAACTGGTACAGTCATATCTCCTGACACTACTACTAAACTCTAAGGAGTAACTACTGACCACAGCCTTAACTATGATACTCACATCAACATCACAATCAAATCAGTAAACGAAAAACTTGACTCCCTCTACAAAACAAAGCCCTTCCTCACTCCCATAGCTCGAACTACTATTGCCCAAAGCCACCTTATCTCTACTCTCTTTTATGCCTCTCCTATATATACAAATCTATCCAAATGCAACCTCCACAAGCTAGCAGTCTCTTACAATAATATTACCAGATTTGCTACCAGCTCCCCTTTTAGAACACACCACTGCCTAAATCTGAAGCAGCTTGGTTGGCTTGAATTCCACAATCAAATTTTATTTCAACTGAATATTGCACATAAAACCCTTTACCACCCAGAAAACATACCAATTCTCACTAGTCTAATCTGCCCATATAAAAATCTTACAAACCTACGCTCAGCCAATAAACCTCTGGTATCCATACATAAACCCAAAAACAAAGCAGGAGATTCCCTTTTCTCTAATACTATGGGGAAAAGTTGGAACCTACTTCCCAGTGAACTTACATCACTATCTTAAACTACACTCTTCAAAAAGAAACTAAAACAATACCTTAAAAACCTTTGGCCATGTCCCTGTTAACCTGACTAAGACTATCTCTGTCTATTTACATCACAATCAGTCTTCCCAAGTTTCTTACTCACTTTATTGCCACTTTAAGGCCTCTACCATCTAGATGCTCTAGTTGCTCATATACACCTAAGATGTAATTTACCTCTTTTCTGTCTCCTGAGTTTCTCCCCCTCCACTTACTCTCCCAATCCTGTTTTCAACTACCTGATCTCCCATATTCTGCAGAAGACTTTCTTCCCACAGCATTCACACACACAAAAAAAAAAAACTAAGTATTACCTTATCTTATTTTTGTACTATTCTTCTGTTCCATCAATGTTTGCTAAATTACCTTAATCACCTGTTTTTGTCTAGCAACCTATCTGCATCTGAAGTTTAATGTTCTGTAACTTATTACTTAATACTTTGTGTGTCTAGTCTATTTTAATGTGGAGCTTTTCTCCCCGGGCCTCTACTGAAAATGGACATATATCCAGCTAGACTAGCCCGGTCAACAAATGTAAAATAAAATAAATAAATAAATATAAGAACACAGGAAGAAAAGGAGAGAAGAGGCAGGCTGTGTTAAAGATGGCTACTCTGGTTTATATACAAGGAGAACTATACATACACCGTGTAAGCTAAAAGGTGTAGGATGATTAGGAAGAGCACTAGATTAGCTGGCATATTGAAAGTGGGACTTGAGATGGAAATGGTCAGTGTAACTGAGGACGAGGGATATGCAAGCAGACTAAACGAGGAGGGAGGGAGGGTTTGCTGACAAGGTTTCAATAATTGTAATTTTTTTTGTTTGAGTACAACTGAGAACAGTGAAAAAGTCATTTTCTTTTTTATAATAGATTTGACTGTGGATGTGGTAAATCATTAATTGTTATTCTTAAACCATGAGTGAAAAAATAAGTACAGAAATCTAGAGAATTATTTGGGGAGCATAAGATGCATGGGTTACATTTGTAAATATGTACCTTGAGTTTTTATTGTATTAAACGATTTTAAGCTGCTTTATAATTGTTTTTTAGTCAACTGGATAATCTTATGATATACTGACTTAGAATTTATTGATTATTTTTTTGGTATAAAGGCTAATATCTCTGACTCCTGAATTTAATCAACACAGCAAAATGTTAACAGTTGCTTTATCGACCACAGTTGGCCCACATATGCAGATGACTGACAGGTGACAATGCCAGAGTGAGGGAATATTCCCTTTCCCCAAGGATTGTTCAGTCTCAGCCACAGTATGTGTAATTAGCAGGGGATGCAGTGAGGCTTGACTCACTGTAAAAACAATGTTATGTTTTTTGTTTGTTTGCATGCTGTGAGGAATTATCTCATTCATGGGCAGTTGACGGATGATATTTGCATTGTCAGCTCTTGCCAACATTTTGCTGAGTCAACCAAGGCAAGTAATTCCATGTATGTATAGATTAATATAGATAGATATAGTGACAGAGAGAGACATATAGCTACAGATACTGATATACACGCACTAAATTAACCGTTCTACATAATAAAGTTTAAATGGATTTTGATGACTTTAACTACCTATAGTTAAATAACTAAACAGATGTACTACACTACACTACACCCAAATGTGGACATCCAGCATGGCACAGCTGATTGGCTATCAGTGGTGTAAAAAAGAAGTGGAACCATTTCCTTCTTGTTAGTGTACTCCCTAAGTAACAACCATATATTTTGTGAGCATATCATTTCGGCGCCCTCTTATGTATTTTCTCTCTCTGCAAGAATGTATTTAATTTGCATTTTACTTTTGTTAATGTGACAATTCACATATGAAATGGTCATTGGCTTTGATAAAGTACAAATAGCTCATTTAGGACTACTGTGCCTGCATAGAAAAGATGTATTACCTTAAAATCAAGGACACTAAAATAACAATCAGTTCTGGAATCTGAACTATGTACATGCTGAAAAAACATGACATTACATGTCAAGTGACATTTTAGACTGAACACTAATTCACCAAAACTTTTATTTCATATTTTCATTAATACAAGTAAATGTGTGCATTTGCTTTATTTGTTGCTCTGTACAAAAACTTTGTTTCAGTTATGTTATACATAGCTGGACTGAGAATATAATGTAATCAATGTAATAACCATAAGTTGCAGTTAAGACTCCCAGTTAAGTGTGCTAGCACCTATGACTCAGTGGAAACATGTTTTGTTAGTACTCCGCATGCTGTAGAAGCCAATAAGGAAGAAGAAGGCTGAAAAGTTGGTGCTTGCTTGCTTCCCCAAGAGGTACAGTAATGTGCAAGGTTAAGGTTGCATCTGCCAGTAATGTATCGGCGGTAGAGACCAGAGACCTACGAGAGGCCATCTTATCAAAGAAGGAATGAGGGTTGCCAGGGAGGCTACACTGGTTGCAGATATAAGAGATGGCATAGCATATTCCATCATGGAGCTCATGAGCAGCATGCAGGGCTAAGGTTAGAATACATGATACAATTCCCACTATATCTAGTTGAGTGATAGCTGTGTTGCTAATGGCCTTGGCCTCTAGGAATGGATATTCAAGGGTCACAGTAAATAACCCGATGGCTAATAGATGTATTATTTCCCTGCCTAGAAATGTTCCACATATATAAGGCCTATAATTTAAGATCACAAAAATGGAATTTCAATTTTTAATAACTACAAATCAGTATTCTTATTTACCACAGTTACCACAATCATAAAACAGCCTACTATCTATACGTGTGCCTTACCTTCGCACACCCACTAACCACTTCCAACTTTTCTTCATTCTTTCAGCTTGATTTATTCAAAATTGCAAACTCCTCCTCCCCTTCACCCAACCCACCACCAGATAGACCTCATCCAGCTCTCTATCACTATCCTGTTTACATTTGCACTAACTGAACATTCACATAATTAGCATGCTATTCAAAGTATTACAGTTTACTTCTCTCATCTTTCTAGCAAACATAACAGTCATAGACCTTTCAACACTAGTCTTATGCCCAAAGCTCAGTCCATTGCTCTCAATGGCAGTTACTCCCTTATTTCATTCTGCATATCCCAAAACCTTTACAACCCATCTCACATCCATCTTTCAGACAAATGCATATAAAAGTAACTAACCCAAATCACTAACTAGTAACAAAGAAGAAATTTGAAAACAAGTTGCACTGTATAGTTCAGCTATCCCTTCTCAGTCTAACTATGTGATGGCATTCACCCCGACCCAGGACCAGCCACAACAGCCTCTCCCATAATGGAACATGGAAGTGGTTAGTGGGTATGTGAATGTATAAATGGTAACCTTAGCAGCATCTGTAACAAAGTAACTGTACTGCATGCTATCACATCACAATCCTGACATCCTCACTATCACAGAAATAGGTCTAAAACCTGAAATTAAACACACTGAATTCCTCACACCAGGATATGGTATCCTTTGAGCAGACTGTATATTCAACAAAGCAGGAGGGGTAGCTATAATATATCCAAAACACATGGATATATCCCTTTATCAGTAAAATGTATTCCTCATTCAATGATAAAGAGGTTCTTATTGCCTTAGTCAAGGCAATAAGACAATATGTATCATAACCTTACATATTTCTCTTGGCAATAACATCAGGAAAGCAGAGGACATACTATTCTGGGCATCTACCAATATACCCCAACACACATTATCCTTGGGGACCTTAATGTAGACTGGACACAAATTGTGTCTGATACCCCCAATACCAGTACTAACCTGTATGGTTTCTCTCAGCTTATAAATATACCATCAAGATACAGCAAGCTCTCCTGTAAGGTTTCTACTCCAGACTGTATTCTTTCAATTAAACCCAGTAATATCTATAACTATAGCACACTATCAAGACAATCTAAGTGACCACCTGTCCAGTTTTGCTAACAGGATTGTATGCAATCCAGTAAAATGCTACACATACAAGAATGTCTATATTACATTTGGATAGGTTACACATAATTTCATCTCTACTCTCAAGCAATAGAATTGGAAAATGTTAAAAAAATGTTCCTTTAGATGAAGCAACCCTCAAATTTAATAAAACTTTTACAAATACACAGAACAAACATACTCCCATCAGGAGAAAAATAGTTAAACTTAATCCAACAACCAGATGTCTAAAAATAGCAGGCAACTAATGGTACCTAAAGACAAGGTCTGGAAAGAATGAAACACCAACAAAAGATGAAAAATAAAACCAAATAAAATATAAAGTGTGACAAAAATAACTCCATTTCTTTAACATACAGCAGGCACATGAAAATATTCATAAAAGATTCTGGTCATCAGTCCAAAATCTACTAAATCCAGGCCAAAGTCAACAATCTATTCCCTCTTCAGGAAACTGTTCAACAGTTGCTAATAACTAACAAATACTTCCTTCAAGCCATACACTCACTTATAAAAGATAACCCCACCATCAAACAAATCCACCTCCACTGACAAAACTTCATGGAAGCCCACTTTTCACTCAAACTTATCTCTACCTCCACTATAATAAAATATTTCCTAAAATTAAACTACAAGCTCTGATGCCGACAGCCTTCTTCCTGAATTGCTAAAAATCACAGCCGAAGCTTGCCATACCCAGTATCTAAACTAACAAAGAGAATATTCTAGAATCTCATTTTCTAGCCATCTGGAAGAAGGAATACATACCTCCTTTTCATAAAGAAGAACCCTCTGCAGACTACTCCAACTTCAGACCAATCGTCATTCTGTCACAATTGTTTAAAATATTAGAAAAGTGTATCCATTCCCAATTACTAGAATACCTAACCATAAACAATCTTTTCCCTGCCAAAATCATAATTTCCATCCCAACCATAGCACCACTCCTGCCCTGTTTCACATTATTGATACTATTATTAAAACAGAAATAATGGAAACCTACTATTTCCTTATTCCTACACCTGTCCAAAGCATTCAACACCGTCTCTAACCATAGTAAAATTCCCCTCCTTAGGTCTCACACTCTCCTGGTTTAGCAGTTCCCTAACAGATAGATGTCAAATGACAGTTGGAATACTCATCATTTCTACCTATTACTTTAGGAGTGTAACGAGGTTCCATACTTGGACCCTCCTGTTTAGCATATTTATAAATTATCTATATACTGTTTCCAAGAACATCACTCTTGTACAATATACGGATGACTGTACACTCATCTGCACAGCCTATAAAGTATAAAAACTTCAAGAAATTACTCAAGAATCCTTTACTTCCATAGATTCCTGGGCTAGACAACTCACAACTCCTACTTAACCCCCCCCCAAAAAAAAAAAAAACACCACAAAACTACTTTTCAGCTCTTAAACATTATCCAAAAAGCATAACTCTTGTCAAAATCACTTTATTAAACAACACCCTGATAAGTTCTTAACACCAAATCTTAGGAGTCACTATTAATGACAACTTGAAATTTGACATGCACTTCCAATCTGTTAAAAAAAAAAAAAAAACACCAAACACTTGGCCTTTTGTATAGTGCAAAAACCCTTCCTGACAGACAGAACTAAAGAAACCATAGCTAAAGCCTACCTCCTACCTATCATACTGTATGAGTCCTCACTCTTTAGTAACCTACAAATGTCCACAGAAACAATGCTGGAACAATAAAATATCTCATTTTGCTGCAAATAGCCACTTTAGAACGTATCACTGTTCCATCCTTAAACAGCTAAATTGGACTGAACTCTCACATCACCTCCACTATAGTCACAGCTACTACTGGCTTGTACTCTAATATACTACCCTGATAAGTATCTAGCACTAAAATACATGCCTCAACACTACCAACCTACCAAAGCTTTTCGCTCTAAAGACAAACAACTCTTCTCTGTCACTAAACCTAAAATGCATTGAGAGCCTCCTTATACTCAAACGCTGCAGCTACCCTCTGGAATGCCCTCCCACATGCTCTCAGTCAGACTTTTTGAAAAACAACAGGTATTCAAACCACATCTAAGAGAACACCTCTGAACATCCTAGCTTTCTGGCTGTACATCTCCAGGATAATTATAACATCTCTGCTTGCTTCCTCCTCTTCTGCTATACCTCTGCTCTGTTACATTTATCACTCTCTTCACCCATCCCACCTTCTACATGCATCAATTTTACAACTCCTTTCAATTATACCTCAAAGTCAAATCAATCTTTTGCTACCACCCATTATAAATGACTCGGTGCTCTGTATTGTGACATCTGTGCTACTGCATAGATATTTATTTAACTATACCTGTACAGAGTATAATTAATAATAGTTACTATCTTATCTAGTTTGACCTTGTAAAATTTACTTTAATTATATTCTGTCTGACATTAATATTATATAACTTAAAAGATTTTGATTGTACTGCAAGTACTGGAGCTTTTTGACCCTAGCCACCACTGAAAATAGGCCTTTGTGCCAGACTGGTCAACAAATGTACAATAAATAAATAAGTGATCTCATGATTAAAGTTCCATCATGATATTGTATTTCTAGAAATACAGTTTCATACAATAATTTTGATCATGAAAATGAATATATTTCCTTCTGACATATTGTCTTTACATGTTTTAGGCTTTTTTGATCTGCTTTACCTGATAGAACTGAGCTTCTGAAAAAATAAACACTGGTAAACAAAAAAAACTGTTTTATAATTCATATGATAGATATCACACACTATTTCCAATTACAGCACATACCAGATTAAATTATTTACAACACATTGTCTTGGTTTAGAAGAAACATATAACATTAATGAAATGGTTAATCATTCACATTGCCCAGTTGCTTAACAAGAATATGTTCAAACCTTTTATTATTAGCATGTTAGTAACATGTCTAAAATGACATGTATAGTAGAGGATTGCTCAATTCTCTTATATATGTCAAAAATTCTATCAGATATGAAAAGACAAAATCAAATACAAGCCTGTTTTCCATAAGGTGTGACTCAAAGCCTTCAACATATTTATAGGAGTGTTTTTTATTTTACTTGAGCCATAACACTAAATTGTAGAAGTAGCCAAGCAATGCAATCATAGCCTCCCCATAATCTTTTCTTACTGCATTTGTAATGTTGCAAAATTGTTCTTCACAGGAAAATGGAGAAATAATTAATGAAGAACAATGATTTTATTTCCCAGCACTAATTAACATTGCCTGAACTATTCTCTGCTGTTTGTGATACAATACACCATATGGAAACTGCAATGGAGCTGCATTAACATCTTAGCAATGGTCTCCAAATGCAAAATGTAATAATTAAAATCTACTTGTAAATTAGCCCAAAGTTTATCAGAAAGATATTTTAATGAATAGCATCTTAAGCATAAGGAAAACAAAACATGATAAATGATTTTACTGTTTTCATTTTAATTGGATTTTGAAAGAGTATTTAGCAGTCTAAGAAATAATTCGTAACTGGATTAGATGAATGATCACCAGATTATGTTGTATGGAAAAGACTGCTGCTAGAAGTGTTTTCATTTACTTTTTCCTTTTGAATTAAGTGCCCGTGAGGTCATTCCACAGGCTGGATATATGACTTTATCAAAGGTAAATGTTGTTACACTGTATTAAAAAATATATATATATACAGCCACATGACATACAGACAACTAATTCAGTATGTATTTCATGTAAGATTAATCACACCTACTTCAATTTTACAATGCCAGTAATGTCAATCACGTGTAAAAGCCACTTTTTTTAGAGGTAACAACATATTACAGGAACACAGAGAACAAAGAAGTAATTCAACAACAATTTGAACAATGTATTTATGTGGCATTTACAGCAAATGCACCAGCTATTAGGTTCACAAAACAAGTTAGAACTAAAGCCATTTAGGATTTATCAGCAGCTCCCTATTAATATGATGGCATTCACAATGCCAAGTGCCAAAAAAAAAAAAAAAAGACCAAAAACCTAGAGAAGCGAAAACCTCAAAAATCATTCTTCTCCTTAAAACTTCTTTTTGCAGCCCCCCACAACCCCAAACTAATATATATCAACTCGCAAAAAGGAATATTCTGAGAAATGGAAATATAGACTTAATATGTGTGTGACCATTCTTTAGGGCGGCCGCGGTGGTGCAGCGGTTAGCGTTGCTGCCTCACACCAAGAGGTTCTCTGGTTCGATCCTCAGCTGGGGTGCCTTCTGTACGGAGTCTGCATGTCCTCCCTGTGGTCGTGTGGGTTTCCTCCGGGTGCTCCCATTTCCTCCCACATTCCAAAGACATGCTGTATGTGGATTGGACACTCTAAATTGGCCCTAGGTGTGACTGCGTGCGTGTGTGCCTTCTGTGGAATGTTGTGCACTGGGCTGGCAACTCAACACTGTAAAACTCCACTGCCAATCATGAGCACAGGTGATTCGTTGTAGCAACCCCTAACTGGGAAAAGATGAAAGAAGAAGAAGATATGCAAGTCCATTCTTTCAGTCATTCAGTTTTTGCAGTTCAGGATTTGCTCTAAGTCTCGATGTTTCAAATGGTTAACCTTTATGAATACTTGTGTGTGCTTCATAAGATTATATAACCTACTTTATATATACATTTTTTTTGTTATTGTTGTTGTAATACAACAGATGGAATGAATCAACAGAATATATGAATTGGACAGAGCTTTTAGAAGTGAAGGAGCTCATCAGGAAAATATTGATGAATACCTTTCTTCAACAAGGGGGTGGAAAAAGTGGTTTAAATAAACCATTTTGCTGAAAGCAAGGCATACATCACAACTGTACTTCATTATGAGGCATGTTCTTAATTTTGAATCTCAAAGATTCCATCTCCCATGCTGTTCTACACTGCAAGAGTCTGTCCCATATTCAATGCTAATCTTTTTTTTTTTTCAAAATAACCATAGTAAATAATAATTAATCATATTAGTGTAACAAAAATACTTCTTTAACGTATGAGGAAACAGTTATTAACAATGTTGTGAGCTAGTTGAAGACTGTAGTAAGTGTTCTACATTTTGCCAGTCTGTTGTGTGCAATGACAGTTTTCTACATTTTGGTTTTCTGGATCCAGTCAAGTGGACCAGTTGGATAATGCATTACTTAGCATAATGTGACTGGGTAATAACAGCATTTGGTCTGTTGAGAAATAGCAGAATATTGAATAATACTACATTGCTGATCTGCTGCACATATTAGTAGTACACAGGTCACATAACCACTATTGGACAGCCAAGCATAATTCCTCCCACAGTAGAATGACATCACAATCCTCTCAGTGATAGGATGTAACAGAAAACCAAATCCCTTCATTCTAATATAGGCAAAGCATCCATACTCCGCATTCATGGCCACCGAAGCATAAATGGCCATACATGACTCAGACTTATGATGGTGCATCAGTTAGGAAACAGACTATCATAATGATGAAGTTCCATAGCAAGTACATTTAAACCATACATAGCAGTATCCATATACACAGGAATATGTGCAATATAACATAGCAGTATCCATATACACAGAAATATGTGCAACGTATACCTCTGCTATGGGTAGATATCCTCATATTGTAACTCTGGAGTTTAATTGAAAATAATGTAAGTCTGTACTGAGTGCACTGATAAACTGAGATGGAGTCTTCATACCAAATTCCATGTACCTCAAACACAGCACCAGGCATGTACCATGCACTGCCATTCAGAAAAAAAAATACTATAGCACTGCACTCTATATCCACATATTTATTTATTTATTTTATTTATATTTGTTGACCGGGAGTGTCCGACTGGACATAGGTCCATTTTCAGCTGAGGCCCGGGGAGAAAAGCTCCACAGTTAAAATAAAGACAGTAGTTACATTGGATTACATAGCGATTAACAATTTACATAGCAATTACTTACAACATATTTACAGATGAAGAACATAGTACATCAGTAGACAACTAGAATCTTTATCTGTGAAGTACATAACAGACATTAACAAATGTCACAAGAAGAAGTTCCTGCTGTATAATAAGTACTGGCTTATGAGCATCTAAGCTTGCTATAATCAAGGTAGTTAGTGGAGTGGAAAGAAAGGTAGTGGTTGGATGGGGAGGGTGATATTAGAGTGGGAGTTGCAAGGTCATAGCCAGCATGTTTTTAGGTGTGCTTTTAGTAAAGTTTTGAAGTGGGTGCATGATGGTATGGAGGTAATTGTGGGTGGGAGGGAGTTCCATAATTTGGCTATGGTGCAAGAGAATAGTGCTTCACCAGCAGAGTTATTGGCTTTAGTGATCTGCAAGTGATTTTTGTTGCTGGATCTTAGTGGTCTGGTGGTGCGATAGGGTTGGAGTGGATTCTGGAGGGATGGGACATTTAATGGATGATTTACTAGATTGTGGGTGAGTGAGAGTTGATACCATTGAAGGAGGTGAGGGAGTTTAAGCCAGCCCAGTTCAGCAAGTGAGAGACAGTGGTGACTACGGTAGGATGCCCCTGTGGCGAATTTGGTGATTTTGTTGTAGCAGGTCTCTAGCTTGTTTAGATCGCATTGCTTTAGGTTGGTATATATTGGTCAGACATAAAGTAGGGTGGAGATAAGGTGGGAATTTGCTATTGAAATCGTTGCTGCTTTGGTGAGAAGATGCTTATTTCTGTATAGCGCTCCTAGTTTTTTGTGGACTTTTTTATGGTCAATGATATGTTAATGTCATATTTTAGTTTATTGTCTATTTCCACTCCTAGCAATTTGGTGTGTTCAGTTGGGTATATAGTGGCGTCGTCTTTTGCTGTGATGTTAAAGTGAGAGTTGTTTTGAATATGTTTGGTGGGTTGGAAGATGAGTAGTTTAGTTTTGTTTGGGTTTAGTATTAATTGGGCATCGGATAACCAAGTTTCAATAGAGGAAAAGGCTTCCTGTGTGACTTTTTGCAGTTTGGGTAGGGACTGGGCTGAGCAGATGATGGTTGAGTCATCTGCGTATTGTATGAGTGTGCCATGTTTGGTGGCAGAGGCTAGATTATTGGTGAAAACAGAGAAGAGTAGGGGTTCAAGGATGGATCCTTGGGGAACCCCTATGGAGACAGGTAGTTAGGGAGATATGTCATTCTGCCATACAACGGATTGCTGGCAGATAGGTAACTCTGAAACCAGTTGGTGACTGATTGTAAGAAGGATAGGTTATTGAGGACAGAGATAAGTTGTTTGTGTGGGACCATGTCAAATGCTTTAGATAGGTCTAGGAAAGTAGCAGAGGAGAGATAGCCATTGTTTTTATGCTGAAGGATAGTGTTAGTAAAGGAGAGTAAGGCAGTGGTGGTGCTATGGTTTGGTTGGAAACCATGCTGAGTATTGGAAAGGAGGTTGTTAGTAAGGAGGTAGTCTGAGACCTGAGAGTATATGCATCTCCCTAGTATTTTGGAGAGTGGAGAGAGAATAGCTATGGGGCAGTAATTGGTTAGTTATGTGGAGAGTCCGCCTTTGTGGAGGGGAATTATATGTGATACTTTCCACAGTGTGGGAACGTAACTTTCTGACAGAGATCGGTTAATCAAGATGGATACTGGGTAGGACAGAGCATCAGCTGCGATTTCTAGGTATTCACTTGGGAGGTTGTCTGCTGTTAATCTGGTGGGCTTAAGTTTAGTTAAGAGTTTTTTTTATGTTGGAGGTAGGTACAGGAGAAAAAGAGAAGACAGTGGGGAGATTACTAGTTGATGGTGTGGGTTGGAGGGGAGGGGGGTTGTTTTGTTTAGCTAGTGATAGTATGGTTTGTGTGAAGTGTGTGTTGAATGAGGTAGCAATATTTTCTGTGGAGTGAGGGATGTTAGGAGGAGGGGTACTAACTTTACCTGGGTGGAGGATGGAGTTTATGGAGGACCAGAATTGTTTGGGGCTGTGTTGAGAGGAGTCTAGAGCAGACTGGTAGTATTGGAATTTGTCCTGTTTTATTAGCTTTTTGACTCTATTGCGTAGTTCTAGGAATTTCTGTCTAGTTGAAGGGGTTTTGGTTTTGTGCCAGTGCTCCCAGGCTTTATCCCTGTTTTTCATTTCTGACTTAGTGGTTTTCTGTAGCCATGGGGAGGGCTGTGCTTTGATTCTGGAAAGTCTTATGGGGGCATGGTAATTAAGGATGCTCAGGAAGGTAGTATTAAAAAATTCAACTGCGTCATCAAGACTGAGGTACTTTAGAGGATGCCAGTTACATTCTTTGAGGGATGAGATGAATGTGAGTGGGTTAAAGTTTAGTTTTTTACATATTTGACAGTAGATGACAGGTTTAGCTTGGTATAGGTATTATTTGGGTAAGAATGTTGGGGAGTGATCACTGAGGCTATCTGATAAACAGCCTGTTATATATGACTGGGGGCTCTTACTGACTAGTATCCAGTCCAGGGTAGTGTGCTTGCTGGAGTTTTTATTTATCCTGGTTGGCGACTGGACTAGTTGGGTGAAGCCATGAAGGTTTACATGATGGGTTGTGGATGGTTGCCAGAACAGGATTGCCAGTCAATATTGAAATCATCGAAAATTATAGTTTCTTGGGGTAGATGGTGGGTAGACCAGCTGAGGAGGTTTTCTAGTGGAGGGATGTTTTGACCAGGTGGGAAGTAGCATCCAATTATGTTGATGGTTTTGTTTTGGTTTATTTTGAGGTTGGTATACATTATTTGGTTAGTTAGTTGGTATATATTATTTCTTCATTGCCTATTTGTGGAGCTGATGATTTTAAGATCTGGATGTTTAGATGCTGTTTAAATATTATAGCTACACCGCCTCCTTTCTTGTTTATAGGTATATAGGGAACCTACAGCATTATATACATCTCCCTTGCATCTCACACCTTTTTTATGCCATTTCCTCTTGTGGTGTGCATTTCTACCACCAAAATTTCCTTATGAAGAAAAGAGATTATATTGAATAGGTGTCAGTCAGTAAAATGGCACTCCACCTCTCTCTTTACCTCCCAGTCACCATCAATGTACCATAAGACTTTAACCTTGGTCCCCTCCTCTTTCACATTCACACTAACACCCTCCACACATCCATAGAATAGACCTCTTTAATACAGTATACAGATGACGCCACACTAATATGCATATCTGCCAATGTGGTACACCCCCACGAAGCATTAATAGCCACTGAAACATGATTTTGTAACTCACAACTCATGCTAAACTGCAAAAAAAAAAAAAAAACAAAACACTATTACTTTCCCCCACAAATCCTTCACTCATGAAAAAAAAATTATAGTCCTCTCTCTTTATAATATAACCATTGAAGTCACTTAATACAACAAATTAATGGGGATAATAGTGCATATACAAAACTGCATAAGAAAAAATCATCAAAAACTAGGGATGTTTTATATAGCCAAAAACTCTCTCACCAATGCAAATAAAACTACAACTGCCACTATTTATCGCCTCCCCACATTTCATTGTGCTTCCATCCTTACTAAAATTCAGGCATCACAAAAATCAAAACTTGAGCAATGCTGTAACAAAGTTGCTAAATTTGCAACAAATGCCCCCGTCAGAACCTCCACTGTATAGTACTAAAAAGCTTAAATTTGTTAGCACTACTCCATCAACTAACATATGCACAGCTTCTTGCCATCTATCCAGCATCCGTCTGCTTGTCCAAAACTAAATAACTGCTATACAACTATGTTCCCACTTGGTCATTATGATTCAATGACCAAAAATCTCCCACTGTCCACAGACATATCAAATCTACTGGGCATTGTCTGTACTCGTACTATGTTGCTATGGCCTGGAACGTCTTACCTATATCCATCAGGTCAATACCCCCATACTTCAAAACCATTCTGAATGTCTTCCTATCCAAAACCTGGCTCTGTTTTCACCCAGCACCAGGATAAACTATATCTCTAAATGGGAGCAAATAGCTATTCATATGTTACACTTCCTTATTTACCCTTTATCACTCACTGCCTTACTTCTATCAATTTCTTTCCCATGGCATTCTCTCTAAATATACCATAAACCTGCTTTTCTCTCACTTTGTATTTCAATTCCTGTCTGTATTATACTGGCTTACCTTTACTTTATCTATAAATTGGCTAACATTTCTCTAAATATTAAAAAAAAAACGGCCATATAACTTGCAACTATTCTTAACCAGTGTTTTCACATCATGTCTAATTTGGATTAATTATTTGAACTGAGTTGTTTTTGTATTATTTTTAGGCACTGTAACATTGTTCTTAAAATGTTAAGTAATACTTTGGAGCTTCTATCCCTGGGCTTCCACTAAAAATGGGTTCCTACCCAGTCTCACTTTCCTGGTAATCAAATGTCAATGAAACTCAATGAATAAATAATATATGTCAAAGTTCAGACTAACAAACTGGGGTAATATACAGAGATGCATTACAGGAGCTTTTATGTGTTAACACATTTGACGCATAATATTCTTAACTGTACATGCCCCTTCATATATAAAATGTACTTCAGAGCATCTGAACCATATACACACTAAATGAATGTGTGGTGGAGTTTTGTTGATTCAAATGCAAAAGGAAACTGCATGTTTCCTTTTGCGATCATCTTAATTTGAGATGCATAACGTTCTGTGATGTATTCAATTTTGAAATACTGGCACTCATCACTTGAGTTTTGATGTATTTGCATTTCAATAAGTCTCTCTCTAGATGTGTATGTGTATATATATATCTATCTATATATATATATATATATATATATATATATATATATATATATATATATATATATACATGGGTGTTACTCAAAAGGCAGAATGTACATTTGGTAGAAAGGTGTGGGTGTTTCTGAGTGGTGTGATCTCATAGTTGTATGGAAATTCAGAATGACGCATGCATTACATTACCTGACATTGTATTGTCTGCTAGTGAGGGTCTATATTATATTGTCGACAGCTGACAATGTCAACTCTGAAATGTTCGACACCAAAATGTCGAACTACTAAAATAGCAAGCGGCCATATAACCGATTTCTTTCTGTTGGAAAGAAATCGGTTGGCCA